>NC_140166.1:115987986-115994587 GCF_963971535.1 Notolepis coatsorum
GATATTATTTATAGATGCAATTCAAAGTTATCGCCCCATTTAGTAGTAGGCGCCGAGGTGAGTGGCAGCCTTTCATAGCAGCTCCCACCCCCCTATACTTCTTATCCCGTTTTACTACTTTTTACTTATTTCTTTTGTGATTCTACTTACTTAATAGGTGTCTAAGTGACTGTGCGTTACTTTACACCAAGTTAAGGCAATTGTTAACAACTTCTGTGAAGTTAGCTGAGTTAGGCAAGTTCGGTCGAGCACAGCTGAACAATGGACAACAACAACAACACCGGCGGGCTGGTTTACCCGCGGGAGGACAACAACAACAACACCGGCGGGCTGGTTTACCCGCAGGAGGCTCTCCTCTGCTTTCGAGACAGAGTTGCAGCGCCACCGAGGAATCTACCAGCCGAAATAAGGATACGCAGACGGGGAAATCGAGCTGGCACGATCGTGAGGGACAGGAGAAAGGATAGCAGGAGATTCAAGCCTTACCTGCCCTCTGTCGTTATGGGGAACGTGCGATCGCTGGCCAACAAGACGGACAAGCTCTCAGCCCTGATGAACAACCAGCGTGAGTACAAGGAGGCAAGCCTACTGTGCTTCACCGAATCCTGGCTGAACGATAACATCCCGGAAGTGTAATCGAACAGGAGGGCTTCACGGTGGTGCGCCGACCGGGGTAAACACGTCCTGGCTCTGACTGTTTACATCCCACCAAGCGCGGCGGCGGCGCAGGCGAGTGACGTCATACACTCCACAGTCGCGTCGCTCCAGACAAAACACCCGGATGCATTTATTTTTATCAATGGGGACTTCAACCATGTCAGACTGAACAAGACCCTGACAAACTTCACCCAGTATGTCACCTGCAAAACCAGGGGAGACAAAACACTGGACCTCCTGTATGCTAACGTGAAGGAGGCTTTCAGTGCGACTTCCCTGCCCCCCCTCGGCCAGTCAGACCACAACCTTGTGAGGCTTGTATCTACATACACGCCTCTCATTAAGAGACAGCCACCGACCACCATGTCTGTCCCACAGTGGTCTGACGACGTCGAGGAGGAGCTACAGGAGTGTTTCAGGTCGACAGACTGGGACATGTTTGAGAGGGTCCATGGAGACGACATTGATGGACTATCCAGACTACATCAGGTTCTGTGAGGAGAGCATCGTACCCACAAAGAAGGTACGCTGCTTTTCAAACAATAAACCCTGGATTAGCAAGGACATTAAACACCTGCTAAACAGGAAAAAGAGGGCCTTCATGGCAGGGGACACTGAGCAGGCCAGGGCTGTCCAAAGGGAGCTCAAAAAAGAGCTAAGGGCAGCCAAGGTCAGCTACAAGGACAGGCTGGAGGGCAGACTACAGGCCAACAACACCAGGGAGCTGTGGGCGGGGGTCAGGAAGATCACTGGCTTCAAACAGCAGGGCACAGCTGTTGAGGGCCCCCCAGAGCGTGCAAACGAGTTGAACTCGTTCTTCAACCGCTTTGACCAGAGTGGCCTCCCCACACCCCCACCCCTCCCCCCACCTATCGACACCAGCACCAGATCACACCTACAAAGCACCCCCCCACCCCCCCACCCACCCACACCCACCAGCACCGGCACCCCACCCCCAACAGCAGCAGACTGCCTACCACCCCCAACCCTGACGATCACTAACAGTCAGGTCAATAGGCAGCTCTCCAGGATTAGCGTAAACAAGGCCAGAGGACCGGACAACACCAATCCCAGGGTGCTCAAAGTATGTGCGGAGCAGCTGGCAGCACCGCTCCAACATCTCTTCAACCTCTCCCTGAGGCTGGAGAGGGTGCCCCAGCTCTGGAAGACCTCCTGCATTGTCCCGGTGCCCAAGAAGGGACGACCCAGCACCCTCAACGACTACAGGCCAGTCGCTCTGACGCCACACGTCATGAAGACGTTTGAGAGACTGGTCCTGCAACACCTCAAGCCCCTGGTGCGTGACTCCCTCGACCCCCTGCAGTTTGCATACCAGGCAAACATCGTGGTGGAGGATGCCATCATCTACATGCTCCACAGAGCGTACACGCACCTGGAGAAGCCGCGCAGCTCAGTGAGGATTATGTTCTTTGATTTCTCCAGCGCCTTCAACACCATCCAGCCGTCACTGCTAGCGGAGAAGCTCTCCGCGATGCAGCTGGAGCACGGCTTGGTGGCCTGGATCAAGGACTACCTCACTGAGAGGCCGCAGTACGTCAGACTAAAGGACAGTCAGTCTGACGTACTGGTGAGCAACACCGGCGCCCCCCAAGGAACTGTGCTGTCACCCTTCCTCTTCACCCTCTACACCTCAGACTTCTGCCGCAACTCAAGCGGGTGCCACCTGCAGAAGTTCTCAGACGACTCCTCCATCGTAAGCTACATCACCGACGATGATGAGGAGGAGTACAGAGCCCTGGTGGAGAGCTTCGTGGGGTGGAGCGACAGCAACCACCTCCAACTCAACACCAGTAAGACCAAGGAGCTGGTGGTGGACTTCCGGAGGGGCAACAAGAGGCCCCCCCCGATTCCCATCACCATCCGAGGGGTGGTTGTGGAGGTGGTGGACTCATATAAGTTCCTTGGGGTACACCTGAACAATAAACTGGACTGGTCGGATAACACAGAGGCCCTCTACAGGAAGGGACAGAGCAGGCTGTTCTTCCTGAGGAGACTCAGGTCCTTCAATGTGTGCAACAGACTGCTGCAGTCATTTTACCAGTCTGTAGTGGCCAGCATCCTCTTCTATGCTGTGGCATGCTGGGGAGGCTACATCAACTCAAGGGACACCAACAAGCTCAACAAGCTGGTGAGGAAGGCTAGCTCCGTGGTGGGAGTCGAGCTACCTAGACTTGAGGTGATGGCAGAGAGGGGGATGATAAGGAAGCTGGCTGCCATCATGGAGAACCTCCTACCACCCCCTCTATGACGAGCTAGTCAAGATGAGAAGCTCGTTCAGCCACAGACTCATTCCCCCCCGACACTCAACTAACCGCCTCGGACAGTCCTTCATACCAGCGGCCATCAGGCTCCACAACAGTGGGCAGCGACTAGCAGCCTCCAGGCTCCACAACAGGGGGCAGCGACTGCTACCAGACATTGACCTGGGACTTATAGGAACCCAAGGAGGACAACCTACACTACCTTAGGCATACTGCACCTTATGTGGATACTGTGATACTGTGATACTGTGAATAATGTATATTTCAGTGGATACTGTGATACTGTGAATAATGTATACTCAGTAGATAGTAAATTATAACACTACCTTATGCATACTGCACCTAATGTGACACTGTGAATAATGTGAATATTTCTTTTTTCAGCTAGTTAGATAGTAAATTATATTGACCTAATTGTTTACACTGCCTGTGTTGTTTTTACTACCTGTACCACCCCCCCCCTTCCCCCATGCTGCTATGATGCCTGAATTTCCCCAAGGGGATCAATAAAGGAATATCTTATCTTATCTTATCTCTTATCTTATTTGCTCTATAGCTAATGTGGTGGTGGAGGTCAGTAATTGATTGCATTTATAAGGTACTTGAGGCGGAGCTGTTTCAGTCAGGGTGACTTATAGACTGCCCCCCTCCTCATCCACCCTCTTTCTTTCTCTCTTCTCCCCTTTCCTCCTCTCCTTTCCTTTCCTCTTCTCCTCCCCTATCCTCATCTCTCCTTTCCTCTCCTCCTCTTGCCTTTCCTCTTATCCTCTCACCTTTCCTCTCCTCCTCTCTCCTTTCCTCTCCACACCTTCCCTCTCCCCTTTTCCTGCCATAAGGAAATTCAGGATCCATCACCATCCAAAATCTCCTCTCTCTTATAATCTTCCCCCTTTCCCCTTCCCATAGCATTCCCTCTACTATCCTCTGTTTAGTTTTCCTCCTGTAAGATGTAGGTTATTTTGTTGACTGCAACCGACGGCTGAACAGAGATGTTGAGTTGGAGTCAGGTTTGGAATTCAGTTGGTAAATAAAAAGGATGTTTACTTCTGAACCACACGCAAAGTAATACAGATCGATCTGGACCAGCCCGCATAGAGCCTCACACAGGAGTGCACCAATTGCAGACTGAGTACCGGACAAATGGCGGATACACCGGCTTTATACTTTTTTGGGTATCTACGTATCAGAGATGATGACTGATGGTTGATTATTGATATCAGGCAGATTCTGTTAGAGTGCAGTCATAACATATGGAACATGTGAGTTGCTAGCTCCCTTATCTGTCAGCAGAGGCCTATGTCATCCGGGGCCCCCCTCACTTTGTGACCCTACAACCTGAGAGCAGTTCCTGTTTCTGCTCATATTTCACATCCTGACATGTGTCTCTGTTCATATCTCGCATACTGGCGTTTCTGCTCATATCTCACATACTGATATGTGAGATATGACAGTGGCGGCTCGCCACTAGGGGCGCTCGGGCGCCGCCCCCCCCCTGGTTAACCCTGGTTAAAAGAGAGATGAACAAGATATATATATTTTTTTTATAGCCCTATAAATAATATAAACATGTTTAAAATTAATAATATTTACTAATTTTTTTATTTTTTTAAACTTTGACCAGTCGGCTGGTTCTTTTTAGCGTTTATCGCTTTTTCTTCGCATTCATACTTGGTCAAGTTCGACCGACAGAAGCAGGCTGAAAGGGTTCAGATGGGGGGAAAGACACTCTGGGAAAGGAACGGCTGCCGTCCGGGATTCGAACGCGCTCAGCCCCAGATCCGCGCGAGCGCGGTTGTCCACGGCGCTGAAATAGCACTTGCGGTACGTGGTGAGCTACTGGAGCTCCCCCAATATATTTACTCATTTTAAGTATGTTTGTGTTTCCAATGCACAATATAACGTTAATAATATCAAATATAAATAATTGTTTTCCTGAACAGGAAGTGACTCACGTTCCGTTACCGTAGCCTCATTTCTCGTAGCCTTATTTCTCTCGTCTCGGGCTAGACGCAATAGCGCTCTGAGTGCGCGTGCACGCCGTGCACTGTTTCATCGCTGTATCCGTCGCAGCCTATCAGTGCGTAACGCGCTGTGCGTTGAAATATGATGTATTATGATGGAAGCCGGGCGCGATTTGAAGCGGTCTAAGCCAGCAGCCTTAGCAGCGTCTATAATTTCCGTAGCCGCATTTCGCTCTGATTGGCCGACGTCAGTTTTTTTTCGTAGCCGCATTTCGCGGAGACGCTCTCTGATTGGCCGACGTCAGTTTCTGTTGTAGCTGTTGTGTAACTTGTGTTGTTGTGATGCAGCTATTTGTCTTAGAGCGTGACGGCAAGTTCTTTCGACGGTTAAGCTTAGGCACTCTTTCAAAGTTGGTTAAGGTTAGAGTTTGTCATAGAGCATGGCGATAGAACGCCAGGTAGTTTGCAGTCTGTTCGACGCAGAAATGGGCAAAGAAATCATCACAGTACTTCTGTTGTGTGGTGCTAACACTTGGCTAACAAAAAGCTATAATATGGCGGATGCAGTCTGGACAGTGGTCTGGATATACATCAACAGTCTGGGACTGTGGGACAGTGGATTATACACTTTATCAAGCCCTCCTGCCCTGGACGTTTAAACTAAACAGTGAGTCTCTCTCTCGCTCTCTCTCTCTCGCTCTCGCTCTCTCAACACAGCGATGCTGTGTTCCTGTGTCTCCGAGAAATGTGGCTACGGAAAGTATTGACGGTGCTTGCTGAGATGATAATAGCGCTTCAAAACACGCTGCTGTGTTGTGAACTATAACATTAATTCCGCTGCTGCTGATGCATAATGTATGAATGAATGAATGGTGAGTTGTTTAAAATGACAACATATACATGTGTTAATTATTTTATTGGATTGATCCGAGAGACAGAGAGAGAGATTTCTCCAGAGCATTTATTAACGTTACATTTTCAACTCGACCTAACGTGAACCCCCTGCGACCACCCAACAGTAGATAGTACGGGCCGCCACTGAGATATGAGCTGTCCACATTTGTGTCAGCTAGATACACATACAGTATTATGGCAGTTATCCTCGTTCTCCAGAGATCTAGTGACCTATATCTATTACCTCTGGCCAAGAAGTTCTGGGACAGGAAGGTCGTTAGATCAATCGATACCTTGCTGACTCTTGTGTTCATTCCTGTGTGTGGTTAGAAAACTAACTAGAAAGAGAGAGAGAGAGAGAGAGAGAGAGAGAGAGAGAGAGAGAGAGAGAGAGAGAGAGAGAGAGAGAGAGAGAGAGAGAGAGAGAGAGAATTAATGAATAATCCTTCAATCCCCCTTTTGACATATGAAATATGTCAACATACCCCCACCTTTCTCTTCTCCTCTCTTTCTCTCCTCTCATCCACTCCCACCCTTCTCTTCTCCTCTCCTCTCCCCTCTCCTCTTATCCTCTCCTCTCCTCTGTACTCGCTCATGCTCTCATCAAATGTTCATTGCAATGTGTGTATTCTCTTGTATTTTAATATGGACCTACCGAAGTTGATCAAATCTCCTTTTCCTCCTCCTCCTCCTCCTCCTCTGTCGACCTATCCTCTATACACTCGTCCCCTTCTCCCTCCTCTCTTCCTCATCTCATCTCCTTTAGCTGTATGACCTGGGCTCTCCTGCTGATTCCCAGTCCAGCTC
>NC_140166.1:115994787-116029787 GCF_963971535.1 Notolepis coatsorum
CCTCTATACACTCGTCCTCCTCCTTCTCCCTCCTCTCTCCTCATCTCATCTCCTTTAGCTGTATGACCTGGGCTCTCCTGCTGATTCCCAGTCCAGCTCCCCAGGCTGTCTGACTACTGACAGCAGCTGCCTCAACATGGGCAATCCCTCCTGTGGACACCGGGGGCGCTGCCATGGGGAATGGGGCTCATTCAGCTGTCAGTGTGTTCCTGGATACACAGGGCATCAGTGTGAAGAGGGTAAGTCTTGTTGTGTTGTGATTATTACACTGCAGTGATTACATGCCCTGTAGGGCTACATGGCTCAAAAGGTATAGTGGTTGTCTGGTAATATGAAAGCTTGAGGTAGAGCGGCCATCTGGTAATCTAATGGTTTGAGGTAGAGCAGTCGTCTGGTAATATGGAGCTTCAAGCTAGAGCGGTCGTCTGGTAATCTGAAAGTTTCAGGTAGACTGGTCGTCTGGTAATCTGAACGAGTGGGGGGGGGGGGGGGGGGGGGGGGGGGGGCTAGTGAGCGGTGAATGGAGTAGTCACATTTTTCTGAGCTCCCTCCTCAACTTATTATTTTGTATAAAAAACACACGTTTTTGTAACAGTTTGCTTTCAAAAGTATTATAAGACTAAATATAACACTACCGCTGTGGAAAGTCGAGAATATATGGAATCTACCGGTGGGAAGGGGTCAAACAAAGAGAAGGTAACCGCATCTGGCAAACGACACACAGGCATGGCCATTACGAGACAGGCAAGCAGCAGCCCAACCATCGACGACACTGCCAGAGCTGCTATTCTGGATGCAATTTAAAGCCAGGGTAAGAATCTGAAGCAAGCGATGGATGAGACTCGGGTCTCTATCACATCCCGTTTGGACAAGTTTGAAACCACTTTGGCATTAGGGGTGGGACGAATACATCATCCAGATCGATACATCGATGTAATTATCAACAATCGAATCGGATCGATGCGATGTAATAAGATCGATTCATATCGATACTCTTATTTTGAAAATCCTGTGGCGAGTCTCATATCCGCCCAAGAACAACAGCAGTAGCTCGTGTGTGTAGACGTTACAGCATAGCATTCTCCTTTCTGTGTGTGTGTGTGCGCGCGTCTTTGGAAAGACCAGATGAGGTCAGAGGAGTTTGATGTTTAAATGTTATTTAAACATAAACAATATAATACATAATAAATGTAGGCCTATACATGATCATGCAACATCAACAAATTGTTGTAGGAACGGTTTGGGAGAGGGAGGTTGTGAGTTTTGAGTTCCAAAAAATGTAGCTTAAAGTTTAAAGCTCAATATATAAAAACGTGGCACTTTACAGTGAACAGGAGGTCTATTTGTATAAAACAATAGATTGATTTTCCTTTAAATGTCTGGAAGAGCTCAAAAATACAAATGTCAAATGATATTTTCATTACCTTTTTTTGTTGATCTAAATGTTACTGATTGTGTTAAATGGGCATATGATATCATCTCATATCGATCGCAGGCACCTGAATCTAATCGTATCGTATTGTATCGTGAGAGACTTTGTGATATCGGGTGATATCGGCAAATATCGTATCGTTGTCCAAAGAATCGATATCGTATCGTATCATGATGAAACTGGTGATTCCCACCCCTATTTGGCATCCCTGCAGTTCGAGCAGAACAGTGCGAGCAGCTAGTGACAGGGATAGAAATGACAGTGAACGACCACAATGCGCATCTGAAAGTCCTGGAAGAATCCCAAAAGTCATTACGGATGGAAAACAAGGAACTCAGGGCTAAGCTCAAGGACTTAGAGGGACGGTCCTGCAGGCTGAACCTTAAATTTGTGGGAATCAAAGAGGGTGAAGAGAAGGGAAAGCCTACTGACTTTGTGAGCGAGTTGGTCTCGCAACTACTTGGCAGTGAAAACCTCACCAAGCCAATTAAATTGGACAGAGCCCATCGTATCCTGCTAGCCAAGCCCGCTGAGGGGGAGAAACCACGCACCATTATCGCCAAGATGCACCACAACAAAGACAAGGACCGGGTCCTGCGTCTCAGCCGCGAGCATGGCCCTCTTTACTACAAAGGATCCAGAGTGTTTATTTTTCCTGATTATACAGCGGAGGTGATGACCCAGCGCAGAGCCTTTAGTGATGTGATGAAGACCCTCCAAGAGGCAAATGTGAAATACACCTATGCTTCCCAGCCAAGTTGCGCGTCGAGCACAACTCTACTGTCAAGATGTTTGGCACCCCAGAGGAGGCTGTGCGCCTTTCCGAGACTCTCAACTGATGGACATGGTCCCAAGCTGGCGGCCTCAAGCTGATCTGTTGACTATTCAACATAAGACACGTGTGAACACTTTATTATTTTCATCCACCAAATTGTGGAGGGACAGCTGTCTATGTAACTAACGTTAACCGGTGCAATGCGATGCCTTTTCTTTTGCCCAGCTGTCTTTGTGAGTATATGGCGGTTTTGCCGTTCAGTTTTGGTAAGCGGCGGTGGTGGGGTGGGGGGGGGGGGTTATTATGTTGCCAGCCTTTATTACGATGTGACGTTTCTTTCAATAAGGTGGATGATCAATGGATTAAAATATACTTAATATGCCATGCTGTTTGTATTAAGATTGTTATCACTTGGTCATGATCATACACATGCATACATAGGGGTGAAGGGGTGCCCGGGCACCTGCCTTTTTCATTTTTCATTAGAAAGTGCCCTTTTTATGCCACCCTCTTTTTTTTTTTTTTTTTTTTACTGTTGCACATATAGATATACTGCCCTGCCCTTCCAAATGAAAGATGTCACGATAGAATCTAAATATTAGGTAAAGAAAGAGAAATGCCACCCCTCTTGTAAATAATAGGTCCTTCCAAAAACACGTCGCCAAATCACCCCTCCCCAGCCCCTCCCTGTCTGCTGCTGCCTGGAAAATCACGTAGCATACTCTCTCTCTCTCTCTCTCTCTCTCTCTCTCTCTCTCTCTCTCTCTCTCTCTCTCTCTCTCTCTCTCTCTAACAGAATAATTTTGATTGACAGTCGAGTCTGCCAATTACGTCACACGGCTTGCACCCGCCCTGCTGTTCTTAGCACCAATCGGCAAGCACTATTATTAGTTTTTGACTTCGTGAATGTCAGGACTGTGTGGTGACAAGTTTGACAACAACAAAGCTACAGTGCTAACAATAAGCTATTTGGCTGGATGCAGTCTGGAGGACAGTGGATATACATCAAGACAACAGTGTGTGACTGTGGGACAGTGGACATAATACTTCATCAAGCCCTCCTGACCTGGACCACGTTTCAACTAAACAAGTCAAGTCAAGTCAAGTCAAGAGTTTTATTTGTCACGGCATACGGATATACAATGAAATGCGGGTGGTCTTGCCCACAACGATGTGCAATTGGTACAACATATAACATATAATAGAATCCAATACAAAAAATGTGTGCAATAAAATTGTGCAATAACAGGTAGCAGGTAACAATAAATTTGTGCAATGACGGGTAACAGTTGGCAGTTAACAGTAGTAGTAATAGTAGTGCAATACACTGTTACTGTTGCTAATACTAATTTAAAGTGGCCTTTCCTTTTGGCAATAAGTGAGGGTGCGTGCGGCCTGAGTGTGTGCCCGCTCATGCTAAAGTGTTAAGTGGCTGCTCGTGTGTGAGCGTGCACAGTGTGCGTGTCGTGTGTGTGTTCATGTGTGCTTGTGTGTGGACAGTTCAATGTTCTGAGCACTCAATGTACATTGTTCATGGCTCTGATGGCCTGGGGGAAGAAGCTGAGCCTAAACCGCTCTGTCCTAGTAGCTGAGATTTGCAGGCGTCTGCCTGACCTCAGCAGCTGAAACAGGCTGTTATTGGGGTGGTGAGGGTCTTTCATTATCCTGCAGGCTCTGGATTTGCACCTCTTGTTGTATAGAACCTGCAGGGGGGGTAGTGCAATACCCGTGGTACGCTCGGCTGAGCGCACCACTTTCTGTAGGGCCTTCTTGTCCTGTGCCGTGCTGTTTCCATACCAGGCAGTGATGTTTCCGGTCAGGATGCTCTCTACAGCTCCTGAGTAGAAGGACTGGAGTATCTTCCCCGATACTCTGAACTTCCTTAACTGTCTCAGGTGGTAGAGACGCTGTTTCGCCTTATTTACTACTGTGCTTATGTGTGTTGACCATGTCAGGTCCTCTGAGATGTGGACCCCCAGGTACTTGAAGCTGCTCACCCTGTCCACGGTAGCCCCGTTTATCATCAGTAGTTAGTTAGTCATCAGTTTATAAACAAGGTAGTTAATGCGGTCTCGGTCGGTCGGTCTCTCTCTCTCTCTCTCTCTCTCTCTCTCTCTCTCTCTCTCTCTCTCTCTCTCTCTCTCTCTCTCTCTCTCTCTCTCTCCCACAGCTGTTGGTCTGGAGCGCATATTGTGTTATTAAAGGGACACTATGTAGTTTTGGTGACATCTATCGGTGAAACTGAACGTACCATAGACTTGTTGTATTAACCCCAAAAATCGCGCTCGCGCGCTATGCGCGCTCGCATTGCATTTATTAATTCATGCCCTTTTATCATCTAGGGCACCTGCCTTTCTAAAGTCCTGTGCACGTCCCTGGTCATGATGACGCAAGGGGTTAATATATCGGGGGGTGAGAAGCCTATTACGATGGTGTCATGGAACACTAAAGGATTTTGTAGTGCAGTTGAAAGGGGAAAAGTATTTGCTCACTTGAAAACATTATTATATTTTTACAAGAGACCCATATAGCTCCAACAGAACAGATGCGCCTGAGGAAGCACTGGGTGTCACAAGTGTACCAATCTGCTTTTTCTTCGAAAGCAAGAGGGGTTGCTATTTTATTTAGTAAATCTGTCCCATTTCAAATGTCCATGGTAGTCTCCGACCCCAGAGGCAGATATGTCATTAATTCGCTAACATGCCTGAATATTTATGGTCCTAACATTGATGACCCAAACTTTTTTCGTAAAATATTTGACATAATCCCTGATCTGAATACCACCAACTTGATTTTAGGAGGAGATTTCAATTGCTATCTAGATCCCTATCTTGATCGTACGTCCACTTGTCCGCCTCCGACCATTAATTCCGTTGGAGTACTAAACAATTGAATGCGTTCTATGAACATAGTTGACATATAGAGATTGCAGCACCCTACAGACAGGGATTATTCTTTTTTTTCCCACATCCACAAATCGTATACAAGAATAGACTATTTTCTTGTTGATGCAAAATTTATCTCTAGCGTGCTGCAAACAAAATATCATAGCATCCTTATTTCCGATCATGCTCCAATCACTATGTTGGTAAAGCTGGCACTGCCACAGACGCGATACATTTGGCGCTTCAACCCCTCTTTGCTCTCGGAGAAAGCATTTCGGGATCAAATGAGATCTCGACTCATTGAGTTTATGGAGACTAATGATACCGGTGATGTCTCCGACGCTACACTGTCTGTGGGAGTCTCTTAAGGTGGTATTGAGAGGGCACATTATATCGTATATGAAGCCTTTGGAAAGAGAGAAAGACGTAAGCGATTGGCTGAAATTGAGGCACGGCTTCCCTCCCTGGAGCAGGTTAACAGACTATCACAATCCCAAATGGACCGAAATAATATTTTTAAATTGAAGTATGAATACAATTCTATTCTGGGCAAGCAGGTTAGTACCCTCCTCCTGTTGGCTAGGCAGCTGAGGGGTGTACAGGCCAGCCAGGCAATTCACAATATCAAATCTACCTCGGGCAGCTTGCTGACTAACCCCAAAGACATAAATTACCGTTTTAAAGAATTCTATACTGGCCTTTATACCTCTAGATGCCATGCTCCAGACTCTGAGGTTGAGAACTTCCTGTACAATATTGACATGCCAGTGCTTAGTGATGAGGCAAGGGATGAGCTAGATGCTGATTTCAGCCTGCAGGAAATAACAAGTGCAATAAAGTTTTTCCCTAGTGGGAAGGCCGCTGGCCCGGATGGGTATGGAGCGGAGCTTTATAAAGCTTACAGTGATATTTTGGCCCCTCTACTTCTTAGAATGATTCAACATTCTATCATTAATCATTTCTTCCCTGACTCCCTCTACGAAGCGAATGTGTGCCGTTTACTCAAGAAAGGTAGGGATAGGACGGATCCAGCAGGGTTCCGGCCTATAAGTTTGTAAAATTTTTACCAGAAGACAGTTGCCAAGGTGTTGGCCACTAGGTTGGCTCAGCATGTCGGATCTCTTGTCCATTCCGACCAAACGGGATTCATTCCTGGCAGGCTTGCCTTTTCTAATATTCGGAAATGACTAAACATCGATCATATCACTTGGCGCTGAAAAGGCATTCGACCAGATCGAATGGAATTATATGTTCAGTGTCCTTCAGCGCTTTGGTTTCGGTGACAGGTTTTGTTCTCTTATTGGAATGTTGTATGCTCATCCGAGATCTACCATTCTAGAGAGTAAGCCAAAAAAAATGGTCGGGTTTCGGCTGTCCTAACTGTGGTGGGAAGTTCATTCTACCATTGTGGAGTGAGGACTGACGCTGCTCAGTAGGAATCTGCAGGTTATGGTTGGTGCGGCGATGTGAGTGGAGAAGTTCAGCTGGTCGTCAAGGACAACATCAAGGTTCTTGGCAGTCCAGGACGCGGCCACGGCTACATTTTCCACTGTGATGGAAAGGTTGGTCAGCGGGGAGGATTTGGCCGGCAGGTGAAGCAATTCTGTTTTGCTTATGTTAAATTTGAGGTGGTTGGTCGTCATTGGTGGAGATCTCGGACAGACAGGCTGACATGGATATCTGAGGGAGGAAAGGAGAGGAAGAGTTGAGTATCATCGGCATAGCAGTGATATGAGAAAGCATGAGACGTGATAATGTTACCCAGAGATTTGGTGTAGAGGGAGAAGAGGAGGGGTCCAAGGGCCTGGGCGACGCCCATCCGAAGTAGGTAGATACTTGGTAGGAGCGGTCGTCGAGGTAGGTGCCATGCCAGTGCAGAGCCAGCCATTCCCATTCCTGTGAGGGATGCGAGGATGATCTGATGGTTGACCGTGTCGAAGGCTGCCGACAGGTCCAGGGAGGATGTATGGTGCTATGGTCTGGAGGAGTGGGGAGGGTATTGGGTCCAGCTGGCATGTAGTCAATGTTACCAGTGTCGAGGCCTCTGCATCTGTAATGGGAGAGAAAGATGATGGTTGTAATCGAGATCGCGATTCTTTTTACGATTAATCGTGCAGCCCTAGTTGTAATGGTAGTAATGGTTTTGGAGAAAGCTAACAAGAGGTTGTGGTAGGTGGTGGTGTCACCAGTGAGGCATGACTTTCTATACTTCCTCTCAGCCGCTCTCAGGACCGATTCCCAACACCTCACATCTCCACCTTGCAGGGTTGCCTCTGCCGTCGGTGTGTGAATGTGTGAGTGAATGGGTGAATGTGAGGAACAAAATTGTAAAGCACTTTGGATAAAAGGTGCTATATAAATGCACCATTTACCATTTATTACCCAGCTCATACATGTACCTCCCCTCGCACCTCCCCCCCATGCTTCTATGACACCTGAATTTCCCCAAGGGGATCAATGAAGGGATATTTTATCTTATATTATGAGGTTATTTATTCATTTAAAAACGTTTTAACCTTTATTTATCTGGAGAAAATTTGTTCGGCTGGGAAAGTGCCCTGCTTCACACTCTCCACTCCTGGCAGCTGATCAGTACAACCACGGTCTTCCACTTTTGGCCAACAAGCAGCTTCACATGAGCTTTAGCGTGCCTTTACGGCCTTGCTCAAGGACACTTCAGCAGTAGTTGTTACTCCTGCCAGTCCACGGACTGAACCGCCAACCTTCTGGTAAAAAAACAACAGACTTCTCTAAACGTAGGCTGTGTGTCCAAAGATAATGTGACTTTTCAGCCCTGGCTTCTTTGTCTAGCAAACTCAGATCGCTGAGTAGAGTTCAAAATTGTTAAACTCTAGTCACCTAGCAACAACAGCTCAGAAGCACTTCACCCGAGTGTTGCCAACTGATTAAAATGTTTCATATGAACACTTCCACTTAGCATACCGATGCTCTGGGCAACAACAACTACATGTAGCAAGAGATGAACAATATACAATATGTCCAATGTTATGCTTTTGGGTGGAAGAGTTTGGTGTGTTATTAACATATTTGACAGTAGGATGGCTGAAAGGGAGACAGAGTAGAGAAGACACAGGAGAGAAGGTTCTTTATTGAGACAGTATGAAGGCTGATAGGGAGACAGACTAGCGGAGACCCGGGAGAGAAGGTTCTTTATTGAGACAGTAGGAAGGCTGAGAGGGAGACAGAGTAGGGGAGACCCGGGATAGAATGTTCTTTATTGAGACAGTAGGTAGACTGAGAGGGAGACAGAGTAGGGGAGACAGGAGAGAATGTTCTTTATTGAGACAGTAAGAAGGCTGAGAGGGAGACAGAGTAGGGGAGACACAGGAGAGAAGGTTCTTTATTGAGACAGTAGAAAGGCTGAGAGGGAGACAGAGTAGGAGAGACACAGAAGAGATGGTTCTTTATTGAGACAGTAGGAAGACTGAGGGAGGCAGAGTAGGAGAGACACAGAAGATGGTTCTTTATTGAGACAGTAGAAAGACTGAGGGAGGCAGAGTAGGAGAGACACAGAAGATGGTTTTTTATTGAGACAGTAGAAAGGCTGAGAGGGAGGCAGAGTAGGGTAGACACGAGAGTTTGTGTGTGTATGTCTATGTGTTCACCTGTGTATGTCTGTGTTATTATGTGTGTATGTGCATGTGCATGTGCATTACTGTACCTGTAGATGCACACTTCTGTGCATGTGTGCGTATGTATGTGTGTGTGTATTTTTGTGTGTATGTAATTACATCTCTTGCTAGGTTGGACAGTCGCTCTCCTGGCTTCGGTGTGTGGTCAGACTGGCCGGACCTTAATGACATGTGTTGCTGGGCTGATGTTACCCTGGAGTGGGTGGGGTCTAACTCTGAGGCAGTGGCTGTCTCAGAGAATATTATATCTGACCCCAGTACTGTATCTCAGTCAGAGCATCTATGTCTGTGTGTGGAATGGATCACCAACTTCCACTGACTAATGCCCGAGGTCGCCTCCTGTGGGCACAACAACATAGACAGTGGGAACAATGGACTGAGTTGAGACTGCAGGGGAAGATTGCGTGTCTCCCTGCTGCGGACCATTCTGTCTCTCATTCTGTGTTAAAAAATGTTGCCATAGATGAGTGCATTGTTATCTTTACTCTGAAAGCGAGATTACAGGTCTTACCATCTAAACTGAATCTCTCCATCTGGTTTCCAGGCAGTCATGCTCCTCACTGTATTCATCATTACAATAACCAAATAGCTGAAACCATGTCCCACATCTTAAATGGTTGCCATGTATACAGGGGCCTCTACATAAGTAGGCATGACAGAATAGTAGATTTGATAGCGAAAGATATCTCTCTTATTTTTAGGTCCTCCATCACACTGTATAAGCATACTGTGAAGCCAAGCATGTTCAACCTGTGCAATAATGATTCCATGTTCTCTAGTATTACAGCTAACACCCCTGATGTATTTGTGGTAAATGAACACCTTAGGGAGGTGTCCATTCTTGAGGTTGGCTGTACTTTTGATTACAGCTTAAAAGAAGCCCTCCTAACCAAAGTGTTGAAATACCAACAGCTACAGCAGACCATCTCACAGCTAGGCTACAGATGTAAACTCCTAGTTTTTATCTTTGGCAGCCTAGGGCATGTGCACAAGTTGGTTGTGAGGGGCCTACAAATAGCCGGTCTCCCCAAAAGGAAGGCCAAGCAGTTAGCCAGGTACTGCTCAGTATCAGCAATTAAGGAAGCCGCTCAATTTGGAGGAGGCGCTGTTACCTTTACCCATGATTCTGCCGTCCATGCACCTTGTACCTGACTGTTCTTCATAATTTTCTGATTGCACTCGCATTGTTTATGTCCTTTGTATGAGGCCTCCTTGTACTTCTGTTTACGTGGACATAAATAAACATTTCAAATGTGTGTGTGTGTGTGTGTGTGTGTGTGTGTGTGTGTGTGTGTGTGTGTGTGTGTGTGTGTGTGTGTGTGTGTGTGTGTGTGTGTGTGTGTGTGTGTGTGTGTGTGTGTGTGTGTGTGTGTGTGTGTGTGTGTGTGTGTGTGTGTGTGTGTGTGTGTGTGTGTGTGTGTGTGTGTGTGGGGTGTGTGTGTGCATCTTGCTCTCTGTGTCTTTAAATGACAGAGGTTCCTGAGTATTCCTTCGACGGGCGCAGTCATGTGCACTTCCAGCTGTCCTCACAGCTGCCGGCCCGCAGGACGTGGGTTCAAGTCCTGATCCGAACCCGTAAACACAGCAGTACCGTCCTCAGCCTGGTCTCCAAGGAGCAGAATGAATACCTGCGCCTCGAGGTGATAACATTTTTATTTTCGTTTTTTCATTTCCACATATAACAAGACACAACACAATACAGTAATAATAATAATAATAATAATAATAATAATAATAATAATAATAATAATAATAATAATAATAATAATAATAATAATAATAATAATAATAATAATAATAATAATAATAATAATAATAATAATAATAATAATAACAATAACAATAATAATAATAATAATAATAATAATAATAATAATAATAATAATAATAATAATAATACCCAGGACAATTAAATTAAATACAATTAAATGTATCAATAAAGCAGTATAAATGATATAAAATGAAGAACAGTGAAATATCCCGAGCCCCCATCCACCCCTGTCCCGACCTCTACGGTCCCCACCCCCGAGTCCAGCGCACCAGTGAGTCTCTTTTCTTTAATACTCCATCCCCCGATACCCCGAACCAGGGGGCCCCACCAGCCCGAGACCGCAAACCACCAAACTCATAAGGGCCCAAAACATCCTATCCCATATAGAGATAAAATTGAAATAATAAAAACAATAAAAACAGAATATAAAATAAAAATTATATTGTCACAGACATTACAAAAGACATTTCTGCCCAATTGATCATTATATGTTTTTCGGGTTGTTTCCATCTCATGGCTATCAGTTTTTTGGCTGCTGTAACTCCTGCTAAAATTAGTCTTTTTTGTTGTATGGGAGCCGGCAGCTGGGAGATATCATTCAGGAGTAGTGTTGTTGTGGATAGGGGAATGGTCAGGTCACATATATCTGAAAGCTTAACCTCTTTAGCCCGAGCGGTCCATTGGCGGACTGCAAATGACATCATGGCATAAATCAATCTCTCCAGACTGTATGACATTAAGTAGGGTTTTCTTTTTTTTCTTTTTTGTATCCAAGAGTAAAGACCCTAACCATGTCACAACAGCAGTCATAGTGTATATTTTCAGCAATACGTTTGTTTACCAATAGGTTAAAGTGTTATTAGTGAGATTTTAGTTTATGGAATGTGTTTATAATTTTGTGAATATCCGCCATTTTGAATTTGCTAAACGTTGCCGAATGTAATCATATGAGGAGAGGGCATCCAGAGCTCTCAATGAGCGTTTACATTTCAAAAAGCTACAATACCCAGCCGATTCTAGCTTCCTGCAAGCAAATGACTTGTGTATGAATTTTTTAAATGTATCTTATTGCCCAGGATTCTATATCACAAAACTGAACGTTATTGGCATAGATTGGAGGGCAGTTAGTGTGTCTACCTTCTGTGAATGTTTAGCAACCATCAGCGTTGCATTCCGATCCAAAATGGCGGAGCCATATCCATTATAAGAATGGAACTGTACATACAGTAGATTTCATTATCGGTTCTCCATGCACGCCTGGTGATACTAAATCCAAATTGAACTCTGGCATTGGAAAGAGTAGATTTGGCCCGATCCATAGATGTGCAAGTTCGCTATAATAAGGTAATTTATAGGCCTGATATTCTATATTCTATAATAATATTTCAAATTGCATGTGTATCTACAAAACCTTCCGTTTAATCAACTTCACACATGTACACATGTGTATTTAAATGTTGTATGTTTCAGTTTTCTAGTCTCATATGGAGATAGTTGTTTACATTCACAAACATGCATTGCACTATCCTCGATCATATATTAATTCTTAAGTGTTATATATACGGCTGATGTTTGGATGGTAGGTTGTGAGAAAACAACTTAATTCTTGGCACAGTTATGGCTTTTAAAAAGCAGTTTTACTGACTGAGGGTTTGAAGATGGTAATAAGGCCAGATTATAGGTCTAACATGAGTATTAACAGCTCCTACCTCGGGGGCAGGTTGGAAGGAACTCCAGCATGGAAACAGGTTGAAGATCGGAGTATTTATGTGCATGAAATCCCAGCTG
Source organism: Notolepis coatsorum (assembly GCF_963971535.1). Lineage (NCBI taxonomy): Eukaryota > Metazoa > Chordata > Actinopteri > Aulopiformes > Paralepididae > Notolepis > Notolepis coatsorum. Next base: position 116,007,092 of record NC_140166.1, read on the forward strand.
CTATCTATTCCTGCAGTGCTCTTCCAGTCCTCCTTCATTTCAATGTTGTTATATTCTAGACTCACAGTTGTAAACAACAAATATTTTTGAAGAGTGAGGACATGTGCTTGTCTAACAAACTGGACACACTCATACAATGTCAGTCTATCAAGCTGGGATTTGAACTACCACTGTATCTTTCTGTTATGGTTTGTTAACAACCCCAACAGCACGGCACAGACAGGTAGTTCAGAGTTAGCCAAAAACCAGGGCGTATTTATTTCCAGAAACAGAAAAAAACAACAGAAAGCACAAGGGGAGAATGTTCTTGGGCAGAGTTGTCTGCGGCTCTGCAGCTTGGCTCTGAGCAGAGACGGCACTGTGGCGTTGCGCCTCTGACTCTGCGGCTCTGCAGCTACTTGTAGATCCGCTCGGGAAGGAACAGAGAGAGAGAGAAAGTCAACAAACGAGCGTCTGGAACAGGGACGTGCACAGGAATTTAGAGGGGCAGGTGCTCAAAGGCTGAAAAGGGCACTACACGTGTGTGTGTATATTATGCGAGCGCGCGTAGCGCGCGAGCACGATTTTTAAAGCGCCCTTTTCGGGCGGGGGGCCCCCTTTTTATGCTTTTTGGGGGGTTTTGGTGATCAAATATTGGATATTGAACTATAATAATAAGTGCAGGAGCTCACTTATCCTTGAAAGACACTTTTATCACTGACTTAAAAGGCCCATACATCTCCATAAATGTTCAGGGGGGAGGGAATAAGTGCTTACCCTACAGACCCCAAGAAGTGCTGTATATTCTGTATTGTTTAATATAAATGCATTTTTTATTCCAATCCTGATTTCTATTTGAGATTCCCAAATCCCATCGGACTTGACTTCTTCGTGTCCCTCAGTGAGTGTAATACCAGCATTCAACAGCGGTTTCTATCATCATCATCATCACCACCACCCACGCTATGCATAAAATATATAGGTCCGCGGAGAGGCACGCTGAGGAGGCCGTGCAAACTGCAATGGAATATGGGGCATCTCTCTCTCTCTTTACCTAATATTTTGATTCTATCCTGAAATGTTTCAGTTGGAAGGGCAGTCTATATGTGTCACCTCACAGCGCTTTATGCCAGATCTCTACATTTTCATTTTTCAGATTATTCCAGATTGCTAAAGTACAGAATCTAAGCTTTCAAATGATGTGTCATATGTTGACATCTGAGAATGTTTTGAACACGATGTGCCCAATTATAACTTCTAAAACTGGCTGTGTTCTAGATTGCCTAAGAGGTGAAAAGGTGTCTCAAAGGAAGGCAACTTTTCACACTTCAGACAGTTTCAACTGGGCGTCAACAAACCCCCTCCAGCAACGCCCCTCACCTGAATAGCATTAACATAATTAAGTGCTGCCATGGCAGTTATCTCTCCTCAGGACCCGATCTTCATTCTCTTGTTTGTATTGAGCTATAGACATTATTAGCATAGTAGGTAGTAGTAGTAAGATGGATACTAGTAAAAGATGGTATGAAGGTTAGTAGTTTCAGATATTAATTGAAGTTAATTTGGCTCGTCTTCTGCCAGCTTGTACAGACAGGAGCTTAAGCACAAACCAAAGTGCTTTAATAAAATTAAATAGAATAGAATATTTCTAGAGTCTTTATTGTCATTATACAGACAGCGTTATATAGCTCAACAGTGCACAATTAATAAACAATAATTATTATTAGGAAGATACAATAAAATAGTCCATTTCTATGTACCCCCCCCCCCCCATGCTGCTTTGACACCAGAATTTCCCCAAGGGGATTAATAAAGGATCATCTTATCTTAGTAGGTAACATCACAATAAAAAATAAACAATTTTAGGAAGATAAAATAAAAGTCAATGTCTACAGTGTATGGATGCAGGGTCCATCTGTGTGTGTGTGTGTGTGTGTGTGTGATCTCAGCACTTATCTGTATCTTTGTGTGTGTTGGGTCTTCTAACATCGTACAGTCTTGTTCTGAGGTGCTGTAGACGTTGGTCTTGAGGGTATCTAACATCGTACAGTCTTGTTCTGAGGTGCTGTAGACGTTGGTCGCGGGCATGTGATGTCTTTTCCCGCATCAGAACAGTATTGTCTTATCTCCTTAAAAAGATAATTCTGCCTGTCATTGTCCAGACCGGGTGGGGGTATCACTGGAAAATTGGAGATGGTCGGGTAGCGTTTTGGGTCTTTCAGCAGTTGAAACTCGAATGGTTCAGCATCATCACGGTGTAATTTCGCCGTCACCATGCCAGGTCTGCTGGCATCGAAGCTGTAATAGAATAAAGAACACATTTAAAATATTGTCTATTTCGTAAAGAAAACACTGGTCCCAGCCTCCAGGACACTGTGAGTCAAGCATCCATGTCAACACATTTCGTACATTGATTACCAGAAACAAAATAAACCTTCTTCATCATAGCTAATAGGGCTAAGTAAATTAGCCTATTGCAATATTTGCAAACCAAAATTCTCTAAGATAAGAACAGAAAAAACAGGAGGAAAACATTTCCTCATTCGTAAAAAATAAAAATAAAAAAATAAAAATAATAATAACAATAATAATAATAATAATAATAATAATAATAATAATACACTGAAGAAGGAACACCTGTTCCGAAACATGTCTGTATTCGGCTGCGAAAACCTGAGTGTGCTGGTCCGGCTTCCTGCTTTCTTCTACTTATTTTATTATGATAAAATATATATACAATATACAATAAAATATAGACAATTACCTGAAGTGCTGGTATTTCTTTATCTGTGGGAACCTTTTGAAGAAGCCACCCAAATGTGTCTGCCAGTCGTAGCTTCGGACAAACACTGTCCCATCTTCGCTTCCCACAAGTTGGGGGATATTGACTCCTTTCACCTGATTGATTGATTGAAAATGTTATTAACAGATTGCAGAATGGGTACAATACAATCATTCAGAAGTCTGTAATCTGTCTGTAATCAAGCAAAATAAGTGGTATCCCTTCCCCCTCTTTCTTCTTCTAATTATTATTAGGAAGATACAATAAAATAGTCCATTTCTATGGTCCATCTATCTATCTAACGGTAAAAAAAAAAAAAAAAAAAAAAAAAGGGCACTTTTTTGATGAGGCTCAAAAAGGCAGGTGCTCAGGCACCCCTTGGCCTCTATGTGTGCACGTGCCTGGTCTGGAATAAGAAGCAGTCCCTTATCATTTAGCTGAGTCCAGTACTAACACAAGCAACTCCTCTTCAGTGTTTACCGAAAACACACAAAAAACAGATTGGTCCCGAGTCCAGAAAAATGCGAGAAAAAACAGAGCATCCAAAAAAGTACGTTATCCAAAACTCACCAAGGCGCAATTGCGCAAAGCGGGCAACGAGGCACAGATCCAACGGATGGCAGAGAGAAGCAACAGCGGCGACTTCCATAGACGTCCTGGAGAAAACAGACAAGGTACAACATGGGAAGAAAACAAGCAGCAGCTAGTGGTAAGCCCAAAACGACCCGACACAGAACGTTCGGAACACCAGAGTATATAAGGGCTCCACCGAGCTGATTTGGACTCACTTCAGGTGCGTGAAGGTAATTGGTACCTGGAAGCGTGCGGTAACGGACCAATCCTCACACTTTCTGTCTTAGTTAGCTAATGTCCACCTTAGCTTTATGTCTCCTGGTTTTCTAATGACCACCTTAGCTTGTTGTCTTAGTTAGCTAATGTCCACCTTAGCTTTCTGTCTCATGGTTGTCTAATGTTTATCTTAGCTTTCTGTCTTAGTTAGCTAATGTCCACCTTAGCTTTCAGTCTTAGTTATCTAATGTCCACCATAGCCTTTCTGTCTTAGTTATCCAATGTCCACCTTAGCTTAATGTCTCCTGGTTGTCTATAATGTCCACCATAGCTTTATGTCTTAGTTACCTAATGTTTCATGATGGGATACTTTTACGACTTTTGCCAACCTAGACGATCGTGACTGGGTTGATTAATACATACAACCCTGAACATCTTTGTCATTAGTGCACATTGATAATGGTTTCTGGAAGACTCCTGCACTTGCACAGTGCTAATGCAGTGTGAAGAGAGGTCTGTCTATGTGAGACTAAGCAATCATTGTCTTAATTGTATATGTCCTCACTCTTCGCTGACAGACAGACAGACAGACAGACAGACAGACAGACAGACAGACAGACAGACAGAGAAGGAGAGAGAGACACAGACAGAGAAGGAGAAAGAGAAGGAGAGAGAGAAGATAAAGGGAGACAGTGAGAGAGAGAGACAGATGGAGAGAGAGACAGAGACAGATAAGGAGAGACAGAGAAGGAGAGAGAGAAGATAAAGGGAGACAGTGAGAGATGTCAGAAAGTGATTGTATGTACGTAAATACTGTACACATCACCACACAGATACACACATTTGCATGCACACACACACACGCACGCACACACACACACACACACACACACACACACACACACACACACACACACACACACACACACACACACACACACACACACACACACACACACACACACACACACACACACACACACACACACACACACGCATGCATACAGATAAACACACACACGCACAAATAAGGATGGAGGATCAGTAATCTAAACACATAATTGAGGCAGGTGCTTCCACTTTTCAATCAAAGTTTAAACTTTTGTTAGAACCTGGTGAAATATTAAATGTTTGAACTGTAATGATGTGTTCGATTTCAAAATAAAATTCTAAATTGGACCGCTGTAGTTAATACTGTAGATAACAACCACTAACAATTTGGTAATCTGCTTTCCAGAGTCCCAGAATCACATTTAACGTCTTAAGTATCGGGCAAAGATGGGGCAATTCTTTTGTTTGTTTTTGATGATTGCATACTCATAGTAATTTGCTATTTATTATACTTTATACTTATAGCACATGCATGAGTCTGGTCTCTTTTGAAAGGAAACATTCTGAGGTTTTTTACACAATAAATAAAAATCACTTTGAGTGCTAATGAAATAGAGTAGCAGAGTTTTGAACACACTGAAGTAAAGGTTTTGTGTACTTGTATTCTTTTACTGGTTGCCAGATGCCTGTTTTTAAGTTCCATATGAGAGGTAGGAGCTGGAAAACATAATGGTTCCATAGCCTGAAGTCTTATGTAGTACAGGTCCAAAGTTTATAAAAAATCCCACACAAAATGAATAATTTATAAAGGTTTTTCAAATGTGTGTACCAGTAAAGATTCGGCATGAATATCCAATATGGCCGTCCGCTGCCATTCATATGGCTTGTCAAATGACGCTCACCAGAATCACGCAATAGGTTAAGTGTGGTGATGATCGAAAGGCGGCAAATTCAACTTTCCAACAATGTATTGGTTGATTGGCGAAAACGCAGCCCGGAGCCGACAGACGAGGGCAAAGTGCCGCTATGTGCGCACATTCTATTCTATATATATATTCTATTAAAATAAATGCACACCCGAGCCGCTAGTGGTCGGCAAAGTGGCGCGTCGCAAATCATCCTCAAGAGGGCCCACATGTGGATGTTAAGAGGTTAATGTTGTGTTTTCAAATGTAGCCAAGAGTAAAGACCTTAACCCTATCAAAACAGCAGTCAAAGTGTATATTTTCATTTTTACCGATGTTTTTAAGATTTACCGAAAATAAGAATTTATCGGAAAAATGCTAATTATATCTATTTTATCGTAAAACCGTGAGGAAATTACTAAATCCAGATTTAACACTGCCATTGGAAAGATGAGCGTTTTCCATATCCGTAGATGTATGATTTGGCCATATTAAGGTCAAGGTGAAGTTCAAGGTCGAATAGGAATTTATAAGACTGAGCCTTAAGAGCCAATAGATGAATGTAAGAATATTTTTAATAGAGGCTATGGGGTAGGCTACCCTCAGTCAGTATACACAAGTGATGTGCCATTTTAACTCTTGACAGGTCACTATCTGTTTAAGCATCACTGTTGCTCTAAAATGCTACAGTTTAAAAATAAAAATAATATATATGTATTATTTGCGTATAGCTTTGCAGCAGCTTATGTAGGTGTTGGAAAAAGTCTGAGCCTTAAGCACTAATAGATATGGGGTGGGTTACCCTCAGTCAATATTTGCAAGTGATGCACCATTTTAATTCTGATAGGATACTAGTAGTTTAAGCACCACTGTTACTGAAAATGCTACCGTTTAAAAAGAAAAAGCTGTTGCCTTATACTTATATTCTTATACTTATATTCCTGATGCATGGCCCGAGTTGTAAGCAGCAGTGCGAGCATTCAGGGCTACTCGGATGGTTCGGAAATTTATATTTTGAACTATTATTTCAAAATAGTGTGACGAACCTGATAGGATGCAGGTTCGCCACGGTTCAAATACAAACAAATGGTCCACACGAGCAATATCAATCAATACAAGTATTTATTGATTAGGCGAAAAAAACAGGATGATAAAGCAATAGAATGGTCTGGTTCCGTTCCGGGGTCAATAACACAAAACAGGCTCGCCGACAGAAAGAGGGATTGTTCACGGTTCAGGGTCGTCGTCCGGTCCAAACAACGTCAGTACACAGGGGGGGATCTCAGCCGTTACAGGGGTCGTCAACAAAGAACACCTATCACGCTATCTCCTCTCCTCTACTTCCTCTCACCGTCGCAACTCTGAACAATACTATCACTCTCTCTACTCCAATACTCCAACACAAAACTCCGCTCAACTAAACTCTGTTCCTCTCGGGTTAATGTACTGTGTGAGATGCTTGTGAGTGCACGTGGGGTGTGTCTCTACTAATTATGTGCAGGTGTACTATATCAGCACTAATCAACTAGTGTGTGTGTGCGTGTGAGGTGGATGTGCCTAAATGCTGTGCAGGTGTGCTACATCAGTCCTCATCATCTACCTAAGTGACAGATATATCTCTCCTTCACGTAGCCCAACGAGGGGGGAGGTGATCTGTCACAATAGCTATACAAAAAATGTCCACTGACTCCCAGAGGCACCAGCAGCTTTACACAATAAAACATATTTACCAGCCTCTGATTGAAATGTGGAAAACTGATTGGTTGTGTAGAAGGGTGGATTATCCCTGCTTGTGGGAGTAGTAGTACACAGACACTGGGTAGTAGGATACTATAGTATTGGACCTATAAGTACCCCCGTCTTTGGCCCGGAACGTCGTACTGGAGGGCTTGCAGCTGGAGTGGATGGGGCCCAGGAATTACTAACCTGGGGACTGGTACTCTGGTCTCCCTCGCCTTCCAAGGCAGTCAGCAGTAGCTCCCCACACACCCTCACTCCCTCAGTACATCCGACAGCCCTCCCACACCCAGTGACTGTCAGTTCAATAGTATTATTGGGCTTCCCTTTAAGCAGTACCCTTCCTTGACCACCTGTATAGACCCTTCAAATGCTATTCTGTAAATGGGGTGTAAGGGTTAAATAATTATGCCGTCACAATATTTATCCAGAGAATAAAATAGCAAATGGAACTCAAAGAAAGAGACACACACAATGATCGCAATTAACTCTATGTTTAGTGAAGCCTGGGCAGATTATACATTACAACGTTAATGTTTACTCATATGGCACCGGGTGCTCTTGTAATCAATGTAGGGGAAGCTCTTCCCACCATAGGCACCGAGTGCTCAATACATTAAACCACCCCGCTTGTACTGGGGGAACCCAGGCATATAACGTAAACACTTTGGGAGTCTCAGAATCAAACAGTCAATAAATCAATAACAAAAATAACCAATAAATGTGGGCCCACGTTATCAAAGAAAACCTAACCTAAGCCGGCTTAAATTGTTTGGGGTACCCCTTAGACACTGGTGATTAGCGTTCACTTCAATGGACGTTGCTGTTGATACACACGTGGTACTGTTAGTACTTAGCCAAGATGGCGGACCCACTCTTGTCACCGCTAGTCCGGATGACAAGATGGCGTCGGCAATCCGCGAGCACAGCCAGCAGGTTGGGCGAACAGCAGGCAGTGGTTAGCGGGCAGAGCGTGCTGTATGTCGTCCTCTGCTGGTGGGAAGAGGCGTCCTCTGTACCGTCTGGGAACCGTCCACCGCTGCTGTTGCTGACTTGCTTCCGTCGCACGAGCTAATACTTGGTGCTACCTTAAACACAGCTAAGCTTTGGGTCTCGGCGCACCCTCCTGCTATTCGGTTATACTGTTAACGCAACGTGGCTGGCTACACCACCGGTCTCTTCAGCGCCTCGCGCCCGGTAGTCTACTCAAGTCAGACGGAGCCGTTAGCGGCATGCTAATATACCGCACACAGTAACTACTATAACCCGATAACGTTAGACGTTAGTCTCGTTAGCTTAGACGTTAGTCCTTGGGTTCGGTTTCTCTTACTCACACACTATCACGGATACTTCTAGGATAACCCGTCACTAGCAAGTATGTCTCATCACCCGTCGCTCGCTCCGGCGGGGCTCCCCTCCACTTCTTCAACGGGGCTATTCCAAAGCACCTCCCGTTGTGGCGGCGACCGTTCACGGCCAAGTCCAATGTCAAAGAGAGCTTCCTGTTCCCCTCACCTCCAGGTGATTCCCTCTTCCTCATTGCTTGCTTCTCTCCACTGCTCCGCCTGCCACCACTGCACTCCACCCCCTGCTGGCAACCTCCACCGGTCCCACGCAAAGACCGCTCCAGAAAGGGAAACAAAGGCGCAATGTTATTGCTAGTAATCCATACTGCATCTGGAGAAGAGTAGCACCTCACTTCGTCGTTAGACTGGGCGAGCTATCCAAAGGAACACTGTTAGTCTATCCAAAGGAACACTGTAAATCACACGTTATACACACACAGAGAAAATAACAGTTAGTTAGCACTACTGAATACTTTGTAGAATATTCAGGCTGCTACAGTTGTTTATGCAGGGAGCATCGGAAAACTAAGACCGTCTGAGAAGTGGTCGTCTGGTAATCAGAAGATTCCCGGTTTGATTCCGGCTCCTCCCGGCAGCGTGTCAAAGCGTCCTTGAGCAAGACACTTAACCCCAAACTGCTCCCGATGAGCAGGTTGGCAACTTGCATGGTAGCCTCTGCTGTCAGTGTGAAAATGTGTGAATGTGAGGCACAAGTTGTAAAGTGCTATATAAATGCAGTCCATTTACCATTTATTATTCTGTAGTATTCATCATTCCGTAAGAGTACATGTCATTTTGAAGCCAAACTCTTTCAAGTGGTCACGGATTAAGCACGGTACTGAGTCATATGAAGTGTTGGTGATCCCTGGTCTATAGTCACTGGACTGGAGTTAAGGTGCCATGCCTTAGAACCGCCACTAGGGGCAGAGTGTCTAACAGTGAGTGAGTGAGTAAGTGAGTGAGTGAGTGAGTGAGTGAGTGAGTGAGTGAGTGAGTGAGTGAGTGAGTGAGTGAGTGAGTGAGTGAGTGAGTGAGTGAGTGAGTGAGTGAGTGAGTGAGTGAGTGAGTGAGTGAGTGAGTGAGTGAGTGAGTGAGTGAGTGAGTGAGTGAGTGAGTGAGTGAGTGAGTGAGTGAGTGAGTGATCTGATCTTTTCAATTCTGACTTGGACCGCTTTCATATGTGATCCGAAATCAGATACAGGTCTGATCTTTTGAAATTTGACTTCAGTCTGAACAGTCATATGATATTCATGCGACTTTTACTCTCGATAGGTTACTCTAGATTGACATTTGTCAAAACATTTTACGTCCATCTTCTTTATTGTTCATTTACGCATGCGGGTCAGTTGTTATTGGCCACATTTAAAAAGATAATGTGAACATGTCCACATATGAGCAATAAATTAGACTTGAGCAGTACGGCTTTCAGTGTTGAACGTAGCCTTAGTTACTTACTTACCTAGTAATTTACTGTAGGTAGTGAGTTAGTTATAGTGACATTGTCAGCATCTAACAACTGATCAATGCACGGAGCGGTTCATAATCAGTATCGCAGTGAAAACGTGTTACCGACGCGCCTCTTAAATTCCTCGACGTCCGCCTGCGTCCCGTCGCGGTCTGATGTACACATCGTCTGCAGTCCTCTACAGTACATTCACACATTACTGTTTACTGTGATTACCTGCTGACACATTCCCCTGCCGTCCGTATCCTCCCGAGACACTCTCAGGGCTGACGGATAAAGAGGGCTGTCATGGGAAACAGCCGTTGGGAACATCTGTACCCGCAGAAGCCGTGTCTCTGTGTAGTACTGCACCTAGATACAGCGCTCACATAAATCAAATCAAATCAAATGTATTTGGTAATGGATGATGATAATGGATGGATTATCCAATGGGGGGTCCGGGGGGGGGGGGGGTTTAGTGTGTATGGTATTAGATAGCAGGTATTAGGGGTATATCTTGTATAAGACATTTAACTAAATGGTTGATTTCATTGGATGTGCACTGTTAATTAATGCTTGTATATCTAATCTTGTGTTGTCATGTTTGTTTATGTGTTTGTTTAAAAAATAATACAAAAAAAAAATACAAAAAAAATACAAAAATATTTGTAAAGCCTGCAATCACACATTAATGTCCCCATGGGCACAACAAGTCAAGAAGAAACATCACAATAAATCAAGAACAAAAAAAACATCATGAAATCCAAAACAACACTCCCAGACATACCCCAGCGAAGGTAAGGAAAAACTCACTAAAAACCTAGTAATAGCACTCTAACTACATGCTCTCCAGACCCCTACGCGCTGCATCTTCTGGCTGCCTCAGACCCACTCCTATCCCATCTCCTTGGCGGTCATCAAAACTAAGCAGGCTATTCTCAGTCCTCGCCCCACAATGGTGGAATGAACTCCCCACCACAGTCAGGACAGCTGAAACCTGACCCATTTTCCACCATCGACTGAAAACACACCTCTTCAAAAAGAAGTATAAAATAAATAAATAAAAAATAAATAACATTCTTACTGTCGTTTTACTATTAGTGTACCTTACTACTATGCTACTATACTTATACTTATCTGTAAATTGCTTTAGATTAACCTCTTAACTCATTCCTGCCAACAACGAGTTTACTCGTTATTGGGCGCCAATCGTTGAACGCCAACAACAAGTATACTCGTTATTTGATCGTTTTTCCTTTTATTCGATATTTTGATTCATTATTCATCCAGGGACCTTGGTGTTACCATAGGGAATGAGTCTGAGGTCGCCAAAGTGCAATACCGGCCGCATCCAGCTAGACGGCGGTATCAAGCACCCTTTGTAACCTTGTATATTGGCCTGTGGAACGGCCAAATGTCTCCGGTTTCATTTTCCCTTGTCGGGCGAACCGAGCAGTTCTCCCGGTTCCATTGAAGCGTGTCAAATATCCCCGATCCAAATGTTGTCGTGGATTATGCCATGGACCAAATGGACATTGGATGTACCAGATGACGATCAAACAATTAGAATATTATAATATTATTATCAGGTAAGGACGATCTGACGTAAATTTTTGCTTGATCCTGCAAGGCTTTTATACCAATCGGGCTGATAAGCGTTTTTAATGTTCAATACGAATGCCGTTACTGACAATCAAATAATCAGAAACGACCCCCCCCCCTTTCATGCATTCATGACAGAACATAATACCTATGATATAGATTTGATTTAGGAATAATAGCGTGTACAGGCAAGCAATGGCAACGTCCATAGTGGAATTAACGTATACGGCTATAACTCAGCATTTCGGAATTACCCTAGACCGCTCTAAAACCATACTTATATTCACCACAGTATAACACAGGAACGGAAAATGGAAAAATAAATTCTTTTTCACATATTGAACGATAGATAGGTGATCTCAAATGGGCCATAGTATTGTATCCATAGCTATAATATAGAATATAGTTATAGCTCTACAAACAAGGTGATGCACTCCTATCTTTTAAAGTGTGACAGTGGTAGAGCGGGGCCCGACTAATTCCCGGTGGTCAATGAGTTAACAATTGCCCCCAAAAGTGGGCATTTTAGTTTTCGTTTTTGAGGACTGCATATTTTTTTTGCAAACCAAAATACTATACTTTATACTTATAGCACACAGAAAATTCACTTTTAGTGCTAATGAAATAGAGTAACATAGGTCTGAACTTGAGTTGTAGAAAAACTTGTTACTCACGTTTTTCTGTAGTAGTTAGTAGTCCAGAAGTAGTATTTCCAAAGAAATTGGTATGGCTGAAAAAACACCATGGGTCCATAGAAACGATTTTCTCATAGACTTCAATGCATTCGACAGATAATTCTCTTCCAGTTTTGCCTCGTGACTTTTCACCTAGATACCTGATTCGCTCATTCCCACATGGAGTACCATTGGAAAGCCCTACTCATTGGTTACAACCCTGTCCAATAAATTTCGAGATCGCCAAATGGTAGAGGCTCGAGAGTCGGGAGTGGTATTTGAAAAAATAAAAAGTCTGCTGTGTACTTCGGCGCATGCCTCACATATCGGCATGTAACTCGAGAACCGCTGAACGGATTTCTTCGCCTGAAACGGCTATCGACAGGCAACAAATATGGCTTTAATTCTATATATGCATGCTAAAAGCGTCAGCTAAATCACTAAATGTAAATGTGATTGTGACACAGAGGAATTTTAAGCTCAACCTCCATCCTGTTGATATGTATGTAACGGACCTCTCCGTTAATCCACAGCTTCTGAGTGGGGAATGTAGTAATCCATTCGAGGGTGGTGACACTGTCGATGTTGGAGTTGATGTAGTCCAAGACAGGGGAGGTGTATAGGGGTAGATTTATGTGTGGGAGTCCAGGGTGAGAGGAGTTGTAGGGGTATATTTCTGTGTGGGAGTCCAGGGTGAGAGGAGGTGTAGGGGTAGATTTCTGTGTGGGAGTCCAGGGTGAGAGGAGGTGTAGGGGTATACTTCTGTGTGGGAGTCCTTTTATGTGCATGGGACCAATTATGTGCTGTACCAAATTAAAATATTCATATAGTGTAATAAAATCAATAACCGAAGCTGATGACGGACAACATACATGAATGTTAAAATCACACAGGATACATATACGATCATACTGAACCATAATAACAGATGAAAGCTCAGCGAAATCATCTAGAAAACCAGTGAGTTTAGGAGGCCTATAAATTAAAACACATGTATTGATCCCCTAGGGGGAAATGTGGGCATTATAGCAGCATGGGGGGGGAGTACAGGTATGGGTGGGGTGATAGTAGAAATACATGAATAAATGCAATACAATTACATCTGAATATAAAAATATGAGAAAAAATAAACAGTGTAACGAATATAATTAACTCTGAATATAAAAATATGAGAATAACGGTAAGCCGCAACGTCCCTCATATGGGACGTTTTTTGGATATTTTGCAACCGGCACTTTGGCGACCCCTAGTGGCTCGGGTGTGTATATTTTGCAATACAATATATATATTGAATTGAAGGCTTATTTGTTGCCTGTCGATAGCGACACAATCCGACAAAGTCCGTTCAGCGGTTCTCGAGTTACATGCCGGTATTTGAGGCTTGTGCAAAGTACACGGTATTGCGCAAAATACCACTCCCGACTCAGGCTGCAGTAGTTCCGTCAATCTAGATCCGATCTCGAAAATGATTGTGGATCTGTTATGGTTTGTAACCGACCCCAATCGCACAACACAAGACAGGTATGAGGGTAAGCCAAGAAACGGGCATTTATTGAAACAGAAGGAAAAAACGGCACTGTCCCTTTAAGGGAGAAACACAAAATACTGGAATAACAAGAAGGGAAAGGTACAGTGCCTTTAAGAGGCGAGCTGGCTAAGGGGAAGGCAAGGGAAGTCAGGAACAGGGAGGAACTAGGGGGAACTGGACAGGGAGGACTAGAAAGGGGAGAAGGGACAGAGGCCCGCGGAGGCGGGCTGGGGACAAACAGGGTAAGGCCTTGGAACAGGACGAGGGCAGGAGCTGCATACTGGAAAAGAGTAAACACACAGTGAGCAAATGTTCCAAAACACAATCCCAAGTGAAAAATATCTTCGTGTTTACACAGTGAGAGTGAAGTCCAAAAAACAATCCAATGTGAATAATATCTTCGGTGTGAAACAAACACACAGTGGGAGATGTAAAGTCCAAAAATATTATCCCAGTGAAAACAAACAAAGGCACACGCTGGGTGAGTGACTGTCTGATTAAAAAGGTGGTAATCTTCAGTGTTATAGAAACACACGAAAACGGAATTTGATCAAGACAGTCAGTAAAAACTCACCCAGACGTTTGTGCGCAAAGAGCGCTGGAACAGCAGCGGGGCGAGAGCGTCGCCACCGGGGAGCCAGCTGTCCGAGCGGAGGTCAGAGTGGTGCGCCACTGCTTGGAGTGCGCGCCGGTACAGAGAGACGCATCTGGAGTGCGTCTGCGTGGAGGAGCGTGCCAAGCTCGGAGGTCTGGATGATGCGCGTCTGCTGGGAGTGCGCGCTGGTACGGAGGAGCGTGCCAAGCTCGGAGGTCTGGATGATGCGCGTCTGCTGGGAGTGCGCGCTGGTACGGAGGAGCGTGCCAAGCTCGGAGGTCTGGATGATGCGCGTCTGCTGGGAGTGCGCGCTGGTACGGAGGAGCGTGCCAAGCTCGGAGGTCTGGATGATGCGCGTCTGCTGGGAGTGCGCGCTGGTACGGAGGAGCGTGCCAAGCTCGGAGGTCTGGATGATGCGCGTCTGCTGGGAGTGCGCGCTGGTACGGAGGAGCGTGCCAAGCTCGGAGGTCTGGATGGTGTCTGGGCGTCTGCAGCGCGGAGGTCTGGATGTGCGTCAGGACGACTGCTGCGCTGAGGTCTGAAGTGGATCACTGGGATGCCTCCCGTGGAAGTCTAGGGAGCGCAGTCCAGTCTCTCCCTCAGGCAACAGCGACAGGAGGCGAAGGCTGGAGCACATCTTTACGCCGGAGATAAAAACAGCATAGACAGAACAGAGGACCTCCCGAAGGAGTCTTGATGATAGAGAATATGATACCGAAAGTTACGGCATGTTACAACACGACCCCAAGAGGAACAGAGTGGAAGAGCCAGGTACTTAAAGGCCACAGGGGAACTAATTAAATCGCACCACAGGTGCGAGAGGTAATTGATAATCGAACTAAAAGTGTGAGTTCGGCACCAGACCAATCAAACACATAATGACAGGTAGTACAAGGGTGTGGCCGCTGAGAGCAAACGAGAGTAACGAACAAGAGGGTGGGGGCTAGAGAGAGTGAGTGAGAAGGAAATTCCCCAACAGTAGGCTTAAAGGAAACAGAGAGAGTAGGTGAGCAGCGGACAAAACCTCACAGGATTGTTGTAACCAATGAGTGTGGCTTTCCAATGATACCCCACATGGGGATCTAAATAAAAAAATTAAAAACATGAAGAAACACGAAAACAGGAAGAGCAAAACAGCCGAATTAATTGAAGTCTATGAGAAAACTGAGTTTTTCTTTGTACATAGTTTACCAAAATCACTCGTAATCACTCATTTCTGAATGGATCTTTATGAAATTTGGATATGTACTACTACATAAGGCTTCAGGCTATGGCTCCGTCTGGAGTTGTAAGCCATACCACCTGCTGGGGAAATACTACCTCTAGACTACTAACTACTACAGAAAAACTTGAGTAACAAGTTTTTTTACAACTCAAGTTCAGACCTTGTCACTATATTACGTTAGCCCTAAAAGTTAATATTTTTTTATGGAGTCAGAAACTTCAGAATGTCATCTTTCAAAAGAGACCAGGCTCATGCATGTGCTATAAGTATAAAGTATGTTGTTTTGGTTTGCAAAAAAAGTATGCAGTCCTCAAGTTCAAGTTCAAAAGTTCTGTCTCTCTTTCAGTGGATCATCTCTCTCTCTCTCTCTCTCTCTCTCTCTCTCTCTCTCTCTCTCTCTCTCTCTCTCTCTCTCTCTCTCTCTCTCTCTCTCTCTCTCTCTGTCTCTCTCTCTCTCACTCTCTCTCTCTCCCTCTCTTTCTCTCTCTCTCTTTCTCTCTCTCTCTCTTTCCCCAATGAGTTTTATCATTCTCCAGCATTGGTTTGCTCATCAGAATATCGGCACGTGCCAAAGCAAGAACAAGCCGACACAAAATAACGTGCCCAATTATAGTTAGTCAATTAGACAGCTGGCCTTCATTTCTTCAACAGAATTGACTAGACTTGAGCTGTTCTATTTGATTATGACTTGACAGAGATGCAACTGACAGCTGTCCCTCTAACGCGGTTCCAAGTGGAGCTCTCTTGCCCACTCGCACTCACCTCTCCCTCTCGCAGTTGAAACTCATGAGGCACAAACTCCTTCTGATGTGAAAGATAGTTCTAATGATATCGTTTCTTCCCTTTTGATGAGAATAGCATTATAATTTCACCTCAAGTGTAATTATAAATAATCCATACTCTCTGCTGGGTCGCCCACGTGAAAGTATAAAGTTCGACCCAGGCGCCATTATATACAACGTGGCGGATCCACATAAACACAATCTGCATGAGGCAGGCTGTGAGGTAAATTATGATTTAAATTATGGGATAAACCGCTTCCTCAAAAAAAGGCTAAATAATTAGGAAACAAAACCTTTGTTTAGCTCCGTTTCATAATAATTGCTAAAGGCTATAACAATGGGTGCAGGAATGCAACAAAGGGAAGGAAGATCATTAGAGCGGACCGCTGGAAGTGCAAGAAGTCCGCTGTTGTGCTTTTTAACAGCCATTTCCCTCTATTTGTGCCTAAAGATGTTTCCTAACTCAAACTCTGTGAGATAAATGCACAAACCATCTGTAGACATGTGTTCAGACCTATGAGGTCCCAATTAATGTCCTATTTGTTAATAGCTATGAAAGTAAATGCTACGTGATGTTATCACAGTAATGTCACAATGCACCGCACATCTGTCATACATGATATCTTGCCCAAGTGCAATTAATTTAGCCTAAACCCAAGTTGTATAATTATTCCTTCTTCCATTCTTCCGTAATTCTTCCTTAATTCTTCCGTAATTCTTCCTGTTATCCGCTATTATATAGAATATGCAGTTTTACCCATAATTATCACAATGCAAGCATATATCCAAGCAGCGAAGCAGAAGAAGAAAGAAAGAAGTGTCTCTTGACCACAGGCTGCACCTCTCAGTCTCAGCGGTGCTTGGATGTAAATTCTAAAACAGCACACGTATCCGATTAGGTGCATTCCACGTGGGGAAATGGGAAATAGGGAGGGGATACATTCACACATGTAACATGTAAACAAGACATCAATTTGGGACTCGCGAACATTAGATAATAAATTCATAAATCAATGATTATTTTGTAGGAAAGCAATACTTTTATTCCACAACATTTCTAAAAGGTTTGTGGATGTCTTTTTTTTATTTATATTTTTTTATGATTAGTCTACATAACATTTTTATCTATAGCACCTTTTTACAACAAAATATATATAAAAAAGAAAGATTGTTTATTTTGTGTCCAAATTCAATGTAAAGTTTAATTCAGAAACATCCCCTAAATAACTAATAGTCATAAGACTTAGTCGACTAATCAAGTAAAATGTATTGAATCAATGCATCTGTAAAATTGTATGCCCCACATCCAGTCATGCAGAAGTGCTTGTTTATTAGTGCTTACCAGCGATGTGCTCATAGTTCTTCAGGAAAAATCTCATTCAGCATGGACAAGGTTTTTATCGACTAAAACCAAACTGATGGACTATGGGACTAAGATAGGGACAGCCATTGACTAAAAACACACTTTTCAATCAATATCTGAAATAAACTTTATGTACTACTATCTACTATGTACTATGCTAATATGCCTATACTACCACAGACTATGCTAATATGTATATACTACTATCTACTATGTACTATGCTAATAATGCCTATAACACTACTATGCTAATATGTACTGTATATACTACTATGAAACACTCAAGTTCAACACAAGTTCAAGTTCAATAAAACGTACCCTTAGACGCCAGAGGTGTACCCCTCCTGCTGACTTGTTAAAAAATGTAACGTCACTTTGGATAAAGCGACAGCTAAATGACTATGATACTGTATTGTACGTTATATCATATTACATTATATAATCATATTATAATTAATTTGTATATTATATTGAACTATATTTGCAGTATATACTATTATATTATGGTACTATATTATATTGTATATATCATGTGCTGTATACACTATTATATACTGTATAATATTATATACTGCAGGTATACTATACTGTAATGTGTACTGTAATGTGTACTATATGTGTGTACTGTAATGTGTACTATATGTATGTACTATGTATGTAAATAAAATAATTCAAAACGTAAGTCTTCAGGGGTAGGGACCGACAAGCTTAGTGCTTCTCCCTAGCCCTTTTCGGACAATTGGACAATGCTGCAATAGCAGCTGGTAAAACTTTGGCGATTTATGGAATGACCGTTGTTATTTGTCCAAAGCCCAAAATAAAAAATAACTGAACTGAACTGAACTAAACATAAACAATGTGACAATGTAAATGTCAGATGGGGAAGCTCCCAAGTAGGCCTATAACTTCATGTAAAAATGAAAATCCATTGTTACCCCCACGTTCTTACTAAATGCTGAAGTGAAGCTGATTTTACTGAGTTATAAAATATGATCCTAGTCATTTCTCTTCCATCGTCACTGTTGTCTCCAAAAGTAATCTCAAAGATAGTTCTTCTTGCAACTCCGTATGTGATCTATAAATGTCTTTAGAATGCATCTGAAAAAGGCCTCATCAGGTTCCTCCTCCCTACAGAGACGGTATCTCATGCTGACGCTGAGTTCCAGTCTGTTAGCTACTCACCCACTCAAAGCATCAGGCTTCCAAGTAGTCAACCATGTAATTATCATATCATCCGTGATCTGAATTCACTCGTCGTTTTGATCTCTTTGTCTCAGAGTTAAGATCCTATTTGTGGTTTGGGTTTGAATACATCACATAGCAAACACAAACAAACAATAGACCACAATTTGTATGCAATACTTGCCAGTGTAGTGGATGCAAAGCTTACTTACCGAGCCCTGTTTTCCGGGCGAACCGGAAAGCAAACAGTGTCTCGAAACCAAAAATAAAATTTAAATATAAATCATACAGGAAAAGGGTTACATATTTCCAACACAAAGCCATGGTCCTCCCAGCATTTCAGATTATAATACTTATAGTGAGTTAAAGTGTACTGTATGGATGAGAGGTTGGTATTATAGAGTTATAGATGAGATGTTAGTATTATAGAGTTATATGGATGAGATGTTGGTATTATAAAGAGTTATATGGATGAGAGGTTGGTATTATAGAGTTATATGGATGATAGATTGGTATTATAGAGTTATATGGATGAGAGATTGGTATTATAGAGTTATATGGATGAGAGGTTGGTATTATAGAGTTATATGGATGAGAGGTTGGTATTATAGAGTTACAGTATAGTGTATGGATGAGATGTTAGTATTCTAGAGTTATAGATGAGATCAGAATCAGTATACTTTACACATACAAGGAATTTGCTATGGACGTTACTGGTGGGACATTAGCGGACAGACATTAACAGACAGATAATGTGTAACAATAAAGTGGTGGAGTAAAGTAAAATGAAATATGAGCTAAGTTAAGCACTTTAGGATCATATATTTATGAAATAAAATATAGGCCAGGGCTGTACGACTGTATGAGAGGTTGAATAAAATGATGTGGGATATAAACTAAGTTAAATATAGCTCAATAGATAGATATAGTACAATATAGTACAACACTGTACAACTGTACAAGCAAAACTTTACATTGGAATATTGACAACCATACTAGATAATTTACTGTACATTGGAGGGGGTTGGGGGGGGGTACTATAGTACTAGCGCTACTGTAACTAACTCAGCTAGCCCCGTGTGTGTTAACACAGAGGAGTTAACCAGGTTTGACTCCACCTGTTTGGAAATCCTTGATACCGTCGCTCCTCTAAAAACCAGACGCTCCAAACCTAAACCTGAGCCCTGGTTGAACGACAGGTTGAACGACAGGCAGCACACGTGAAGCCAGACGAGAGTGCAGGAGGGCTGAACGACAGGTTCAGGTGTCATTTGACATTCTGAGGGATAGCTGGTGTAGATCAGCAAACTGTTAAAGTTGAAAAAACGAAGGGCTAGATCCACAAAGAATGGATTGCACGGTGCAAGTTGCACCCTTACTTACAATTCATTATGAATTGAAAATGGGGGACCCTGATGTAAACAAGACAAAAGTCTTTCTCTGGTCTGCATCCCCTTATACAATTGTGTGTATTGAGCCGTACTGTATTGTACCCATTCTGCAATCTGTTAATACAATTTTCATTAAATCAATCAATCTGCACGGCGACTGCCACTGCCACCAAGCCTCTTAAACTCATTCAGAACGCAGCGGCCCGCCTGAACTCAAACCTACCGAAGTCGGCCCATGTCACCCCACTTCTTAGGGACCTGCACTGGCTCCCCATTGCTGCACGAATCTGCTTCAAGGCCCTCGGCCTGGCATACCGTGCGGCAAAGGGAACCGCTCCCGCCTACCTCCGGTCAATGGTCTCTAACTACACAGCCTCAAGACCCCTACGCTCTGCATCTTCTGGCCGCCTCAGACCTACTCCTATCCGAGCTCCGGGAGGGTCATCAAAGAGAAGTCGCCTATTCTCAGTCCTTGCCCCACAATGGTGGAATGAACTACCCACCCCAGTTAGGACAGCCGAAACCCGTCCAGCCAGCCCCCTAATTAATGAATAAAAAAAGGTTTTCAAGAGATTATTATGGGAGCTTCTGTGATGCTACTAGAGTTATGTAAGTTAATTATCTCCACCAGGCAAAACCTGGGTGGGATTATGCGTTTGTGTGTGTCTGCTTGTCTGTGTTTCTATCCGTGCCTGATCTCGCCAAGTGCAAGGCCTCTCTCTCTCTCGTGTAAACAGTGAGGTACAAATGCAAATGAGGTATGCATGTAGCGCAAATCTCTTTAACATCTTAGGCCCAAGCCCTATTTTCAGAAAATGTGCCTAAAATACATACGTAAGTAAATGGAAGATTGCTCCACTTGTTCTTGGTATCTATCTGTTCACTCTCTCGACCGGTGCCCTGTCGATGCTGAGGGGGCTGTAGTCCCTGGCCCCCGACCTCCTAAAGTCCACAATCATCTCTTTCATTTTGCTGACGTTCAGGGAGAGGCTGTTCTCCCGGAACCACAGCGCCAGGTTCTCTACCTCTCCCAGGTAGGCCCTTTCGTAGTTTGCAGAGATCAGGCCCACCACAACTGTGTCATCAGCAAACTTGATGATTGTGTTGCTGTTTCGCTGTGCCACACAGTCATGTGTGTACAGCGAGTAGAGGAGGGGGCTCAGAACACAGCCATGGGGGGCCCCTGTGTTGAGAGTGATGGATGAGGAGGTGCAGTTACCTGCTCTGACCACCTGGGGTCTTCCTGTCAGGAAGTCCAAGACCCACTGGCATAGGTCATAGTTCAAGCCCAGGTCTCTGAGCTTGACTACGAGCTTGGGGGGCACTATGTTGAATATTGAATGCTGAGCTGTAGTCAATAAATAGTATTCAAATAATAATAATAATTAATTTTATTTGTATAGCGCTTGTCAGGAACCCGAAGTCGCTGCCTCTTGTCCAGGTGTGATGCTGCTGTGTGCAGCACATGGGCTATGGCGTCCTCCGTGGACCTGTTGGGGCGATATGCAAATTGCAGGGGGTCCAAGGTGTTAGGGAGGGAGGAACAGATGTAGCCCTTCACTAGCTTCTCAAAGCACTTCATGGCTATGGAGGTGAGAGCTACAGGGCGATAGTCGTTGAGGCAAGCGGGCGTGGATTTGTTTGGGTACAGGGACAATAGTGGACTTTTCCAGACAGGTGTGGATGACAGACTCAGGTTCTCAGGTTGAATATGTCAGTGAATACCGGGGCCAGTTGGTTGGCACAGACTTTTAGGACGCTACACTATCTGTGTATCTCTGTATCTTTCTGTATCTCTTTATCTCTCTATCTCTGTATCTTTGTATATCTCTAACTCTTGAATCTTGAATCTATATGTCTCTGTATCTATGTATCTCTCTATATCTGTATATCTCTATGTATCTCTCTGTATCTCTCTCTGTATCTATCTCCATCTCTCTATCTGTATCCCTCTCTTTCTCTCTCTCTCTCTCTCTCTCTATATATATATATATATATATATCCCTCTCTCTATCTTTATCTCTCTCTCTGTATCTATATCTCTATATCTGTATCGCTCTGTATATACCTCTGTATTGGTATCTGTCTCTCTCTCTCTCTCTCTCTCTCTCTCTCTCTCTCTCTCTCTCTCTCTCTCTCACTCACTCTCTCTCTCTCTCTCTTTCTCTCTCTCTCTCTCTCTCTCTCTCTCTCTCTCTCTCTCCTCTCTCTCTCTCTCTCTCTCTCTCTCTCTCTCTCTCTCTCTCTCTCTCTCTCCTCTCTCTCTCTCTCTCTCTCTCTCTCTCTCTCTCTCTCTCTCTCTCTCTCTCTCTCTCTCTCTCTCTCTCTCTCTCTCTCTCTCTCTCTCTCTCTCCTCTCTCTCTCTCTCTATCCCTCCCTCTCTCTCAGTATGTGTCACACTCCTCACCCCTCAGCGTCATGTATTTTCTCCTCTTTCTCTCATCTCCCTCCTCTTCTTTTCCTATTTGTTTTAATTGAGAAGACATTCACTCTCTTCCCCTGCAGCGCAGACCCCACAGAATGTAATGAGCCCTCAGCACG
>NC_140166.1:116037287-116144739 GCF_963971535.1 Notolepis coatsorum
TACTGTATCTATGTGTGTCCCTATATCTGTGTGTACATGTAGATGTGTGTGTGTTCCTCTAGCTGTGTGTACTGTAGATGTGTGTGTGTTCCCTCTAGCTGTGTGTACATGTATATGTGTGTCTGTTCCTCTAGCTGTGTGTACATGTATATGTGTGTCTGTTCCTCTAGCTGTGTGTACATGTAGATGTGTGTCTGTTCCTCTAGCTGTGTGTACATGTATATGTGTGTATGTTCCTCTATCTGTGTGTACATGTCTATGTGTGTCTGTTCCTCTAGCTGTGTGTACATGTAGATGTGTGTCTGTTCCTCTAGCTGTGTGTACATGTATATGTGTGTCTGTTCCTCTAGCTGTGTGTACATGTCTAGTGTGTGTGTGTTCCTCTAGCTGTGTGTACATGTCTATGTGTGTGTGTTCCTCTAGCTGTGTGTACATGTATATGTGTGTCTGTTCCTCTAGCTGTGTGTACATGTCTATGTGTGTGTGTTCCTCTAGCTGTGTGTACATGTATATGTGTGTCTGTTCCTCTAGCTGTGTGTACATGTATATGTGTGTCTGTTCCTCTAGCTGTGTGTACATGTATATGTGTGTCTGTTCCTCTTAGCTGTGTGTACATGTATATGTGTGTGTGTTCCTCTAGCTGTGTGTACATGTATATGTGTGTCTGTTCCTCTAGCTGTGTGTACATGTATATGTGTGTCTGTTCCTCTAGCTGTGTGTACATGTATATGTGTGTGTGTTCCTCTAGCTGTGTGTACATGTATATGTGTGTCTGTTCCTCTAGCTGTGTGTACATGTCTATGTGTGTCCAGACGCGGATATGCTAGAGGTAGCAGAGATGAAATGGCCTGAGGCAACAGGTGCTGCTCAGAACATGGCCTCTCTCCAAACCACAGTAAGGAGTGAGGAGTGCAAACAACATGGTTTAATCCAAAAGTCAATTTGGAAACGTTGTATGAGGAAATGTGCCTTTCAGAGGGATGCCTGGTCACCTGGTCTACCTGTCAGAGGGAGCAGGGAGGTGAACACACTGCCCAGGGCAGCTTGCTTGCTTTTTCTTTTATCAAATATGTTTCTTTTTCCTTTTTCTTTTACATGAAATATAAAACAACACAAGACATACAATAATAATAATAATAGACATGACTTCACAGGACAATGATAACACTAACAATAACAATAATGACAGTAGAATCACTCCCGCCGACCCCACCTTAGTACCCCCAGACCCCCAGGGAACAACACCCCGATCCCGCTCAGCCGCTATATGGTGGTCTTAACCTTCTCCGCCGCCGCGACCCACAGCTCAATGCTGGCCTGTCCCACTCCAACCACACGAGCAGTCGAGATCTCCAAATAAATAACATCCAGCAATGTCAGGGACTCTCTGGTTCTTTCCATCTTATTGCAATCAGCTTTTTGGTTGCTGTAACGCCTGCCAGAATAATTATTTTCTGTTGTATGAATGTTGGTAGTAAAGATATATCATTTAGAAGTAATGTTGCTGCCGTGAGTGGAATTGATATATTACAGATGTTTGAGAGTTTAGTTGCTATAGATTTCCAAAAATGGACTACTGGTGGGCTTGAAGATATGTTAATAATTCTGTTGTTGATGCTGTTGTTGTGTGAGAAGGGGGTGAGGAGGGGTGGGGGTGGTGTATGTGACAAGAGATAAGTGGAGGAGGGGGAGAGGGGACTGAGGTAGTGTGACTCCTCTCACAAATATATGGGGAAAACGCCTAAACATACCATTACATAAAGATGTGTATAACACTAATTTATTGTGATATTGTTATCAACTTTGGACATGTTCTAGGTAAGACTTCAGGCACAAGCAGTGTTTTCAGCTAATACAGTATAGAGTAGATACTGTAGATGTGCAGGCATCTGTTTTCTAAATAATTCAGACGAAAATGGAAAAAAAACTCCATGACAATAGCACTGTGATTCTTCCTGTTTCAAAAGAGGTGTGACTTGTGCATCTGCTACAAATGGTTCCAGAAAAGTGTCTAATTTACTTTAAGTATGAATTCGACATGCGTTTTATGGAAAATTTGCAGGATTGCTATTAAGAGGTTAAGGTTTTCAAATGAATCGCCAAAATACATATTTGACATCATTGTGGAAAATGGGTTTTGCCTTGTCATAGTCTTTGTATGGGGGGGGGGGGGGGGGGGTGCTCCATGCCATTCGGCCAGGGTTTGAAGTATTCAGATTAACAAGCTGTGCAGAATTATTGCCCTTGGTGATGTCACAATTAATTAGCTTTGATTAATCAATTAGTTATGCTTCTTGGAGCCTGTAACACTGCTTACCTAATGGACTGCCCAGGTTATTAAAGGGCTTTACTCTTGGGTGTGGGGTAGCCAAGCTGGGAGGGAGAACATTATTCATTTGGTGAATGGCATGTCCAATACAGGGGAAGAAAATAAGTAATTGAAATTGTATTTAGACTAGTTTCTTTGCAAGAAAACTTAAAGGAGCATGCCAACATTATGGAAAATTAGCTTACCGTATTCTCCAGCGTCGGACAAGAAGACATACCAATTCCTTCTTTATGCGTTCAGTAGAAAGCTATCCAGCTGCAAACTAGCCTAGCTTAGCACAAATAAATGGAAGCGGATACAGACCAGCTAAGCTAGCCGTTGGCCAAAAACACCTCTCGTGGATTTTTAAGCTAAGCTAGTGGTCCGTATCCGCTTCCATTAATTTGTGCTAAGCTAGGAATTTGGCATATATTGTCTGACAGTAAGCACATTTCTCATAATTTTGTTGAAAACATTTCTTGTTTAATATTGACAGCCCTTCTTTATAGACAGTCAACATGCAGTAGTCGTCCAAATGCTGCTGTATTCTATCACCAAAGTACATTGGATGACAAGTATAAGATAGAAAGTGCAGTAGATCATACTAGAGTTGGTTCTGACAGGCAGCTTTTCATTTTCTGGGCCAAGTCAAGTTGTGTAACTTACAGTACGTTGACTTACATAGTGGCTCAAGCTGCGTTCCTTTCTGATTGGAGGTGGGAAGTTTGAAATTGGGAACAGGCTACGTGCATTCCAGCTACAAAGCCAGAAAACCATGGATGCTCACCCTAAACTTTTTTCACAGTTTTCCTTTTTCCCCTACAATGTGTCTTGCATGAACTACAACTCACAAAGACAGTTTACAACGATATACAGTGTTCGAATTATGAGGGGACCAATGGGGGCTCAGCCCCCATAGCTATAGTCTGAGCCCCCATAGTCAAGACCCCCTGTGGGGGTCTCTCAAAAAAATTATATATATTTTTTTTTTTTTTTTTTTAATGTACGAATTAGTATTATTTATGCTACCTAAATAAATTGTTAATAGATCATATTTTTCTTTTCAGTTTTTAAAAGAACAGAGTAATTAATGTTGTGGAATAGGCTGCATTTCACCTCCAAGCCGCTATGTGTCGCCCATGAGCGTCGCCCCATAAGTTTAACGCTACTCCAACCTAGTGAAGAAGAAGCAGCTGATGTAAACAGAAGGCTGCCGGTCCGTCTGTGTCCTGCAGGCTGCAACTGAAAACATAAACACTAAACAGTACGCCACATGCCGCCAAAAAAAAGGCTCAACCACCGCAAGGCTGTACAAAGCTGGACAGCTTTGGTTTTATAAAAAGGCCAAAGTCTGACGCTGTTAGTGCAGCAGCTAGCAGCGCTACTGTCACTGAAGTTGACACTGCTAGTGCTAGTATTAGTGTTAGCTCTGCTGCTCCTGTGCGCAGTGCACCTGTTATTGTTACCGCGCCGGTTGCCACTGCCAGACCCGAGTCTCCACCACTAGACCTGGACTGCGCTGCTACTCAACCACCACAATGCTGGGGTCCGAGTCAGTGGATCTTTTGGAAAAATAAATATAGCTGGTTATTTGCCAAGGAGGGATGCATTGGCTGCCTTCCATGTAAAAACGCCAAGATATTGTTAAATAAATCATTTCGAGCCCATTTGGCAGAGCAGTGGATGAATGGGACTGTGAGTAGCTCTCAGAGCAAGAAGTTGAGGAAGAAAATATACTTGCACAGTGATAGCGTTGCTCATAAGCAAGCTATAGAATGTCAAACCCAGAAGGAAGTGCTTCCAAGAAAAGTGAGCGAAATCACATCTGCTTTGCTCAAGGAGACAGCCAGTTCATTCAGGGCAGCATATACTGTCGCTAAAGAAAGGTTGACTTATACCAAATTGAACCCCCTTATGACACTTAATGAGTTGAACGGTGCGACAGTCGGGCCAGCTCACCGATCCGATCATTCTTGTGCACAGATCATAGAGCACATTGCCACAGAGATGAAAAAAAAAATTCTCATGTCAAATCGCAGGATTCACGTATCAGTATAACACTGGATGAAAGCACAATTCATGGAAAAGCTTACATGATAATTTATGTCAGATGTGATGTCACTGGGGATGGAGATGTGGACAATGTTTTTCTTGACCTTGTTGAACTTGATAAGGGCACAGATGCAGAGTTGCTTGACTACCTGTGCTCATTTGTTTATAACATTATTTATTTTGATTTATACAAGTATGAAGAGTTTATCGCCGGCCACTAGAGGGCAGCTTTTATGTTCATTTTATTATCAGATGATAATGTTACTTACTGTATCCTGATGAATGCTGCTGTTTTTTTCCATTCGATTATTTTGTTAGTTTTTGATTTATAAGTGCAGAGACAAATAAATGTTAATTCAAGTTCATACATTTTGTCTTATTTTTCAAATTAAATTGTTGTATTTTATCAGATGCAAAATGCAAATAAGTAAATATGGCATTATATATCAGAGGTGAGTAAGAAAATGAACAAATATTGATGGTTAAGAATGAGACTGAATAATGACATCACACAATAGACTGTTGTGTGATGTCATTATTACTCAGTATTAGACAAATTCTAATGAGATATTCCTCTAAATATGACTTCGAAAACAGCCACAATTTCAGGAAAATAATAGTAAAAAAACTAAATTCAGGGGGCCCCCATAGCTCTCAGATGATAATTCGAACCCTGACGATATATACTAATATACTCATACTTTTAAAACAGCTAATAACAACATTAACATGTATACGATGCAGGTGGCCATGTTGAAATGAGGCTGAGGCTTGAAATGGGGGTTGAGAAATTGATGCCCCATTGTATTAGAATTATTCCTAAGAAGTCAGAATTTCCAGCCTCCAAGTATGCAGCATTAGATTAAGTTGAAGGTGATGATATTTTAGCCAGGTATGTGGAGCACAGATCTGTAGGATAAGTGTCATTAATTTATTGACACTAAGAAAATATTGTCCAGATTATTATTATTATTATTATTATTATTATTATTATTATTATTATTATTATTATTATTATTATTATTATTATTATTATTATTATTATTATTATTATTATTATTATTATTATTATTATTATTGTCTACATTCAGCCAGCCGTGAAATGTGAAACGTTGAAAACAAAAAATTTAAAGGAAAGACTTTTTAAAGTCATCATCCTGTCTTACTCAGTCAATCAATCAATCAATCAAATTTATTTATATAGCACATTTAAACATGACACTTGTCAACCAAAGTGCTTCACAAAGGATGCTTGGTTCATACACATACAGCTCATTATAGTAATATTCCACAATTATTACATTGATAGTAATAATGGCACACAGTCATAAATTCACCAACATGCGCATTTGTTATACATGCAGGACTCTTTGAGACAGACATATGCGTATTACCGCTGCCATGTTTGGCGGGGAGAACCGGGGGGGGGGGGGGGGGGGGGTAGGGCGGGGGGTGGCAGTGTTGACGAGACAGCCTTGGCTCCCCCCTCCAGCACGCATACGAGTTAGCAGTGTGTGTGTGTGTGTCTATGTCCATGTGTGTGTTTGTGTGTATGTCCATGTGTGTGTGTGTATGTCCATGTGTGTGTGTACTGAATGTGCATGTGTGTGTGTGTGTGTGTGTGTGTGTGTGTGTGTGTGTGTGTGTGTGTGTGTGTGTGTGTGTGTGTGTGTGTATGGGTGTATGTGTGTGTATTTGTGTGTCTTCTGTCTATTTTTAATGAGGATGTTCCAAACAAATAATTACAATTTCACTCAAAACTGTTTACAGTGAAAGGATATAGTAACAAATATAGAACAGTTCCATATTTCATGGGACATGTACATACATATTACAACCATATACTGTATATGAACATGTATGTAATTTAAGTCACTATTATTGAAGTGCATTTTCACTATTTATGAAGAACATCTAATCAAACTAAACATCTAATCAAAAGCATAACTACCGGTAATGTGTTTGTCATAATCACGGCGAGAGCCTTCTTCACTCCTCCTCATCCTCCCTCCACATTCACAATGGAAGCCTCACATCCATATATGGGCAGCACCCCTTCACCCACTGTCAAGCTCCTCACTCAACACGGCTGTACCTCATCTCCTGATTCACACGCTGCCAGGCACCTCACTCAACAAATTAAATCAAATGTATTTGTAAGGCCCGACAACACACGTTAATGTCCCCATGGGCCGGACACGTCTTCTTTAGACAAGTCAAGAAGAAACATAACAATAAGTCAAGAACAAAACAAGAACACCAAAAGGTCCAACAAATTTAAAATAAATGCAAAATAAATGAATGAATGCAAACACTCCCAGACATACCCCACGCGAAGGTAAGGAAAAACTCACTAAAACCTAACAATAGGAAAAAATGCACCACAGGCAGTGTGGAGGAGAGAAACCTTAGAAGGGCCATTCAAGGGGGGATCTCCCTTCTTAGATGTCGGTGATAGTAGTGTTGCAGACTGACAGTTGGTACAACACAGCTGTATCTCATCCTCTGATCAGCAAGACACTACATCTACCGGCATATTCTGACCAGACCTCGCCGTCAAGTCAAGTCAAGAGTTTTAATTGTCACGGCATACAGGTATACAATGAAATGCGGTGGTCTTGCCCGCAACGATGTGCAATACAGTGGTACAACATATAATAGAATCAAAAAATGAAAAAACAACATTGTGCAGTAAACAGGTAACAGGTAACATGGAGTGACATCTCGGTATCTGTACATAGTTATTTACAGAGCATATGGGACATGCTAGTTAGCTTTGGTAGTGCAATACACTGTTCCTGTTATTCTAATTTAAAGTGTCCTTTCCTTTGGCCATAAGTGTGCGTGTGTGCGACATGAGTGTGTGCCCGCTCATGTTAAAGTGTTAAGTGGCTGCTCGTGTGTGAGCGTGCACAGCGTGCGTGTCGTATGTGTGTTCATGTGTGCTTGTGTGTGGATAGTTCAATGTTCTGAGCACTCAATGTTCATTGTTCATGGCTCTGATGGCCTGGGGGAAGAAGCTGAGCCTAAGCCGCTCTGTCTTAGTAGCTGGGGTTCGCAGGCGTCTGCCTGACCTCAGCAGCTGAAACAGGCTGTTATTGGGGTGGTGAGGGTCTTTCATTATCCTGCAGGCTCTGGATTTTCACCTCTTGTTGTATAGAACCTGCAGGGGGGGTAGTGCAATACCCGTGGTACGCTCGGCTGAGCGCACCACTCTCTGTAGGGCCTTCTTGTCCTGTGCTGTGCTGTTTCCATACCAGGCAGTGATGTTTCCGGTCAGGATGCTCTCTACAGCTCCTGAGTAGAAGGACTGGAGTATCTTCCCCGATACTCTGAACTTCCTTAACTGTCTCAGGTGGTAGAGGCGCTGTTTCGCCTTTTTTACGACTGAGTCTATGTGTGTTGACCATGTCAGGTCCTCTGAGATGTGGACCCCCAGGTACTTAAAGCTGCTCACCCTGTCCACGGTAGCCCCGTTAATCATCAGTGGTGTGTGCGTCTCCTGCTGTCCTCTCCTATAATCCACGATCAGCTCCTTGGTTTTACCAATGTTCAGGAGCAGGCTGTTGTCCTGGCACCAGCGTTCCAGTACCTCAACCTCCTCCCGGTAGGCCTTCTCGTCGTTGTCCGAGATCAGCCCCACCACCACCGTGTCGTCTGCGAACTTCACTATGGAGTTGGAGCTGAACTTGGCCACACAATCGTGTGTGTAGAGTGAGTACAGCAGGGGGCTCAGAACACAGCCCTGGGGGGACCCGATGCTCAGGGTGATGGTGTTGGAGGTCTGACCCCCCACCCTGACCGCCTGGGGTCTTTCGCTCAGAAAGTCCAGTATCCAGGCGCTCAGGGCAGAGCTCAGACCTAGCTCGATCAGCTTGTCCACCAGTCTGGTGGGGACTATGGTGTTGAACGCTGAGCTGTAGTCAATGAACAACAGTCTCACATAGCCCCCCTTCTGACGGTCAAGGTGCGAGAGGGTGCTGTGCAGTACCTGGGAGACCACGTCGTCGGTGGACCTGTTTGTCCTGTATGCAAATTAGGGGTGGGACGATACATCGATCCAGATCGATACATCGATGTAATTATCAACAATCGAATCGGATCGATGCGATGTAATAAGATCGATTCATATCGATACTCTTATTTTGAAAATCCTGTGGCGAGTCTCATATCCGCCCAAGAACAACAGCAGTAGCTCCGTGTGTGTAGACGTTACAGCATAGCATTCTCCCTTTCTGTGTGTGTGTGTGCGCGCGTCTTTGGAAAGACCAGATGAGGTCAGAGGAGTTTGATGTTTAAATGTTATTTAAACATAAACAATATAATACATAATAAATGTAGGCCTATACATGATCATGCAACATCAACAAATTGTTGTAGGAACGGTTTGGGAGAGGGAGGTTGTGAGTTTTGAGTTCCAAAAAATGTAGCTTAAAGTTTAAAGCTCAATATATAAAAACGTGGCACTTTACAGTGAACAGGTCTATTTGTATTAAAAACAATAGATTGATTTTCCTTTAAATGTCTGGAAGAGCTCAAAAATACAAATGTCAAATGATATTTTCATTACCTTTTTTTTGTTGATCTAAATGTTACTGATTGTGTTAAATGGGCATATGATATCATCTCATATCGATCGCAGGCACCTGAATCTAATCGTATCGTATTGTATCGTGAGAGACTTTGTGATATCGGCAAATATTGTATCGTTGTCCAAAGAATCGATATCGTATCGTATAGGGGTGGGAATCACCAGTTTCATCATGATACGATACGATATCGATTCTTTGGACAACGATACGATATTTGCCGATATCACAAAGTCTCTCACGATACAATACGATACGATTAGATTCAGGTGCCTGCGATCGATATGAGATGATATCATATGCCCATTTAACACAATCAGTAACATTTAGATCAACAAAAAAAAGGTAATGAAAATATCATTTGACATTTGTATTTTTGAGCTCTTCCAGACATTTAAAGGAAAATCAATCTATTGTTTTTAATACAAATAGACCTCCTGTTCACTGTAAAGTGCCACGTTTTTATATATTGAGCTTTAAACTTTAAGCTACATTTTTTGGAACTCAAAACTCACAACCTCCCTCTCCCAAACCGTTCCTACAACAATTTGTTGATGTTGCATGATCATGTATAGGCCTACATTTATTATGTATTATATTGTTTATGTTTAAATAACATTTAAACATCAAACTCCTCTGACCTCATCTGGTCTTTCCAAAGACGCGCGCACACACACACACAGAAAGGGAGAATGCTATGCTGTAACGTCTACACACACGGAGCTACTGCTGTTGTTCTTGGGCGGATATGAGACTCGCCACAGGATTTTCAAAATAAGAGTATCGATATGAATCGATCTTATTACATCGCATCGATCCGATTCGATTGTTGATAATTACATCGATGTATCGATCTGGATCGATGTATCGTCCCACCCCTAGTATCGTATCATGATGAAACTGGTGATTCCCACCCCTAATGCAAATTGCATAGGGTCCATATCACTGGGGAGGGAGGCACAAATGTGGTCCTTGACCAGCCTCTCGAAACATTTCATGACCACAGAGGTGAGTGCCACCGGTCTGTAGTCATTTGGACATGTTGGGGAGGGTTTCTTCGGTACAGGGATGATGGTAGACATCTTGAAGCAGGCAGGGACCACTGACTCCGCCAGGGATTGATTAAATATGGCGGTGAACACTGGGGCCAGCTGGTTGGCGCAGGACTTGAGTATGCGTCCTGTTATGCCATCTGGGCCAGCAGCCTTCCTGGTGTTCACCTGCATAAATGCTCTTCTCACACTGTGTTCCGACAACGAGAGAGCGTCCCCGCCCCCCCGCGGTTGCCCCCCCCCCCCCTCCACAACAGCCGGCGCGCCAGTGACGTCACTAGCCGGAGAGCCAGCAGCGCCACTGTCTACACCAAACCGAGCGTAGAAGATGTTGAGCTTGTCCACGAGGGAGGCGTCGTCGCTCCCCATCGTGGTGTTATTCTAGTTACCTAGGACCCCCGCTCCAGTGCACCTTCCTGCCTGGACATCTCGTGCTGCACAAGGAGTGCTCCTGCTCTTTCTCGACACAGACCTGTGTCTTCTGCCCACAGCTGCACTGGGAGTGCACCTGGCCTCATCCCCCCAAGAACATTCTAACCCCTGTCTGTTGCACATTCCTGATGTCAAACCTGTCTGCTTGGGGAACAATATTAAAACACCCTAAAACGCTCCATTCTCTCTTCTCCTGTGTTTAGCTATTGGGCTCTGCCTAAACCCATTCTCACAGTGTTGTGTTATAGTTATAGTAACGAACCTGAAACAATATACTAAACAATCCAACAGAAACACAACAAATATAGTTGACTGGCAGACCCCAGGTGGTGAGAGCAGGCAACTGCACCTCCTCATCCATCACCCTCAACATAGGGGCCCCCCAGGGCTGTGTTCTGAGTCCCCTCCTCTACTCCCTGTACACACACGACTGTGTGGCTCAGCGGAGTAGCAATACAATCGTCAAATTTGCTGACGACACAGTGGTGGTGGGCCTGATCTCTGCCAACGACGAGAGGGCCTACCTGGAAGAGGTCAAGGTCCTGGCGGGATGGTGCCAGGAAAACAGCCTCTCCCTGAACGTCAGCAAAACAAAGGAGATGATTGTGGACTTCAGGAGGTCGGGGGTCAAGGACTACAGCCCCCTCAGCATCGACGGGGCACCGGTTGAGAGAGTCAACAGCTTTAAGTACCTCGGAGCCTACATATCCGAGGACTTGACATGGACCACACACATTAACAGTGTTGTGAAGAAGGCACGACAACGCCTCTACTTCCTCAGGCGCCTAAGGAAGTTCCAAGTCAGCCAGAAGATCCTTAAGAACTTCTACTCATGTACAATAGAGAGCATCTTGACCGGCAACATCACCTCCTGGTTTGGGAATAGCACTGCACAAGACCAAAGCACACTACAAAGAGTGACACGTTCAGCCGAACGCACAATTGGAGGGGGGCTCCCCACCCTCCAGAACATTTACTACAAGCGTTGCAAGGGCAAGGCTAAGAGAATCATTAAAGACTCCAGTCACCCGAACAACTGCCTCTTTGAACTGCTGCGGTCAGGCAAGCGATACAGGAGTCTCAAGGCGAGCACAGAAAGACTCAGAAGAAGCTTCTATCCCCAGGCCATCAGGCTGCTAAACGAACAATGAATGAACACTACACAACAACAACCACCAAACGCACATAGCACACACATCCACACGCACACACTCACTTTAAACAAACACACTGTAGCACCCACTCCACACACTTATAGCACACACCCACTTTAAACAAACACACTGTAGCACCCACTCCCCACACTTTATATTTATGGATGAAGGATTGCACTACAACTCGTACACCTTACTGTAAATTGTACCTAAAATTGTACCTCATCCCATTTCTGCTTTGCACTAGATAGTACTGTACATTAGTACACTGCATAGTATTGTGTATTGTATATTATATGGTAACTCAGAACATTGTACATATGTCTATACCGAACACTGTGACCTCATTTTCTTCTTCTAAATTCATGCTATATTATGTTATTATGTTATTTGATACTATCTTGTCTAGCACAGTCTCTGGAGCGTAACAGTAAGAAGCATTTTGTAGGAAAGTATTCTGTACTTCTGTATGACAACTATTAAAGAACTTGAACTTGAAACTCAAGCAATGAAGTGGCAACTGCACCTCCTCATCCATCACCCTCAACATAGGGGCCCCCCAGGGCTGTGTTCTGAGTCCCCTCCTCTACTCCCTGTACACACACGACTGTGTGGCTCAGCGGAGTAGCAATACAATCGTCAAATTTGCTGACGACACAGTGGTGGTGGGCCTGATCTCTGCCAACGACGAGAGGGCCTACCTGGAAGAGGTCAAGGTCCTGGCGGGATGGTGCCAGGAAAACAGCCTCTCCCTGAACGTCAGCAAAACAAAGGAGATGATTGTGGACTTCAGGAGGTCGGGGGTCAAGGACTACAGCCCCCTCAGCATCGACAGGGCACCGGTTGAGAGAGTCAACAGCTTCAAGTACCTCGGAGCCTACATATCCGAGGACTTGACATGGACCACACACATTAACAGTGTGGTGAAGAAGGCACGACAACGCCTCTACTTCCTCAGGCGCCTAAGGAAGTTCCAAGTCAGCCAGAAGATCCTTAAGAACTTCTACTCATGTACAATAGAGAGCATCTTGACCGGCAACATCACCTCCTGGTTTGGGAATAGCACTGCAAAAGACCAAAGCAGACTACAAAGAGTGACACGTTCAGCCGAACGCACAATTGGAGGGGGGCTCCCCACCCTCCAGAACATTTACTACAAGCGTTGCAAGGGCAAGGCTAAGAGAATCATTAAAGACTCCAGTCACCCGAACAACTGCCTCTTTGAACTGCTGCGGTCAGGCAAGCGATACAGGAGTCTCAAGGCGAGCACAGAAAGACTCAGAAGTAGCTTCTATCCCCAGGCCATCAGGCTGCTAAACGAACAATGAATGAACACTACACAACAACAACCACCAAACGCACATAGCACACACATCCACACGCACACACTCACTTTAAACAAACACACTGTAGCACCCACTCCACACACTTTATAGCACACACCCACTTTAAACAAACACACTGTAGCACCCACTCCCCACACTTTATATTTATGGATGAAGGATTGCACTACAACTCGTACACCTTACTGTAAATTGTACCTAAAATTGTACCTCATCCCATTTCTGCTTTGCACTAGATAGTACTGTACATTAGTACACTGCATAGTATTGTGTATTGTATATTATATGGTAACTCAGAACATTGTACATATGTCTATACCGAACACTGTGACCTCATTTTCTTCTTCTAAATTCATGCTATATTATGTTATTATGTTATTGATACTATCTTGTCTAGCACAGTCTCTGGAGCGTAACAGTAAGAAGCATTTTGTATGAAAGTATTCTGTACTTCTGTATGACAACTATTAAAGAACTTGAACTTGAACTTGTTTTATCCATCTCTATCTCTCTCTATATTTCTCCTAATATTATATATACCATAATATTATATTTATTATACCCCTAATTTTGTATATTTATGTCATTTCTCAGATTCTCAGATACCTCCAAACTCTGTATATTTATATCAATAAATGCAATACATGTTTAGTCAAGTTTGCACGTTATTCCCGTGTGAGTGTGGGGTTCCTCCCAGCGAGTTGTTCCCCAGGCACTATGTGGCTGTCCACTGCTCCTACATAGTTAGGACGGGTCTAAATGCAGAGAATACATTACTGGTATGTGTAAAATGTACCCTTTCCTTTTCTCTCATTCTTCTCCCTCTGCAGGCTGTATGAGAGACCTGCGTCTGAACGGTCACTACATGCCCCTGGACAGCCAGCCGAGAGAAGGGGTTTCCCAGGTCAGCGTGCAGGGGCTCTCTGCCGGCTGCTCCTCCGACTCCTGCAAGAGGAACCAGTGTAGCCCCCCTTTCACATGCGTCGACTTGTGGAGGGTCCACGAATGCAGGTAAATGCACGTAAATATACCTTGCACTATCATTCTGCCTCTCAGGGTTTCCAGTAGCAATGTCTTTGGTCGGCCAACGTGGCCGATTCGATTCAAATTTACGAGCTACATTTTACAATTGAATGGCCATATCATGTAATACACGTGCAGTACTACAACTGCATGAAAACATGGTTACGAGAAGTAATCATAAGTACAGTACTTATAAGTCACAGGAGTCTTCAATGCCGTTGCATGGTGATCTATTTTGTGAATACATTGTTTTCTGATCAAGTAACAATATATTAGTTGGCAGACAACTCCTTGGGACAAGGGGTGACAGTAGCTCAGGAGGTAGAGCAGTCCTCTGGTAATCTGGAGGTTCCCGGTTCGATTCCCGCTCCTCCCGGGCAGCATGTCGAAGTGTCCTTGAGCAAGACAATTAACCCCTAATTGTTCTCGATGAGCAGGTTGGCACCTTGCATGGTTGCCTCCGCCATCGGTGTGTGAATGTGTGAGTGAATGGGTAAAATGTGAGGAACAAATTGTAAAGCACTTTGGATAAAAGCAATATATAAATCCACCATTTACCATTTACAATCTCACGTTACTACCAAACGTACTGGACCAACAGAATGTTTGTTTTCGTTTTTATACCCAAATTATCTTAAGACAGTAGTGTCTTAAGAAAATGGATCTGTAGCTACATGCAGGACAATTCCCCTCGGTGCTCTCAGTGTCATCCATAACATCCTTCCCAAATCATTAGTTAGAGAGCAGCTCCAGACTTTATACTTAATGACATCTAGTTTGAGTCTTAGCACTCTAAAGCTCACGCTTCGTTTGTTCATAATTTGGTAATAGCGAATGTAAGCACACCGCGGCTATGAGATCAAATCAAAGTGGAGTGAATTCATTCTCTGCCCTTTTCATATCAACAGAAGGACATTAGATCTCTCCAAATGGAGACAAATGCTAATCCAGTGACCCCAGACTAATGGTGCAAATCTATATTGTTCTATGGAGGAAATGGATTTCATATCCTGCTGTCCTTCCCGGCCTTCCATCCCAGAGCCTCTCACACACACACACCCTCCTCTTCTCCTCTTCTCCTCTTCTCCTCCTATCCTCTTCTCCTCTCTTAATTTCTTAGTTTCCCCACACCTCCTCCTCTTTTCCACACTGATCCAATGTCAGGTTTCAACACGGTCTCATCAGAAAATGTAAATAAAGTACTAATCAATCCCACAGGAAAAAAGGTACATAATGGTAGGTTATGTTATAGCTATAGTATAGAGTAATATATTTACGTATAAGAAATCAGTGAAAGTCCAAAACGGCGTGACCGGGTGTTGAACCAACAATCGCTGCAGTCGTGGGCGAGTGAGAGCGAGTGCTCTCTCCACTATCTAACTATGATTACAGTTAGAGTTGAGGTTAGTCAACAGCAGAGGGTGCTGATGTCCGGCAAGTGCCAGTGCTTTATCCAATGTAGGGATAGCTTTACTTGCGAGTGCTTGAAATATATGAAATATGATAGCTATGGATCTAATTAACACGTTGATTGTCAGTGAGTTGCTTCCAGTCAACATGCACAAAACAGATAATTTTTTCATACATTTCCGTTTTATACCGTGGTGAATATGAATATATTTCTAGAGCGTTCTGTCTAATCTCAATAAACTCCAGCAAATCGAGCTTCAATGTATTTCCTTAGAAATCGTGCCATTTGTTGCTTGATTTATGAATCGTTTTCAAATAAACGCTAGATTATCGATATTATATGTGTCATCATGCACGAACAGAAGCGGGGTCTGAAAAATCGCTTCTCCGTACTTTGGTCTGCGCGAACCGCACTCACACACACACACGCGCTCCGATGGCGATGAAAGAAACATCTGATCAACCCAAGATTGGTAACATAGAGTCCTTACCTCACATCTGATGTAATGCAAAAAGATTAATCCAATTCCTGATCGCCATTCCAAATATTGATCGCGTTTATTGATCCAACGTTATATGTCCAAAACACATAATCCACGCTGCTCCGAGTGTCCCCAGTCCATGTGTGATAAACGTTACTCTTGCCCGAGAAAGAAAACCTGGGCCGGATTTCTTAGATCGATGCACAGCCCCAGCCAGAGGGATTCCAATGATGTGCAATACCAGCCGGGAGGCGCAGGCGGCGGTATTTGCCCTTTGCAAGCTCAGACCCATTCCCAATGATAACATCAGGCTGGATGGATGAAAAATGAATGGATATAGCTAATAAAATAAATAACGATTAAAACCAGAGATTTCTCGGGTTTGGCACCCAGCGCATGGCGAGTTAACCCGAGATATCTCCGGTCTGGCCCCGAATGTGTTAACAGTTATGGTTGAAACATAAAGTTATGGTTAAGGTTAGTGTTCGATCCCCAGCAGGTGAACTTAAATATTGTAATATGTGTGCTTATTTTTAACATGTACACATGTTACATTTTCAATACAATACGTAAATATATTACTTGCTGAGTGAATCAGTTCCCCGAGCCACATTTGTGTATTCAACATTTTTGGGGGAATTAACTGATAAAAAATGTATCGAATCAAATCGAATCATGGTCAAATAAAGAGCTTTCATGATGCATTGAATCGTTGCCTGAATAATCGTAATCGAATTTAATCGTTGTGAGGTTGCATCGTTACACCCTTAATGCACACACATTACATACATTCTGCTTTTAAACAATTCCAAACTTGCTTATTAGTAGTTTATTGAACTACACTATAAATCAAATCAAATCAAATCAAATGTATTTGTAAAGCCTGCAATCACATGTTAATGTCCCCATGAGCTGGACAAGTCTTCTTTAACACTAGCACAGCCGACAAGGGGTCAAATGACCCCTAGGCATTTTCAAGTCAAGTCAAGTCAAGTCAAGAGTTTTAATTGTCACGGCATACAAGTATACAATGAAATGCGGGTGGTCTTGCCCGCAACGATGTGCAATACAGTGGTACAACATATAATATAATCCAATAAAAAAACAACATTGTGCAATAAACAGGTAACAGGTAACATGGTGTGACATCACGGTATCTGTACATAGTTATTTACAGAGCATATAGGACATGCTAGGTAGCTTTGGTAGTGCAATACACTGTTCCTGTTATTCTAATTTAAAGTGGCCTTTCCTTTTGGCCATAAGTGTGCGGCATGAGTGTGTGCCCGCTCATGTTAAAGTGTTAAGTGGCTGCTAGTGTGTGAGCGTGCACAGCGTGCGTGTCGTGTGTGTGTTCATGTGTGCTTGTGTGTGGATAGTTCAGTGTTCTGTGGCACTCAATGTTCATTGTTCAGGGCTCTGATGGCCTGGGGGAAGAAGCTGAGCCTAAGCCGCTCTGTCCTAGTAGCTGGGGTTCGCAAGCATCTGCCTGACCTCAGCAGCTGGAACAGGCTGTTATTGGGGTGGTGAGGGTCTTTCATTATCCTGCAACTCGTGGCTCGCGAGCTGCATGTGGCTCTTTGCCTGTCAATGTGTGACTCTTCCATAAAAAGTTATAATATAATAATATATTCAGAGGTAATTATATAGTTTACGCTGTTTATTTTTCTCATATTTCTCATATAAGCTGTCGGGTCATCTGACCCGTTCCTGGCGGGAATTAGTGGCATTTTCTCCATGGCTGTGCTAGTGTTAAACAAGTCAAGAAGAAACATCACAATAAATCAAGAACAAAAAACCCATCATGAAATCCAAAACAACACTCCCAGACATACCCCAGCAAAGGTAAGGAAAAACTCACTAAAAACCTATAGCAATAGGAAAAAAGCACCACAGGTGATGTGGAGGAGAGACATCTTAGAAGGGAGGGGGGACCCCCCTTCTTGGATGTCGGTGATAGTAGTGTTGCTATGGATGCACTATCAAATCACTTTACTCTCTCTCTCAAATCTCTCAGGTCATGTTTGTGAAGTTTTCTACTCTGTATGCAGTGAGGAAAGATTCATATCGGTACCAACTGTCAGTTCTTGCCTGCCTTGTTTTTACATTTACATTTACATTTAGCTGGTTGATAGATATCAGTGTTTTCAACCTGTAATAAACTCATCACCTGTGGTTCCGTGAAGTTTCTGCGTTGTTTTGTTTTTTTGTTGAATGATGGTTATCTTACTTGGAAATCAACCTCTCCCGTACTGGCTGTAACACTGTTTCACCCCGTTAATGCATCCGTACAAATAATTAACTCGAAAACGTTGTCTCTTTCCTTGATGTTGATGTTTATTCCATAAACATAGACTTGTACAAGATGGAAACAGTTAAATTCATTATTATATCGATCTCTCCTGTTATCAGCTCGATGGTTTGTTGCGGCCCAGTGGTTAGCCAAAAGCCTTCCCTGTTAGCCGAAGCTAGCTATCTCGTGTCTCCGGAGGGTGGAGGGCCTCCCATCCCCCACATTCCAGCTTACTGATGTCTCTCTGTCAACGTGTCTACGCGTCTGCCTCGTCTCCTAGTCTGAGTCAAACTGGAAGAACTCACAACTATAAAGTATATTCCTTAGCAACTGCTGCTAGCCCATAGCAACCCCACCCTATCTCATCACTATAGCAACGGCTTCTCCCCTCCCTAGCCAACCAGCTATCTTTGTTGATGCTAAAGCTA
The DNA here is from genome assembly GCF_963971535.1 of Notolepis coatsorum. Taxonomy (NCBI): domain Eukaryota; kingdom Metazoa; phylum Chordata; class Actinopteri; order Aulopiformes; family Paralepididae; genus Notolepis; species Notolepis coatsorum. The sequence continues at coordinate 116,055,854 of NC_140166.1, forward strand.
TCGCTCCCACAGAGCCTGTGCCCGGCCCCGGTCTGTCTTACAGTTTCAAAGTTCAACACACAATACAATGTTTCAACTAATATCTCTATAGATATGTACTTTACCTACATGTTATAACCCTTTAGACCTACAACACCTGCTAATAATGCATTATATTATCCTGTATATACACACAAATGAGTCTCCCCGGTTTCAATGGGATTACACACACACAGAGGAGATGTATGTCTCAGCGTTTACAGTTTAACACGGTTAAACTGATATCTATAGGTTGTTATAACCAAAAATAAAAACCATTGATTTCATCATGGTGTTTTTATCGAAAGCAACTTATGGTTTATGGAAATTATGAACAACAAGTCAGCAGGAGGGTGTTATGGTTTGAAACCGACCCCAATAGCACAACACTGCTAAATGACTAAATGTAAATGTATTATAAGGAAAGGTTAACCTTCTGTAGTGTGGTAGTGAAAGGGTTAACCATCTGTAGTGTGGTAGTGAAAGGTTTGTTGGAAGCCTCACATAAGCCATGTAATGTTGGGGGTCAAGGTATTGGCTGAAGGAAAGGCTACATCAATAAGCATTTAGATGTTTAGATTTAAAGGTTAACCTTCTGTAGTGTGGCAGTGAAAGGGTTAACCTTCTGTAGCTGTGAGAGAATTGTTGAATAGATACACAAATGTTCTAGAATGTTTGATTATGACATCATACTGTGACATCACAAATGTTTTCGGGCATTCATAACATTATTTTCTATGATGAATTGAAAATGGGGGATCCTGATGTAAACAAGATGAAAGTCTTTCTCTGGTCTGCATCCCCTTAACAATTGTGTGTATTGAGCTGTACTGTATTGTACCCATTCTGCAATCTGTTAATAAAGTTTTCAATCAATCAATCAAGTTAACCTTCTGTAGTGTGGCAGTGAAAGGGTTAACCTTCTGTAGTGTGGTAGTGAAAGGTTAACCTTCTGTAGTGTGGCAGTGAAAGGGTTAACCTTCTGTAGTGTGGCAGTGAAAGGGTTAACCTTCTGTAGTGTGGTAGTGAAAGGTTAACCTTCTGTTAACTCACTAAACCTCACAAACAAGGAAAGGCTGCATCAAAATAACTGTTTTCTTTCGTAGCTGCGTTTCTGCCACTCTTCACAAGCAAAGAGACTGTTTCCATTCTGTGAAAACCCGCCCTACTCTGCTCTGATTCGCAGACTGTGGGTGGGGGGGGAGAAACGCTGAATGTGATTGGATCAGAGTAGCCAGACAGACAGGCAGAGCAGCCAGCCGGACAGTGGAGCACTGAGAGAGAGGAAACAGCGGAGGATTTAACGAGGCGCGTTAATACAATTTTGTTTATCTGGCTTATTGCTGCGGATTCAAGCCAAGTTGCAATAATACAGTACAGCTCAATACACACAATTGTTAAGGGGATGCAGACCCAGAAAGACGTTTGTCTTGTCATCAAATGAATTGCCAGCGCGCGTTCGTCTACAACAACAACCAACGCGTCCTATAATGATAATAAGTTGTTTGTTATTTTCTTTGAGTTTCCCTATTGAATGAATTTACTTCTTATACCATTAGGTTGCAATAAATTCACTCGAATGAAATTCGTTCGCTCATCAAATTCGTGACATTCTAAATGTGTTTTAATGTTGTTTAATTTAATGACAATACACCCACGCGCGTTTTTTTTTAATCTTTTTTATATGGACAGGATACTGCGTTTGTTGCGTTGCTATAACTTATAACATTAAGATAAAGTGTATAAACATTGTTCTTCTCCCTGCTAAGAAAGGAGAGCATTTGGCTGTGTGTGTTTCAACACCTCTAAGTACCTGTTAAGCTGACAGACCCACACCGTAAATGCCCTCGCCTGTAGTTTTTCCACAGTATTGAGAGACAATATTGTCGAACTATATAACAATAATTACCTCATTTACAAGTTGTATTTAAGTTTGCAAATAAGGGCAAATAAGAGAACACATTATTGACATTTCAAAGATGTAAAAAAAAAACAGATTTTGATTTTTTCGATTTTCTGAAGAGCAAGACAATTGTTCCTTTTCTGGCACTTGTTTCTCACCGGATCAAATCGGGTTTGGTCACGTCGAGTCACATATGTACAATGCTCGATGCAGAATAGACGTAACTGAGTTACCATATAATATACAATACTGTGCAGTGTACTAATATACAATACTATATAGTGCAAGGCAGAAATGGGATGAGGTGCAATTTAGGTACAATTTACAGTAGGTGTACGAGTTGTAGTGCAAATCCTTTATCAATAAATATAAAGTGTGTTTGTGTGATCTAAAGTGTGGAGAGTGGGTGCTGCAGTGTGTTGTTTGTTTAAGTGAGTGTGTGCGTGTGGGTGTGTGTGCTGTGTGCATTTGATGGTTGTTGCATAGTGTTTATTGTTCGTTTAGCAGCCTGATGGCCTGGGGATAGAAGCTTCTTCTGAGTCTTTCTGTGCTCGCCTTAAGACTCCGGTATCGCTTGCCTGACCGCAGCAGTTCAAAGAGGCAGTTGTTCGGGTGGCTCGAGTCCTTAATAATTATCTTAGCCTTCCCCTTGCACCGCTTGTTGTAAATGTTCTGGAGGGTGGGAAGCCCCCCTCCAATTGTGCGTTTGGCTGAACGTGTCACTCTTTGTAGTCTGCTACGGTCTTGTGCAGTGCTATTCCCAAACCAGGAGGTGATGTTGCCGGTCAGGATGCTCTCTATTGTGCATGAGTAGAAGTTCCTAAGGATCTTCTGACTGACTTGGAACTTCCTTAGGCGCCTGAGGAAGTAGAGGCGTTGTCGTGCCTTCTTCACAACACTGTCAATGTGTGTGGTCCATGTCAAATCCTCGGATATGTGGGCTCCGAGGTACTTGAAACTGTTCACTCTCTCAACCGGTGCCCCGTCGATGCTGAGGGGGCTGCTCTTTTGTGATGTTTGTAATTTTGTTTTAAGCGCCTTTGAGGTGCTTTGGTAGGTGCACGCATAGTCGTAGTACCCTTGAATGAGTGCTCCTGCCAGAGTCTTCAGGGTATTCTTGTTTACCAGAGAGGAGATCCGGTACAAGAATCTAGTTCGTTGGTTGACTTTTTTTATTACATTGGATGCCATTTTGTCACAGGAAAGATTTGCCTCTAGGATGGAACCCAGGTAGGTAATTTCGTCTTTCCTTGTGACAATATTGTCTCCCACTGCAACTGAGAAGCCGTCGGTCTTGCTGAGTTTGTTATTTGAACCGAAGAGAATGGACTCTGTTTTGCCCATGTGTAATGATAGTTTGTTATCAGCGAACCATATGCAGATTTTGCCTAGTTCCGAGCTGAGGGTTTTTTCAACCTGCAACTTGTTCTTGTCAGAGACCAGCAGGGCTGAGTCGTCCGCAAACAGGAACAAGTTGCAGTCACAGGCTGACGACATGTCATTTGCATAAATTAGGAAGAGTAGCGGTCCTAGTATGCTTCCTTGTGGAACACCACAGCTCACTGTGAGGGGGGGGGGGATAGAGTACCGTTTACCTCTACCATCTGTTCTCTCCCCTCCAGGTAGGATTGCATCCAGCTCACTGATAAGCTATCAAAACCAATTGCTTTTAGCTTGTCAATCAGAATGGAGTGATTGACAGTGTCGAATGCCTTTTGTAGGTCCAGCATGACCATGCCGCAGTATTTGCCCGCGTCCACCTCTTGTTTGATGTGGTCGTTCAAATAGAGGAGGCATGTGTCAGTGGAGTGGGACGTTCTGAAGCCAGATTGGAATTCGTAGATTAGATTTTTTTCCGCCAGGTACTTTTCGACCTGTTCGAAGACTATTTTCTCCATGACTTTCGAGATGGAGGTAAGAATAGAAACAGGGCGGTAGTTGCCTGGGTCTAATTTGCTGCCCTTTTTGTGCAGAGGGGTCACTCTCGCAATTTTGAAGTCCTTGGGGACATGTCCCTGTTTTATAGAGAGGTTTATTATGTGAGTGATGACTGGGGTGATGGCGGCTGCTGCGTCTCTGAGGAATTTGTAGGGGATGTTGTCATGGCCAGTGGCCTTGTTAGGTTGGAGGGTGCTCAATTTTTTTAGTACTGTACCTCATCGGTTGTTACCGATGTTACTAAAGTTTTCAATCAATCAATCAATCATGTGCGAGTTGGCTATAATAAGGTCATCCATAGACCTGATTTATCAACAATTCTTAGGAATTTGTTCTTTGTTCTTAAGCACTGAATTTAGAATGTGTGTACGCACAGAAAAATCGTGCGTACACAGGTCCTACGCACACTCCGTATTGATAAATACCATTCGTCCTTACCGTCAATGCTCGTGCATGATTATCCATATGGTAATGAAACACCCCCATGGGATGTGAAATAATGGACTAACCCGAGTGAACTCTGAGAAACTCCACGAGCGGGATCGTTCACGGAACCAAGAAGACACAACCCGTGTTATGGGATAAATAAAAAGCTGGCGGACTTGTACACGGTGATGTCAGATATATCAACGACTCTGCCTGGACAGCTCAAAATACTAATAAAGACCGTTCGTTAACCACTGTCTGTTTGGCGTTGGTGTGTCATTCTAACCATGCTGGAATATGAATGCCTTTATTCGTTTACTAGTTCGATTGGCTACCGGGTATAATATAATTTGTACTAGAGGCATACAATCTATTTTGTTGTCGGTATTAGGTAGCCTATATGAATTACATATAATAGCAGCCAGCCCATAGCCTACATTATGCAACAGTAACTGTCTTGCGCATATATAATAACACATGGCACAGCCCCGCGAACCCTGCACAGTAAACTAACTTGATCATTAATCTAGCTGTTGTATCTTTACGCTTATGAAAACATTAAATAATATGTATAGGCTATAGGCCGTCGCTTTGCATTAATAGCCTATTCTCAAATGGCATTTAATGGCTATCCGACTCCTCGATATCCTCGCGGACGGACCAGTATACCTTATATCATATCATATTCCTATATGTCTCCAAGGAATCGTGCGGCTCTGGGGAATTAAAAGTTGGGAAGACCCTGCTATAGCCCACATATCCTTTATAATGTTATAGGCTATTTCATTTACAGTTTACTCTATAGTATCAGCCTACCCAGCATGTAATACATTCTTTGTTAGAACTCAACTCGTTATTATTTTGCGCATAGATTGCAGAAATACGGGAACGTTTTGATTTATATTTAAAAGGCTTTGACATTGTAAAACGAAATAAGTGGAATTCTGTAAGCAGAATACAAGTCATATCACCCACACGATATACTGTATCCAGAGCATGAATGCTTTTTATTCATTTAAGACACATTTATTGCAAGGGTTTTGTAATACACATACACTCAACAAATAACCTCTGTTCTCGTTGCAATGCGTTTTTTATTATTTCTTATACAGTAGGAAGGGGGAAGAACACTATATCGTGGGTGTTCATATGACTTGTATTCTGCTTACAGCTTCGAAATTCCACTTGTTTCGTTTAACGTTATGGCAAAGCCTTTTAAATATAATCAAACGTTCCCGCGTTTCTGCGGTCTGTGCACAAAATAATAACGAGTTGAGTTACGCGGAGCGCAGTCAGTCAGTACACCCCGTATATTCCGATAACGCTATTATAAACCATGCTGCATTCATTCGTAGAGAAAGACCTATTATTCCAAATGCTATTTATAGGGTTTTGACCATAATTACACTACTGTAGTACTGTTGCTATTTTACAATGAACTATAATGAATTACGGTTCATACAGAACACGCCAGTGTTGAAACTAATTCACGAAGCTTATTTCCGTGTTGTAGTCTTCATATTCTACCGGTACGCATGCTCCGAGCTGTGCGTAGATATACGCTCAAAGTCAAGCACAAGTTCAAATTGATAAGTCCCACACTTTGCTTAGAAATGATCGTATGCAGGGGTTACGCACATATCTGTGCGTACGCAACGTTGATAAATGAGGGCCCTTGTATTCTATATTCTATAATAATATTTCAAATTGCATGTGTCTGGATGGCAGAATTCAGTACTGTATCTACAAAACCTTTTGTTTAATCATCTTCTCTTTATTCATTTACATAGATGTTTTGTACACGTGATCTCAAGAAGGTGTTGAACGAGCTCAGTGGCAGTTTTTCATCTCTGGTCATTTTTAGCATGGAAAAATGCTTCACTGTCAAAGATGCAAAGAAAAATCATACTCATTTGTTTCATCACAATTTACTCAAGTCTAGTAACAGACACTTTTTCTGACACTGGGAATACATTCCCTGAGATCCATAGATGTCCCTAGATGCCAAGAACATGCAAAATAGACCTTGTAGAAGTGGAGCAATCTTCCATTTACTTAGGTATGTATTTTCAGGCGGATTTTCAGAAAATAGGGCTAGGGCAGGATAAACACAACACAAGAGCTAGCAGACATAAGTTTGACCTTCCACTACCAATAACCAATATTCTAACTAAATCTATCTTGTATAAAGCTGACTCATATTGGAACAACTTGCCATCACATACTGTATCTACTCCCAACCTACCCTTCCTACATTAAAAAAGACAACCTTGAAATACTACCTGATACAGTCCTAATTATTAAACATCTCCCTATTCTTTATAAAAGAAAATCTAGTTTCCATCTTCAATTTCCATAGGTGCTTAGTTTTGCTTTTTTATTAGTTTTTTTCTGAACTTGTATGTTGTATGTTTTGTAGGTCGGGCCCCAGGTAGACTAGTCGGCGCTCTTTGCATCAACTAATGTGGATTCTAAATACACTAAACTAAGCAAAGCTATTTGTACAGAAGTAGTAGGCCTACAAGGGGCTTGGTGTTTGGACGTTAAAGGCTAATATATCCCTTTCTAGATACAGTATAGGGTTCAAGTCTAAAGAGAAAATCATCCATGGTGCTTGTTCTGAAGGGCCAGATTAACACTGAGAATCTACGTTTATTATTTTGTATAACTTGTATATTGTTTATATATATAAGCTATATACCTTTAAGCTTCCGTTTGAATCATAGTATTATTCGCTCGCCCCATTGGGCACCGCCCTTGACATTGGAGGCGCCAGCAGACGTGCCCCTCAGACAAGTTCAAAGACGTGTCCGGGCAAGTTCAGACATGCCCTTAGCAGGCGCATTGATTCCGGTAATTCGGTTGCGCTCTAGAAATCACTCTGAGTATATATATTGTAGAAGGCGCAAGTAGCCGCGGGTGAAGTGTGCAGTGAAAGCAGAGAAACGAGAAGTAACCTAACCTAACAACAGAACGAGTGAACATGTGAGCAGTGGAAGCCTACCCGCGGTGTATCGTTACGGATAGCTAGTAGCTACTTAGATACGACCCTAATATTGTAGAGCCATTATTGGTGCAGTATAGTGACTTGTGTAAGCGAAGTAACGTGGAGAAGCGCATAGTTAAGACCATCGGCGTTTGGATCTAACTACCCCCTGAAGACCGTCATCGGGCTAGCTTCTAGTACAAACGAAGCTAGCTAGCTACCATCACTGCCATCGGGCTTTGGATTAAGAGCTATTAACCCTGCCATCGGGCACTTGGATTACAAGGACTGGATCCGTACGAGACCCCCTTTTCTTCAGTGACCGCAGGAGTATCCGACTATTCTTCAATTCCTCTGGAGCTTACAACTCCGTGGGGGAAATCATCGTCTCCAGCTATCCCCCTCGCTTTGCCCTGTATCGCCTTCTCCGACTCCATGCAGAGCTCCGGTCGAGTATTATTAACCTAGGAATTATTCATTCTCCTTGACTTTGATACTCTGACATTCTACTATTATTCCACTATTAAAGAGCAACGTGATAATTCAGTTGTATATTGATTACTATTAAAATACTGTAAACTTGATATCCTTGACCCCGTGCCGTCAATTGAGTGTCTGCCATATTTACCTAACTGTACTGTCTGGCAAGTAATAATATTTAGTAGTGGTTTAATCTAAACAATCTTTAATACAGTCCGGGTTTTGTAGCTACAGTGCTTATAAACACACCTTGAATAAAAAGTTTATCAAAACAACAATATTTAAATGAAGACTGTCTGATGGTGTACTGATATGATTATCTATAAGAACACTATGTTCTCCATTACCCTCCCTCTGTGCTCTTCTCAGTATACACTCTGTAGAGCACTAGGCAGTAGTCAGTACATTATACTCTGTAGAGCACTAGGCAGTTGGTACATACTCTGTAGAGCACTAGGCAGTAGGCAGTGCACACTATGTAGAGCACTAGACAGTATGGAGTACACACTGTAGAGCACTAGAAATTTGTATCTTGCGTGCTGTAGTCCCACTAAGAACATCTAAACACGACTGAGTCATATACTGACAGACAATCCGTGGGAAGCTCTTCCTGCAAGCTTTAACTTACAGTACATGTGCGCACACACACACACACGCACGCACGCACACACGCACGCACACACACACACACACACACACACACACAGTGAGTCTGTGAATAGAAATAAAGCAGCAGCACTGCATGCCACCTCATAAGCCCTGAGTCATCATTAGCATCTCAGCAAACAGCAAAGACAGCGGGAACAATGGACTGAGTTGAGACTGCAGGGGAAGATTGCATGTCTCCCTGCTGTGGACCATTCTGTCTCTCACTCTGTGTTAAAAAATGTTGCCATAGATGAGTGCATTGTTATCTTTACTCTGAAAGCGAGATTACAGGTCTTACCATCTAAACTGAATCTCTCCATCTGGTTTCCAGGCAGTCATGCTCCTCACTGTATTCATCATGGCAATAACCAAATAGCTGAAACCATGTCCCACATCTTAAATGGTTGCCATGTATACAGGGGCCTCTACATAAGTAGGCATTACAGAATAGTAGATTCCTTTTTTTTTTATCTACTTTTTCTCCCCATTTTTCTATTTTTCTCCCATCCCAATTTCGTATTTTCCAATTCTCCCCTCCCCTGTCTCGAACGTTGTTAGACCATGCCTCCCACTGGTCGGCTGCAATGTGGACCAAGCCTTGCATCACGTGTTCCCTCCGGTACACAAGGAGGCAGCTGTTGCATCTTTTCACCTGTACAGCGCGATCTCTCAGCGGCGAGGAGTAACGCGTGGGAGGCTCAAGCTGCCCCCGTTGCTTCCTGATTCTGCTGTACAGGCGCACCAACCGACCTGTAGGAGTCGCTGTCCACAACGTCCGATCCCCACCCACCGGCTTTCCCACCCCCTAATACTGCCAATTGTATTAGTATGAACGACCAGCCAAGCCGGAAGCAACGCTGAGAGCTGGGCTCGAACCCAGCATCTCCTGCGTTAGTGGCGAGCTCCTTGCCCACTGCGCCACTTAGCCGTCCTAGAATAGTAGATTTAATAGCGAAAGATATCTCTTCTATTTTTAGGTTCTCCATCACGCTGTTTAAGCATTCTACTGTGAAGCCAAGCATGTTCAACCTGTGCAATGATGATTCTGTGTTCTCTAATATTACAGCTAACACCCCTGATGTATTTGTTGTAAATGAACACCTTAGGGAGGTGTCCATTCTTGAGGTTGGCTGTACTTTTGATTACAGCTTAGAAGAAGCCTTTTTAACCAAAATGCTGAAATACCAACAGCTACAGCAGACCATCTCACAGCTAGGCTACAGATGTACACTAGTTTTTATCTTTGGCAGCCTAGGGCATGTGCACAAGTTGGTTGTGAGGGGCCTACAAATAGCTCCCCAAAAGGAAGGCCAAGCAGTTAGCCAGGTACTGCTCAGTATCAGCAATTATAGGAAGCCGCTCAATTTGGAGGAGGCGTTGTTTCCTTTTCCCATGATTCTGCCGTCCATGCACCTTGTACCTGACTGTTCTTTCATAATTGCTGACTGCACTGGCAGTGTTTATGTCCTTTGTATGAGGCCTCCTTGTACTTCTGTTCATGTGGACATAAATAAACATTTCAAATGTGTGTGTGTGTGTGTCTGTGTGTGTGTGTGTGTGTGTGCGTGTGTGTGTGTGTGTGTGTGTGTGTGTGTGTGTGTGTGTGTGTGTGTGTGTGTGTGTGTGTGTGTGTGTGTGTGTGTGTGTGTGTGTGTGTGTGTTGTTGTGACTTTTTGATAGTAATATATAATTTGAACAGCTTGAAATATATCATTTATTATTGTAACAAAAGGTGTAATCGAATTGGCATAAATATGTTTTATAATAGCCTAAATGGAGATTCACGTTAAATTGTTTATCATATTGTTTAGAATTAGATTGCATTATAGACTAGATTCTGTAACGCACCATTTTTGCCCCCAGTGGGAAGTCAGCTGCGCGCAGGCCTAGACCACACAATTGAACGCTAATTAGCAACGCGTGCCACCTGTAAAAGGGTGTGTTTGATCCTTCGGGAGAAGTTAGTTGACAGAATGTTTGTTAGAATAAGCTATGCCTCGCTGCTGCTCTGCTCTAGAAAAACCTGTAAAGGGAGAAACGAATTAAATGGAATGGAATTGAGAACTGCATTTCTGCCTCTTGGTCGTCAATGAAACATGAAGAACAAAAACTGTGAAATATGAATAATCATACGTGTTAAAATAAGAAGAGGATTTGGAACAGTTTATTGTGCAAACAAAGTGGTGCCGAAACCAGGGAGAATTTAAGTATATTCTACACGGACGGACTAATTGGATAAAGAAGAAGAATGACTGAACTAACAAGATTGAAGGCTATCCGAGGAGCAATAAGGACGTCTGTAACCAAGTTGCTGAACAAGATAGACGATCAGATAGGAGCAGAGGCCCCTTGTCTGTCCGACTTGGAGGAAAGTAAAGAAATATTAGTAGTCAAGGAGACGACTCTAAATGAACATAATCGGGACATTGCAGCAGCGACGGAGGAGAAGGACCTGGTCGAAGAAGTGACCACGGCTCTGGACTATATGGACCGAATAATCAAAAGGAAAACTCGGATCAACAGGTTGGTGCGCGACTCTCTCATAAAGACAGAAGAGGAGCGACAGAGAAGAGTGAGCGAAGGGAGCTCACACTCATCAAGTAGATCGGATCATATAAGACTTCCGAAATTGATAATTGGAAAATTCAGTGGTGATATAAGCCGATGGCAAGACTTTTGGAATCAATTTAAAGTGTCGATTCACAATAACACCACCCTGAGTTCAGCTGACAAGTTCAGCTATTTGAAGTCATTATTGACAGACACGGCCGCAAACGTAGTCGCAGGATTATCCTTATCCGACGAGAACTACGTCAATGCAATTGCAATGTTGATGGAAAGATTTGGCCGTAAAGATTTGATAATAAACGCACACATGAACAAGCTCCTTAATCTAACCCCTGTAAAGAGTGCCACGAACATTAACGCACTAAGGAGATTGTATGATGACTGTGAAATACAAGTGAGGAGTTTAGACGCACAGGGCGTTGTATCGGACTCATATGGAAGTCTACTGTGCCCGATTCTCATGAAAATGATTCCCGAGGAGATAACCCTGGAGTTTACGCGTGTTCAGGCTACAGGGTCTGTATTGAAAGTCAAAGACCTAATGACATTCCTGCAAAGGGAACTAGAGAGTCGGGAAAGGACAATGAACTTGACACAGAGAAAGGAGACTCCACCTCCACCCGCAGACAGTGTCTGGGAAAGGAGGAGTCGGCAGCCCCAGCGCGCGGGCGCCGCATTGACATCTACATTTTACGCAGCTGATAATGAAGATGGAAAAGCATGTGTATTCTGTAACAAAAGCAATCACAGATCAAAGGACTGTTCAGAATTCACTGCCGAGATCAGGAAAGAAAAATTAAAGGTACAGGGCAGATGCTACAGATGTCTAGGTGCCAGGCACACTTCTAGTAAATGCAAAGTGCAGGGAATGTACTGCGAGGAGTGTAATAGTGTATGGCATCATAGAACAGTGTGTACCAGACAGAAGGGCACACAGAGTAATGTTAGGGAAAACCCCACAGATACTGTTGTGTCAATTGTCCCAACATCAGAAAGGGGCACAGTTCTGCTGCAGACAGCTACTGTATGGATAGAAACACCCACACGCAGCCAGATAGTGCGGTGTGTTATGGATGGGGGTAGCCAACGCAGTTTTATAAGAGAAGATATCTCAAAGTGTAAGGTTTGGTTCTTTCCCCACCATGGGCTTCTTGAAGTAATGTGATGATTGGTCCGCTGCTCACCCACTCGCTCTGTTCCTTTAAGCCTACTCGCTCTGTTTTCCATTTGTTTTCTGTTAATCATTTCATTCCCCTATTCACACGCTTCTTCCCAGAGACGTCGTTGATTGGTTCTCCCCCGTCCACACGCTTTTCAATCACATCCCTCAGCTGTCACTGCTTGTCAATTAAGCATTCCCGTATTATTTATACCCCGTTTCCCCATTCAAGTTTTGTTGGATCGTTTTGATATTTCTGTTGCATTCGCCGTTCCTGCTGCCTGCTGTTGTTTCCCTGTGCTTTGCCTCCAGGATATTCAAGAAGCATTCCTCTTGGACACCCTTTCCCCGAGGCGACGCGCTCGCTCCATTCTGTTCCAACGCTCTTTACGCACAACGCCTGGGTGAGTTTTTTATCCAATTCCGTTTTTCGTGTGTTTATTTAACACTGAAGATTTCCAGCTTTTTATCAGACAGTCACTCACCCAGCGTTTAGCCTTTTTTGGATTGTTTCATTGGGATAATATTTTGGCCTAACATCTCCCACTGTGTGTTTACACACCGAAGATATTATCGCATTGGATTTGTATTTTGGGACTTCGCTCACAGTGTTTATTTTGCACCGAAGATATCTATCACTTGGGATTGTGTTTGGAACGTTACTCACAGTGTGTATTTACACCGAAGATTCTGTCACTTGGATAACTCTGTTTTCGGGTACAAGTCACCTCTCCTGTTCACCTGCTCTGTTCCACCTGCACCCTGAGTTAACTCGCTCCCTCTCTCTCTCTCGGTCCCGCAACCACCTCGGAGATTCTGCCGAGAGAGGTCTGCAGAGCGGCTCTGACGTCAGCGTCTGCTTCCCCTGACTACCATCCCGGGAGAAGCTGCAGAGCAGCAACATTCATCCTTGCTCGTATTCCAGTCTTTGTTTGAACTCTTCCCAGTCTGTGCTGTTTATTTAGTCTTAATAAACAAGCCCTTGTTTTTGGCAACTCTGAATCCTACTCTCTTGTGTCGTTGCGTTTGGGGTCGGTGTCAAACCATAACATTACGATCCAACCAAAATGACGACCCCAGCCGACACAGAGAGGGTCAGAACCGCACTTGCTATTCAAGTCGAGTTGACCAAGGATCACAGCCACCAACTAGAGAGGGCTGCGGCTGCGGTGCAGGATCTCAGGGAACAGGTCCTGCCTATTCAAGGGTCACTGGCCGCTCTGGCGGGACAACAATCTGGTATTCTCGTTCAGCTTCACTCGCTGAGCGACACCGTTAATGCTTTACTTCCCTCACATCCTTCAGGAGCATTCCCCGCAGCCCCAGCAGATCCCGCACCTCGGGAACCCCGTCTCTCCGTCCCACGGCTGTTCGACGGCAATCCCGAGGAGTGTGCCACATTCATCATGCAATGTGAGTTGGTTTTCCGTCATCAACCAAGTCGATTCACTTCTAGAGGGGCCCAAGTGGCCTATATGACAAACTTGCTTTCAGGCCGGGCTGCCCAGTGGGTCACTTCCTCCTGGGCAATGGATGCAGATTTTGTTTTCTCCTATCCAGACTTCGTGGCTGAGCTCCGCAGGGTGTTCCACCATCCAGCCCGTGGTCTGGACCCTGGAGCCCGGTTGGGTACCTTCCGACAGGGGAGCGGCGGGGTAACTGACTACGTCCTGGAGTTTCGACTGGCGGCGGTGGAGAGTGGTTGGAGCGACCCAGCACTTCGCCTAACCTTCATGAGGGGGCTCAGTGACACAGTCAGGGACCAGCTCGCTACCCGGGAGGAGCCTAACTCCCTCGAGGACCTGTTCAGCCTCGCCATTCGCATCGACGGACGCCTCCAGGAGAGAAGACGTGAGAGAACCCGACGGGGACCCCCCGAGGACCACAACCTCGAGGAGGATTTCAGTACCCCAGACGTACCCCCCGAGGACCACGACCTCGAGGAGGTTTTCAGTACCCCAGACGTACCCCCCGAGTACCACGAGGGGGTTTTCAGGGAGTCCAGGGCTCAGGTCTTTCCGCCTCGCCGGCCTTACGACTGTGCCATCGACCTCCGCTCAGGGGCTCCCTTTCCCGGCGGCCGCCTCTACAGTGCTGACCGCCCTGCCCCCTCCGTGACTGGTGGGTTTGTTCCCTCCCGAGCCGTGACCGAGGAGGAACCCATGCAGCTGGGACGCAACCGCCTTAGCCCGGCCGAACGGGAGTCCAGGCTCTTCTCCGGCCGTTGCCTCTACTGTGGCCGGGATGGACACCGTGTCTCCAATTGCCGTGCCCGGCCAAGAGGACCAGGCTCGCCGGGACCCCGGGAGATCCTGGTGAGCCGTCTTTCCTGTTCCACCACCCGTGCACCACCCAACCGTCTGGCGGACTTCACCCTAGCCTGGGCGGACCAGCGGGCGACGGTGGGTGCACTCATGGACTCTGGTGCTGATGGGAGTTTAATGGACGTTGGGTTTGCCACCCGGGCCAACATTCCACTTGAGGACCTCGAGAGGCCCTTGGAGGTCTTCGCAATGGATCATCGCCGCCTGGCTGACGTCACTCAATGCACCTGTCCAGTCCTTCTCACCGTTGCTGGTGACCACGTTGAGAGTCTCCAGTTTTTCGTCACCAGCTCTCCTCTTGTCCCTGTGGTCCTGGGCAGGCCCTGGCTCGTGCTGCACGAGCCCCACATTGCCTGGTCCTCCGGTACCATCAAGGGGTGGAGCTCCTCCTGTCGTGCCCGGTGTCTTCGGGTGCCGTCCAGCCCCCTCACCGGGTCCCAGTCCCCGTCTCCGGCCTCCCTCGCCGGTCCTCTGTCCCCGTGCCCGGCCTCCGCTGTCGGGCCCCAGTCCCCGTCTCCGGCCTCCCTCACCGGTTCTCTGTCCCTGTGCCCGGCCTCCGCTGTCGGGCCCCAGTCCCCGTGCCCGGCCTCCGCTGTCGGGTCCCAGTCCCCGTGCCCGGCCTCCGCTGTCGGGTCCCCGTCTCCGGCCTCCCTCGCCGGTCCTCTGTCCACGTCTCCGGTCCCCCTCTCCGGGCCTCTGTCTTTGTCCCCCTCTCCAGTGCCCCTGATCGCCGGCTTCCTTGGGTCCCGTCCGGGCAGGCCGGGGCCGAGTGGGTCGCCGGGTGGCTCCCGTGGAGGGGGGGGTACTGTAAGGTTTGGTTCTTTCCCCACCACGGGCTTCTTGAAGTACTGTGATGATTGGTCCGCTGCTCACCCACTCGCTCTGTTCCTTTAAGCCTACTCGCTCTGTTTTCCATTTGTTTTCTGTTAATCATTTCATTCCCCTATTCACACGCTTCTTCCCAGAGACGTCGTTGATTGGTTCTCCCCCGTCCACACGCTTTTCAATCACATCCCTCAGCTGTCACTGCTTGTCAATTAAGCATTCCCGTATTATTTATACCCCGTTTCCCCATTCAAGTTTTGTTGGATCGTTTTGATATTTCTGTTGCATTCGCCGTTCCTGCTGCCTGCTGTTGTTTCCCTGTGCTTTGCCTCCAGGATATTCAAGAAGCATTCCTCTTGGACACCCTTTCCCCGAGGCGACGCGCACGCTCCATTCTGTTCCAACGCTCTTTACGCCTGGGTGAGTTTTTTATGACTGTCTTTTATCCAATTCCGTTTTTCGTGTGTTTATTTAACACTGAAGATTTCCAGCTTTTTATCAGACAGTCACTCACCCAGCGTTTAGCCTTTTTTGGATTGTTTCATTGGGATAATATTTTGGCCTAACATCTCCCACTGTGTGTTTACACACCGAAGATATTATCGCATTGGATTTGTATTTTGGGACTTCGCTCACAGTGTTTATTTTGCACCGAAGATATCTATCACTTGGGATTGTGTTTGGAACGTTACTCACAGTGTGTATTTACACCGAAGATTCTGTCACTTGGATAACTCTGTTTTCGGGGTACAAGTCACCTCTCCTGTTCACCTGCTCTGTTCCACCTGCACCCTGAGTTAACTCGCTCCCTCTCTCTCTCTCGGTCCCGCAACCACCTCGGAGATTCTGCCGAGAGAGGTCTGCAGAGCGGCTCTGACGTCAGCGTCTGCTTCCCCTGACTACCATCCCGGGAGAAGCTGCAGAGCAGCAACATTCATCCTTGCTCGTATTCCAGTCTTTGTTTGAACTCTTCCCAGTCTGTGCTGTTTATTTAGTCTTAATAAACAAGCCCTTGTTTTTGGCAACTCTGAATCCTACTCTCTTGTGTCGTTGCGTTTGGGGTCGGTGTCAAACCATAACACAAAGGCTCTAAATCTACCAGTAGTAGGGGAGGAGGTATTAAACCTGCACACATTTGGTTCGCTAGTACCCAAACGAATAACCTGTAGGAAGGTTAGAGTGTATCTGAGAAATATTCGAACCAACCAAGCAGTGGAACTAGAACTGCTGGAGACGCCACTGGTGAGCACGTCATCAAACCTGACAACAGCCAGTGAGAAACTGAGAGGAACGCTGCACAAAAGAGGAATGCAACTTGCTGATACCTCAGTGAGGGGAATGGAATCAGAAAAGCTTGGAATCTTGATCGGAGGTGATCACTATTGGAAAATCGTCACTGGACGAATGGAGAGACTGGATGACGCACTAGTTGCGCTCGAAAGCAAGTTTGGATGGTTAGTGCAAGGAACTGTCACAACGGCGATGATGTGTGTCACAGAGACTCCAGACGTGGACGTGATGCTCGTGAGCATGCGAGAGGAGCAAGCGCTTTCAAACCAGTTGCGCAGCTTCTGGGAAACTGAATCCCTCGGAATTGACATGTCAAAAGAAGGCCGCGCTGAGAGCGCAGACGCTGCAGACGCGCTACTGAAATTCGAGGAGTCAATCAAATACACGAACGGGAGATATGAGGTTCGGTTGCCATGGAGAGAGGAACAGGTGATCATCGCTGATAACTACGCCACAGCTGAGAGTAGATTTGCTCACCTGGTAAGAAGATTCCATAGCAACCCCGTACTGTACCATAAATATAATGACGTCATCCAAGAGTATCTAGCCGAGGGAATAGTAGAAATAGTAGAACAGGTGCAGCCCAAACAATTGGAGAACCCTATCTACTATTTACCCCATCATGCTGTAATTAGAGATCAAAGAGAAACTACTAAATTAAGAGTAGTATTTGATGCGTCTTCACATGGAAGAGATTGTCGGTCTCTTAACGAGTGTCTCCAAACCGGCCCCAATTTAAATCCAGACCTGTTAGGCATTCTAGTCAGATTTAGACAGTATAAAGTGGCCCTCATGTCAGACATTACGAAGGCCTTCCTTCAGATCTCTCTAAACGAACAGGACAGAGATGCACTGAGATTTCTCTGGACCACCGGAGACACATTGTCAATGGACCAGATCAGCATTCTGAGAATGACACGAGTTCCATTCGGAGTGTCCTCCAGTCCATTTCTATTAGCAGCCACAATTCGTCATCATCTAAAGAAATACGAGAATAAATATCCAGAGGTCGCAAAAACCCTAGATGAGTGTCTTTACGTAGATGACTATATCTGCGGTGCTCACACAGTAGAGGAGGCTTTAAAAATCACTCAAACAGCCAAGGAGATCATGTCTGAAGCTGGAATGGATTTGTGCAAGTGGAAAACGAATTCAAATGAGCTGCAAAGAGAATGGACACAACAAGTGAAAAATGAACAGGTGGAAGTCAAAAGCCAAACGCCAATGAAAGTGTTAGGGCTGACATGGAGAACAGAAACGGACGACTTTGTGTTTGAAATGAAGGATTTTATTGAACATTTAAAAGACAAAAAAAACACGAAGAGAGGAGTTCTCCAATCCGCAGCACGAATCTTTGACCCAATAGGTTTTTTATCCCCATTTAGCATTAGGGTAAAATGCCTGTTCCAAAAAATGTGGGAACGGGGTCTCGACTGGGACGCACAGCTCCCAGATGACCTCTCCGAAAAATGGAACCAGTGGTGCGCTGAAATTCCTGATTTAGGCTCTATAGCCATAAGCAGAAGTTACACTTCAGAACTACAGAATAGTGACGACACGCTTTTAGATAAAGAGATCCACATATTCTGTGACGCGAGTGAAAAAGCTTATTGTGCAGTAGCCTATTTGCGCACGACAGATATAGATGGAAAATGCGCCACTAGTCTAATAACGGCCAAAACTAAAGTTGCTCCATTAAAGAAAATCACCCTACCTCGACTAGAACTGATGGGAGCTTTGATAGGGTCTAGACTAGGAAAGTTTGTATGTGAACAATTAAAAATGCCTGAAATCAAGACACACTATTGGACAGACTCAATGATCGCTCTCCATTGGATCAAAGGCACGGCTAAACAATGGAAGCCGTTCGTTCAGAACCGAGTGATCGAAACTCAGAACCTGACCCTCCCAGAGAACTGGGGGCACTGCCATGGAGCAGAGAACCCGGCCGATCGCGGCACACGGGGCTCCAGCGTAAAGACACTAAAAGATGACTCTCTGTGGTGGCACGGGCCACAGTGGTTAAGAGAGCCAACCGGAAAAAGTATGTCAAAAGATGATATTGATGAAGGAGTGAATTTGGAGGAGTGTGTGGTGCAAAGCCAGATAGTGAAAGAGGAGAAAACAAGTATATGTTTGGGCCCGCTATTTGACCTGGGAAAACACAGCAAACTCAACCGAGTCCTGCGCGTCACAGCGTGGATGCTGCGTTTTACAAACAATACACAGAAGAAAGAAAGAAAAATAAATCTGGTCCGCTGTGCGCAGAGGAAATCAGAGAGGCGGAGAAATACTGGACAAAACTCTCCCAAACAGAAAGCTTCCCAAAAGAACAATCAGATTTGTTAAATGGAAGAGAAGTGCATATAGGCTCAAAATTAATGAGCCTAAAACCGTTCATGGATAATGAAGGGCTTCTGCGCGTCGGAGGACGGCTTCAGGAAACCAACTGGGATTACGCACAGAAACACCCTCTCATACTGTCCGGGACTAACCCCTTCTCCTTGCTGGCCATTAAGAGAGCGCACAATGATGTATTCCACTCTGGTTTACAAGACACCTTGACACAGGTGAGAGAACAGTTTTGGATATTAAGAGGACGCCAGTTGGTGAAGAAAATGGTAAAACAGTGTCTCGTCTGTCGAAAAAGTTAATTAAAAGCAGGCCAACAATGTACTGCGCCCTTGCCCAAAGATAGGGTGACAGAGGCCCAGCCGTTCGAAGTAACAGGTGTAGATTTCGCAGGGCCATTATATGTAAAGCCCCAGAATAAAAAGGCATATGTAGCTTTATTTACTTGTGCAGTGACAAGAGCTGTGCATTTAGAAATAGTATCAGACCTCAGCACAGATTCATTTCTTTTGGCCTTTAGACGATTTGTGGCCCGACGAGGAATCTGTACCACGGTATATTCAGACAACGCAAAAACATTCAAGCGTGCAGACAAAGATCTGAGAGCTATGTATAATTTGATAAAAGATACGAAGATACAGGAGTTCTTTGCAGGGAAAATGATCACCTGGAAATACATAGTAGAACGGGCAGCTTGGTGGGGCGGGATGTGGGAATGTAACGGGTGTAAAACTCACTCCCCAGAGGCATCCAAACTGAGCGCTTAGGAGGGAATTCCTTTCTTGGCGCAGCGGTTTGTGATGTCGCCCGCAGTGCGGACGCCTGGGGTTCGACTCCCACTCAAGGCATGGTCGAATTCGTGGCAGGGGCGAGTTGTCTCTGTTACACTGGTGCCGTAGACCCGGATGCCTTGGGTGGTGTGAGTTTAGGGGGGGTGAGTGTAACGGGTGTAAAACTCACTCCCCAGAGGCATCCAAACTGAGCGCTTAGGAGGGAATTCCTTTCTTGGCGCAGCGGTTTGTGATGTCGCCCGCAGTGCGGACGCCTGGGGTTCGACTCCCACTCAAGGCATGGTCGAATTCGTGGCAGGGGCGAGTTGCCTCTGTTACAGGAACGCATGGTGAGGTCAGTGAAGGTGTGCTTAAGAAAGGTGTTAGGAAAAGCGTTTTTGACATTTGAAGAGCTTCAAACGTTGCTTACTGAAGTGGAAGCTGTTGTCAACTCAAGACCCCTCACCTTCACACACGCAGAGTGCGGAGAGCCTGCTCCGCTAACCCCAGCCCACTTCTTTGTGGGACAGAGACTCACGACCCGACCTCCACTGCCCACTCCCCCCAATTACCCCGCTAATGCTGACGCAGCTAAGCTCAACAAACGGTTACAATACCGTCAGAGACTGATCAACGGATACTGGATTCGATGGAAGAAGGATTATTTAATGGAGCTGAGATCAGCACACACAGCATCGAACAAGCCCAGCACATTCAAGGTGGGCGACCTGGCTTTACTGCACGAAGACAAACAGCCAAAGCATATGTGGAAAATGGGTCGCATTGAACAGGTGTTCGTAGGACGGGACGGAAAGGTTCGTTCATGTTCGTTAAGACTCCCCAAGAATCTGGTCCTGAAGAGACCGGTACAGCTGCTGTACCCCTTGGAACTATAGGAGAATGATGACGCTTGGGAGCTCATCGGGGGGGAGTTTGTTGTGACTTTTTGATAGTAATATATAATTTGAACAGCTTGAAATATATCATTTATTATTGTAACAAAAGGTGTAATCGAATTGGCATAAATATGTTTTATAATAGCCTAAATGGAGATTCACGTTAAATTGTTTATCATATTGTTTAGAATTAGATTGCATTATAGACTAGATTCTGTAACGCACCATTTTTGCCCCCAGTGGGAAGTCAGCTGCGCGCAGGCCTAGACCACACAATTGAACGCTAATTAGCAACGCGTGCCACCTGTAAAAGGGTGTGTTTGATCCTTCGGGAGAAGTTAGTTGACAGAATGTTTGTTAGAATAAGCTATGCCTCGCTGCTGCTCTGCTCTAGAAAAACCTGTAAAGGGAGAAACGAATTAAATGGAATGGAATTGAGAACTGCATTTCTGCCTCTTGGTCGTCAATGAAACATGAAGAACAAAAACTGTGAAATATGAATAATCATACGTGTTAAAATAAGAAGAGGATTTGGAACAGTTTATTGTGCAAACATGTGTGTGTGTGTGTGTGTGTGTGTGTGTGTGTGTGTGTGTGTGTGTGTGTGTGTGTGTGTGTGTGTGTGTGTGTGTGTGTGTGTGTGTGTGTGTGTGTGTGTGTGTGCGTGCGTGCGTGCGTAAATGTGTTGGTGTGTGTGCGCGTGTGCCTGTGTTGATCATTTGCATCTATGCTTTCGCATAATTTTATTCCCCTCTTTTGTAATCTTGGTTTTCATCATAGCCGTGATTCCGGTAATGACACACCATGATAATAACGGAGCTCGGAAATTAGAAAAACCCTCGCAAAGCCCCCCTGACTGACAGACTAACCTGCTAACGGTAGCCTACTGATGAAGGATAAACACAACACCTGCCCTAACGACCCAAATCTTCCGCTAATTACCTCCTAAAGCATTTCATTCCAAACGCCAGGCAAAGCATTTTGGAAGAAAATTACCTGTCTGAAGTGCTTAATTATGTCAAAAGCTAGGATGGTTACATATTTGAAAATGTTGCTATAATACACGTCAAAGTCTATTCTCTAATGGCTTTTACAATTACACAAGCAATTGTGTGTGAGTGGTTGTCAGTTTATCTTTAATTGGTGGATTTCACAAAACAAAACAAAAAAATACGTGTGATTCGACAGCAGCAGGGGAACTCTTAGTGTAACATCACCATGCGGTGTGGTGAATACACTGCATTTGTAATAGTGTTTATATCACCATGATATAGTACGGTGTGGTGAATACACTGCATTTATATAGTGTTTCTATCCAAAGTGCTTATGACTTATGTCTCATATTCACCCATTCACTCACACATTCACACACTGAAGGCGGAGGCAAGGCAGCCCGATCTCACTTAAAATATGTAAATAAAGTACTAATCAACCACAGGAACAAAGGTACATAATGTGCCATAAGTAATTACGTGCGGTATAGAAAATGTTACATTTGTACGTATTACAAATAAGTACATTATATTACATATAACCCTTTTTTTGGTTTAGGTTTTTAGGTTATATATATAATTTTTTATATAAAAAAAAGAAAAAGTATATATATATATATAAGAGTATGCTCAGGAAAATGTCCAGGGGTCAGGGATCACGGGGCGAGAGTGGCTCAGGAGGTAGAGCGGTTGTCTGATTGGATTCCAGGTCCTCCCGGCAGTGTGTCGAAGTGACACTTAACCCCTAACTGCTCCCGATGAGCGGGTTGGCACCTTGCATGATGGCCTCCGCCATCAGTGTGTGAATGTGTGAGTTGTTACAAAGGGTCAGATTAAACCGAATATATATATTTATTGCTTGAGATATATTGTATAATATTTGTATATCGTCTGATATCCCTTGTATATTCTTTGTATATATACACGGAATATCCCTTTACCTAGGTACAGGCCAGACCATAATATTCGTTCTCCTATTGGACAGCGACCCCTAGGCGCCAACAGCCATACCCCCAATGGCAAGTTCAAAGCTACCGCTAAGACATGTCTCAACATGTCCAGGTTTGCGCAGTAATACGAGACAGAACTGAGGTTGGCACTAGATTATTCACCTTACGTATAAATACGTCGCAGGTGGATACAGAAGCACTTAGCCTAAAAGTGAGTTGACCCAAAACGTTGAAGCCTTCACCACGATACAACGTGCCGTGAAGTGGGCCCCTTTTGCCCCTAAATAGAGCCTTGAGAACCGCGTGCGAATTGATAGCTAAAGTGTCAGAGTTTAACGCTGTATCGTCGAGTTCGACTTATTCTATTGTAAAGTAATAGTCTATTATTTATAGTGTATCGTGCGGCTACCATTCTACAGTGACCAGCATTACCACCGGTTCGTCGTACCGAGCTAGTGCACTTATCCAGGCTAGGCGGCCTAAACTCATGCCGCCATCCGAGGAGTCCTAGACGAGAACCGTTGGATATGTACACCGGAGAACCTACACCGGCAAATGCAGAGCCTTTTCCGGCTGGATTATATTGCTTTGGTACTGTGGCTGCTGGAGCAGAGAACCGTCTACCCCACTGCTGTGTGGGATCTACCCTGTGAGGAGCACCGTCGAGCCCGCCTCTGGGACCCACAGAGGCTGGCTAGCTTTCATCCATGCTGTCTTGCATACCGGAGTATAGCTGTTGCTTTGTCTACGGACCAAAGGATTATTGCACTGTCTCCTGTATCTGGAGTCTCTTTATTCCTCGTTGATCCAGACTTTGCTCCCGACCATTCCTCTCCCCTGCTGGCTTACAACCGGAGGGAACCCCCTTAGTATCTCCAGCTGACTACGAGTGTGCCTTATGTAATTCTTATGCTACAGGTGGCGTCAGTTATACCCATCTTAATATGCTCATGGACTTACGCTCTTGACCTACTTAAGTGTTCTTCGCCATATAAGCGCAATTCATAATTCTCAATATTGTAACCTATTGTTGCTGCTCTAATAATAAATACTTCTAAATATAACTTTCTTTGTTAAGCCGTATTCTTGTGTGGGTGTTCACCAGATATACTGTGTACTGTATGGCCAGTAATTAAAGTACATAACTAAGTAGTGGTTTAATGATACCATACTCTCAATACAGTCAGGGAATTGTACCCCTCAGTTACAATTGGTCCTTCGAGCCGGATAAATATCAGTGTAATATCTAAATATAATATTGATATTAACCATGGCCAGCGGTGAACACTCCACAAACGGCTCTCCTAAGCTAGAACGCCCGCA
Organism: Notolepis coatsorum; assembly: GCF_963971535.1. Taxonomy (NCBI): domain Eukaryota; kingdom Metazoa; phylum Chordata; class Actinopteri; order Aulopiformes; family Paralepididae; genus Notolepis; species Notolepis coatsorum. The sequence goes on from NC_140166.1 coordinate 116,079,702, forward strand.
GCGCAGACGTCAGCCACCTCCTTACCTAGAGGACTACGCTGCCAGTCTAATACCTAGCTTTATACAGACGTTAAATGCGGGAAAAGCGGATAGTAAAAGCATGTCAAACCCTACCGACCAGGCGACCTTGCCAGTAGAGACCCTAGTGCAGGGGTGGCCAACCAGTCAGAGACTAAGAGCCACAAAAATTACTGTGGTACCACAAAGAGCCACACTATACACCAGCGTTTCTAAACTTTTTTTTCAGTCACGGCACCCTTCATGTGTTTATAGGTCTCACCCTCTGGCCTCTGAAGTTGCTAATGTCTTTTTTATTTGGGCCTCACAGGGTTAAAAGTACCCTGTGAGACCCACGGTTGCAAAATTACAAAATCACTTTTAGCCATTTAAAAAAATAATGTTTATAGGGCGGTCAGGTGGCGTAGCGGAGATTGCGCTCGTCACCAACGTAGGAGATGCTGGGTTCGAGCCCAGCTCTCGGCGTTGCTACCAGCTTGGCTGGTCGTTCATACTAATACAATTGGCAGTATTAGGGGGTGGGAAGCTGGTGGGTGGGAATCTGGCGTTTTGGACAGCGACGCCTACAGGTCAGGTCTCGGCGCTTGCTCAGCGGGGGCAGGACTTGGTGGAGATAGCGTGTCCTCCCACGCGTTACACTTCACCAATGAGAGTCCTCGCTGCCAAGTGAAAAGACGTCACTTTTTAAAAAAAACGTATTTATTAAAAAAATGTTAAGCACATGTAGGCCTATAGTCAATTGGTCCTGTTGTTCAGCCTCACAATGCTATTTGATAGTAAATGTGTTTATATGTCTCACCCTCTGGCCTCTGAAGTTGCTAATGTCTTTTTAATTTGGGCCTCACAGGGTTAACCTCTTAAGCCCGAGATATACAGAAAAAATGTATATTTTCAGCATTACGTTTGTTTACCAATTATTTTAACTGTTATTAGTGAAATATAAGATTATAGAAATCTCAGGGCATTGAGTCGGAAACCGGCGCATATTGACAGGAGGAAGTGGCACAGCCAAAAGTGAGTGCAGTCTTTTGAAGGAAGAGACTCAGGGCTTTCGAATTTCGAAAAACTACCCTACCCAGCTCACACCAGCCCCTGTCAATCATCTGACTTCTGGATTTACTTTTTTATTTCTCTTATTTTTGGGGATTATCTCCCACAAACCTGAACGTTATTGCCATAAAACAGAACGCAGTTAGTTTCTCTACCTTTCTGTGAACGTCTTGCAAAAAACGGTGTTGCAATACGATGAAAAATGGTTGAGAAATTTACATTATAAAAAAGATGGCAGAATTCAGTACTGTATCTACAAAACCTTCTGTTTAATAATCTTCCCATTATTCATTTGCTTAGATTTTTCAGGTCTGGTCAATTTTAGCATGGTGTTATTACAAAAAATGTAATATAATTGATATTCTCCTTTGGTTCATTACAATTTACTCAAGCCTAGTAACAGACACACTATTTCTGACACTGATCCATATATGTCCCTAGATTCAGATCCCAAGAACATGCAAATGGACCATTTCAAAAAAAATTGTAAATATTTATTCTACGTCCTTATGGAATGAGTGACATAAAAAAAAGTAAGTAATTTTCTTTTTTTTATGGATGGAAGAGCCGCACATTGACGGGCAAAGAGCCGCATGCGGCTCGCGAGCCGCGGGTTGGCCACCCCTGCCCTAGTGGGTTCTAACGTAACTGACCAAGCTCACGGGGGGGACCAGGAGGGACATGACATGACTATACCCCCAGACAACGTCAACGGGACGGTCCCCGGAGAGCTCCAGGATAAAGAAAGCGCTCCAGGGACGGAACCCGACCCACTACCAGAAGAGAAGCGCGCCCAGGAGATAGACCTCCTCGGGGCGCGCCAGGAGAACGGATCTCCAACGAGCACTGTCAGAAGCCGATCACCTCCATCAGTGTCTTCCCCCAGCGAGGCGGACAAGATGCTGGCGCAGGCATTCATCGCCACCCTGGCAGCCTCCACTGAACGCGATCGACTCCAAGCACAGACGCTTAGCGAGCGCGAACATTCTTCCATGACACAAGAGCGCCTCCGGGCGCAACAGCTAAGTGAGCGCGAACACTCTACCATGGAAAGAGAACGCCTGCAGGCTCAACAACTGAGTGAGCGCGAACAATCTGCAGACCAAAGAGAGCGCCTTCACGCGCAACTCCAAGCGCAAGCCCTTAGTGAACGCGAACACTCTGCGACCCAGCGAGAGCGCTTCCAGGCGCAGCAAAGGAGTGAAGACGACCGCATACGCCTGGAGACCAGACGCCTCCAGACGGAAGAGAATATTGAAAGAGACCGCGCCGATGCCCAGCGCGCCGCCGCCGATGCACAGCGCGACGCAGCCCAAGCCCAGCGAGAAGCAGAGCGCGACCTCGCTCACATCAAGCGCGAAGCAGAGCGCGACCGACTACAAGCGCAGATAATGGAGCAATTGATTGCCAGGGCGACACCCCCTCTCTCCGCACGGAGCTCCAGGGCATCATCAAGACAAGGGTCTAGGGCACCTTCCCCTACCCGACCAAGTGACCCGGAGCCCGGCCAACAGAAAGAGCCTATCCACGTCTCCGAACCCCCTCCCCGACCGGTCCATGCGAGACCCAGCAACCGGGAAGAACCGGCCTATGCCGCCGAGAGACTGAATAGACGACTTCAAGATCTAGAAGACCTAGCAGAGGAAGAGGAAGAGGAGGAAGGTCAAGCCCACCAGCAGCATCGTACTCCACAGGACCAGGAGGTCCAGTACAGCCCAGACTTTACCCCCGAGGCCCTGCGCTACAGACCCCCGACTCAACTCAGGGGTGAGTTTGACGCACAGCTAGCCCCGAGGAACAGCACCTGGGTACCCGGGCCTTGGTACCCACCAAGTACCAGCCCACGACGACACGTACGGGGAGACTCGCCCAGGAGGCCTCTCCCCCAACGCTCACCGATGTGCCAGCCATCCATGGCATCGTACCTTGGCACACCGACGTTCCCGGATTTTATGCACGAGGACAGAGCACAGTACACGGAATTACGGATGTGCTTAGAGACTATGATGTCCGACGTCCCTGATGAGTCGTACAAATATGCTATCCTCCTCAAGCACCTGAAGGTGCCCAGAGCGCATAATATAGCGCTGGCATATTCCAACTCAAGTACCCCATACACCGCGGCTCTAGCAGCCCTCGACCAGCGTTATGGACGCATATGGGACTACGTGATACAAGAGATAAGGAATATTGACCGTCTCCCCCCCGCCACAGACAATCGCTCATTGGATGACCTCTCTATCAAGGTACAATCCCTGGTAGGGATGCTGGGGGCCCAAAAGGAAAAGGGTAGACACGAACTGTACGCTAACTCTAATGTAGAAAGGATATTAGAGAAGCTCCCTCCCGCCCGACAAGAGCGCTTCAGGCGGCAAAGAGACCACCGTGATCCCGACGGTCCCGAGCCATCCCTCCTAGACCTGGCCGACTTCCTCGCGAGAGAAGTCAGCAGCCTACGACTGGATACGTTCGTGCGGAGTGGACCAAGCCCCAGAGATGGACCTCGGAGATCCAACGATAACCGCAGGCTGGTGACCGTCATGCACCAAGCCGAATCAGTACCGCGGAACAAGAACCACAACACCCCCTCGACGAAAGAGAAGTGGAAGATTGTATGCCAGTACTGCGAGAAAGAACATTGGCTGTCACAATGTGACACTTTCAAGAAGATGACCGCCGACGAGGTGAGTCAATGGATAAAGTCCAACCGCCGCTGTTACCGCTGTGCGCGCAGCCATATGGCAGCCGAGTGCCACTTGAAGAAGAGGTGCAGCCGGTGTGACGGCGCCCACTTGGACGTCTTGCATGACAGCAACAGGAATAAACTCGCACCCCCAAGCAGCACCAGAGTAAGCGTCATGTATATTGACCCCGCCAGCAGCGGGAGCTCCCGAGTGCTCTTGAAAGTGGTCAGAGTGACATTAAGCTACGAGGACAAGGTAATGGACACTTACGCCGTCCTTGACGACGGGTCAGAAAAGACTCTCCTCCTCGCATCCGCTGCAGCCCAGCTGGGTCTGCGGGGGAGCGAAGAAACGATGACAATTCGTACTATAAGAAGAGACCTGAAGACAATAAAGGGTGAGAACGTCTCCTTCACTATCGCAGCAAGCGGGCAGCCAGAGAAGCGGTATAGGATCACTAACGCTTTCACCAGCCAAGACATAGGCCTGTCGCGGTACACCTACCCCATCTCCAAGCTGATGGAAAAATACGTGCACCTGCGTCAACTACCTATACCGCTCATCGACGGCGCCACCCCGACCCTGCTCATAGGATCCGACCACGCACACCTCATCATCCCAACGGACCGGGTCCACATTGGGCCCAGAGGCTGTCCAGCAGCAGTCGAGACCCGCCTAGGATGGACATTACAAGGCCCCCTCTCCAGGTCTCCCAACCGACCAGCAGCCACTCGCTGCCTCCACTCCAGAGTGACAGAAGAAGACACCACCCTCTTACAGCACGTCGAGAGGCTATGGACACTAGAGACAATGCCCTTTAAGAACGAAAAGAAACACATTCGTTCCAAGGAAGACATTTATGCCATAGCCCTCCTCGAGCAGAGGACAAAGAGAGTCGAGGTCAATGGAGTGATGAGATACGCAACTCCACTCTTGAGGCGAGAGGGTATGCCCACCTTCCACGCCTCAAAAGAAGCAACGGAGCGATATCTACTGAACACCGAGCGGCGCCTAGCCAGAGACCCCGCTCAAGCCACTGTGTACCGCGCTGAGATTGACAAGCTAATCACAGCGGGACACATAAAAAAAATTGACATTCAAGAGGCCGATCAGACGACCGAATCATGGTACGTGCCCCACCACAAGGTCCACCACAACGGCAAGGATCGTATTGTGTTTAACTGCAGCTACCAGATCGGATTACAGAATCTGAATAAAGAACTCTTGCCCGGTCCAACACTCTGCCCCTCTCTACTAGGCGTGTTGCTACGTTTCCGCCAGAACAAGGTGGCCATCAGCGGTGACATCATGTTCCTGCAGGTGCGACTAGTGGAAGAGGACAAGCCCCTGCTGCGGTTCTTATGGAGAGAGAGGATCGGGGATGAGCAACCATCCATCTATCAATGGGAAGTCCTCCCTTTCGGAACCACATGCAGCCCATGCTGTGCTACGTTCGCACTGCAAAGACATGTCGCAGAGGACCCAGCAGCTGACGAGGAGGTCCGACAAAGTGTAGAGAAGAGTTTCTACGTGGACAACTGTCTGCAAAGCGTCTCAACGCCAGAAGAGGCCGAGGCCCTCCTACTCAAGCTCCGCGCCTCCCTGATCAAAGGCGGCTTTGATCTCCGGCAGTGGGCCAGCAGCGACCCTCAAGTACTGCGCAGCCTCTCCCCAGAGAACAAGGCAGCAAGCAGCGAGACCTGGATGGCGACCATCCCAGGTGAAGCCCAAGAAATGACATTGGGACTAGTCTGGCGCTTCAAAACAGACTCGCTCCATTATAGACACACACCCCTGACCAAGGAGCAGGGAAGGTCGATTTCACTACCGACCACCAGACGGAGTGTATACAGAACACTCGCCAGACAATATGACCCGTTGGGATGTATTCTACCTTACACCACCAGGGCAAAAATGATTGTGCGAGAGCTGTGGGACAAGGACCAGGGCTGGGACGACCCCATACCCGACCACCTTGCTTCCACATGGAGAGAGTGGGAAACAGAACTCAACTCGCTCCCAGGTGTCAACATACGCCGCAGCTACTTCCCACCCACAGTGCGGCTGGAGACGTGCCAGATGGACCTGCACGTCTTCAGCGACGCCTCCGAAGTAGCCTACGGTTCGGTGGCCTACTTGCGGGCCCGAGAGGAGGGAGGAGAAATACATACCGCCTTCATCCTGGCTCGTTCAAGGATAGCCCCCCGCAAGCAACAATCGATCCCGCGTCTAGAGCTCTGCGCAGCCCTAGTAGGAGCGCAACTCGCCACGTTAATCCAACGTGAACTCACCATCCCGGTGCAAAGAACAATCCTGTGGTCAGACTCCATGACCGTACTCACATGGATCCAGTCCGATTCGTGTAGATACAAGGTCTTCGTGGGAGTCAGAATCACAGAGATCCAAGAGTTAACAGAATCAGCATGCTGGAGGTACGTGGACACAAAACAGAACCCAGCAGACGTCATCACACGGGGAATGTCCCTGGATGACCTCACACATCACAATATCTACAGTGACGGTCCCGAGTTCCTCAAGCTCCCGGAAGAAGAGTGGCCTAACCCCACCCCACGGGAGGCTAGTCAAGAGGAGGCAGAGATGAAGAAATCTATGTTCTGTGGGTTGACACACACACCAGTCCCCACAGACCCCAACATAGACGACTGCCCCACCCTTAAGAGTGCACAGTTAAAGACATTCCTGTGGCACCACCCTGAGGTTCCCTCCACTACTGACATTAATGCAGCTAATTACGAAGAAGCAGAACTCCTTCTGCTACAGTGAGCCCAAAGAGACTCGTTCCCCGACGAGCTAGACTGTCTGCAGGGATCAAAGCCAGTCCCGTCAGACAGCAGACTGCTCCACTTGGCCCCTGAGCGCGACGCCCATGATCTCATCAGAGTGGGTGGTCGTCTGAGAAGGGCCCCGGACTTAACGGATGACGTCAAGTTCCCTATAGTTCTCAACAGCCGACACAAGGTCACAGAGCTCATCATAAAGAAATGAGACGAGGACGTGCACCACGCTGGGGCAGAGAGAGTCTTCGCTGAGATCAGACGTCGCTATTGGATACTGCAAGGAAGAGAAGCAGTACGACGCTTCCAGCGGACCTGTCTAGACTGTCGCAAGTGGCGAGCACAGCCCAGTATACCCAGGATGGCCGACCTACCCCCCTGTCGCCTCCGACTCGGCGACAAGCCCTTTCACTCCACCGGTATGGACTGCTTCGGCCCGCTGTATGTGAAGAAAGGAAGAGGGACGGAGAAGAGGTGGGGTATTGTATTCAAATGCATGACCACCCGAGCGATACACATAGAACTCCTTCCAACCATGAGTACGGACTCATTCCTTATGGCCTTCCGGAGAATCACAGGGAGGAAAGGAAAACCGTCTATATTATTGTCTGATCACGGGACAAACTTCAAAGGCAGAGAAAGAGAGCTGAGAGAGAGCTTCCAAGCTATGGGCCCAGAACTTAAGACCCACCTCGCCCCCTCTCAGATTGATTTCCAGTTTAACCCCCAGAACGCCCCTCACTTCGGGGGAACCTGGGAACGAGAAGTACGTTCAATAAAGACAGCCCTGTACGCCGTGCTTGGGGCCCAGACCGTGGCGGAAGAAGTCCTCACGACAGTCCTCACAGAGATCGAGGGAGTATTGAACTCAAAGCCCCTCGGTTACGTCTCAAGTGATGTAGCAGATGTCGACCCAGTCACCCCCAACACTCTCTTGATGGTGCGGCTGGACCCCGCGCTCCCACAGACAGTGTACAGACCTGAGGAAGCGATCGGCAGAAGAATGTGGAGGTACAGTCAAGTATTGGCTGACAAGTTTTGGAACAGTTTCCTCCTCCACTATCTACCGTCTCTACAGACCCGCCAGAAGTGGGTAAAAGAAAGAGACAATTTGACGGAGGGCACAGTCGTCATGATCATAGACCAGTCACTACCCCGAGCTATGTGGCCGGCCGGCCGCGTAAGCAAAGTGATCACTGGTGCCGACGGAAAGGTCAGAGCGGCAGAAGTGCTCGTCCAGGGACGGACATACACCCGAGCCGTGGTGAGGCTGATAGAGTTGCCAAGGCTACCTGACTCCCTTGCTGACGACCATGACCCACTGACTTTGTGAATTGCCCTACTCCTCACAACGGACATTGAGTAGTGGACAAGACGGTTAATCTGTCTCTGCTTATCTAATTAGGTGCGGACTAATTAGGAGGCGGCTGTTACAAAGGGTCAGATTAAACCGAATATATATATTTATTGCTTGAGATATATTGTATAATATTTGTATATCGTCTGATATCCCTTGTATATTCTTTGTATATATACACGGAATATCCCTTTACCTAGGTACAGGCCAGACCATAATATTCGTTCTCCTATTGGACAGCGACCCCTAGGCGCCAACGGCCATACCCCCAATGGCAAGTTCAAAGCTACCGCTAAGACATGTCTCAACATGTCCAGGTTTGCGCAGTAATACGAGACAGAACTGAGGTTGGCACTAGATTATTCACCTTACGTATAAATACGTCGCAGTTGGATACAGAAGCACTTAGCCTAAAAGTGAGTTGACCCAAAACGTTGAAGCCTTCACCACGATACAACGTGCCGTGAAGTGGGCCCCTTTTGCCCCTAAATAGAGCCTTGAGAACCGTGTGCGAATTGATAGCTAAAGTGTCAGAGTTTAACGCTGTATCGTCGAGTTCGACTTATTCTATTGTAAAGTAATAGTCTATTATTTATAGTGTATCGTGCGGCTACCATTCTACAGTGACCAGCATTACCACCGGTTCGTCGTACCGAGCTAGTGCACTTATCCAGGCTAGGCGGCCTAAACTCGTGCCGCCATCCGAGGAGTCCTAGACGAGAACCGTTGGATATGTACACCGGAGAACCTACACCGGCGAATGCAGAGCCTTTTCCGGCTGGATTATATTGCTTTGGTACTGTGGCTGCTGGAGCAGAGAACCGTCTACCCCACTGCTGTGTGAGATCTACCCTGTGAGGAGCACCGTCAAGCCCGCCTCTGGGACCCACAGAGGCTGGCTAGCTTTCATCCATGCTGTCTTGCATACCGGAGTATAGCTGTTGCTTTGTCTACGGACCAAAGGATTATTGCACTGTCTCCTGTATCTGGAGTCTCTTTATTCCTCGTTGATCCAGACTTTGCTCCCGACCATTCCTCTCCCCTGCTGACTTACAACCGGAGGGAACCCCCTTAGTATCTCCAGCTGACTACGAGTGTGCCTTATGTAATTCTTATGCTACAGGTGGCGTCAGTTATACCCATCTTAATATGCTCATGGACTTACGCTCTTGACCTACTTAAGTGTTCTTTGCCATATAAGCGCAATTCATAATTCTCAATATTGTAACCTATTGTTGCTGCTCTAATAATAAATACTTCTAAATATAACTTTTTTTGTTAAGCCGTATTCTTGTGTGGGTGTTCACCAGATATACCGTGTACTGTATGGCCAGTAATTAAAGTACATAACTAAGTAGTGGTTTAATGATACCATACTCGCAATACAGTCAGGGAATTGTACCCCTCAGTTACATGAGTGAATGGGTGAATGTGAGACATACGTTGTAAAACGCTTTGGATAAAAACTGCAGTCCATTTACCATAATCAAAAATATGTGTGATGATGAATAAATGAGCTAAAACTCATATTGAGACTGGTATCGTCTTTTAAATAAATATCAAATATTCTAATCTCTATCTCTCTCTCTCTCTCTTTTTCCGACCCCTTTTCCTCGTCTACCCCTTCCTTCCTTCCTCTATTCCCTCAACTCCGCCCCCCTTCAGGTGCCCTACGGGTCACATGATCCGGGTGAATGGGACCAGGAAGTCATGTGTCTACACACTATGTGCCACCAGACCGTGCCACCGGGGCACTTGTGTGGCCCAGTCACCCTCCAAGTTCACGTGCCACTGTCCCGAGGGGTACCGGGGGCGCCACTGCCAGACCACGCTGGCCGTCTACAGAGAGGATGTGGGCCTGAGCTTCAGCTCCCTGTTCGCCATCTGCATCTGCTTCATGGCCCTGCTAGGTACCGTAGCTATGGCAACTATAGAGTCATGTTGGGGAGGGGGGGGTGCTGTCTGTCTATCTATCTATCTATCTATCTATCTATCTATCTATCTATCTATCTATCTATCTATCTATCTATCTATCTATCTATCTATCTATCTATCTATATACAGTGGTGCGTTGGTGATTTCATACCTGGTTGCACTGTGTTTTAATGATGCCACATGCACGCGCGTTCACGTGCACGTGCGCTCCCACACATGCGCATAAATGGTCCCTTGCATGCGCACAGAATAAAGACAATAAAGAATGTAACACATTTCATTCACAAGTTTTGTGTGAAAATGTATCTGAGGACGTATTTGAACACACCTGACGACCTAAGCTATTGTTATGCAAAGTAGGCAGGTGGGTACTTGGCGAGTTGGCGCATCAGTCGAGTGCAGCGCATGCTCACATACCTGGTGGAACGCCGTGCAACCCCGTCCCATGACCATCGCACCACTGTCTATATATATATATATATATATATATATATATATATATATATATATATATATATATATATATATATATATATATATATCTATCTATCTATCTATCTATCTATCTATCTATCTATCTATCTATCTATCTATCTATCTATCTATCTATATCTATCTATCTATCTATCTATCTATCTATCTATCTATCTATCTATCTATATATCTATCTAAAGGGCAGAGGGAATGGAGGTCAAAGAGGTCAAAGGTAAGTGAGTTGAAAACCTCACCTCAGCCTCCAGGGCATTTGTAGTTGTTGTAGTTGTTGAAAGTGTGTTTGTGTTTGTAACTCTGGCGGACTGTCTTTCACCGCTATCTGTAAAGGCATCACTTTTTATCTCTCCATCCCATTGCTGCATAATTGCATGATGCATCGTGGTGTTTTGGTATGAAAACCTGAGCACGGTGCTCTCTGACCTGCGAGTCCTCAGTTATAAGTATGAGCGTATACCAGCAGGCCAAAACGACTTGTTGAACACGTTAGCATAGTGCGCCCTCCCTGTGGGGGCTGCTGAACTTCCTGTTTAGTTCCTGTTGTTGGGAGGGTCATCAGCTGATGAGGCTCACCTGGGCAGCCTGGGCCCCTAATTGGCCTGTCCAGTATTCTCTTTCTCTCTCTATCCCCAGAAGACATCCACTATTTTCTATTTGTATTCATGTAACATTTATTTAACCAGGCAGGTCATTTAATAACAAATTATTATTTGCAATGACGATTATTTACATACTGTACATTACCTTCACCACTGATTTTACTAACATACCCTACCTACTCGGTGTAGAACACTAGACAGTAGGCAGTACACACTCTGAAGAGCACTAGACAGTAGGCAGTACACACTCTGAAGAGCACTAGACAGTAGGCAGTACACACTCTGAAGAGCACTAGACAGTAGGCAGTACACACTCTGTAGAGTACTAGACAGTAGGCAGTACACACTCTGTAGAGCACTAGACAGTAGGAAGTACACACTCTGTAGAGTACTAGACAGTAGGAAGTACACACTCTGTAGAGTACTAGACAGTAGGCAGTACACACTCTGAAGAGCACTAGACAGTAGGCAGTACACACTCTGTAGAGTACTAGACAGTAGGCAGTACACACTCTGTAGAGTACTAGACAGTAGGCAGTACACACTCTGTAGAGTACTAGACAGTAGGAAGTACACACTCTGAAGAGCACTAGACAGTAGGCAGTACACACTCTGTAGAGTACTAGACAGTAGGCAGTACACACTCTGTAGAGTACTAGACAGTAGGCAGTACACACTCTGTAGAGTACTAGACAGTAGGAAGTACACACTCTGAAGAGCACTAGACAGTAGGCAGTACACACTCTGTAGAGCACTAGACAGTAGGCAGTACACACTCTGTAGAGTACTAGACAGTAGGCAGTACACACTCTGTAGAGTACTAGACAGTAGGAAGTACACACTCTGAAGAGCACTAGACAGTAGGCAGTACACACTATGTAGAGTACTAGACAGTAGGAAGTACACACTCTGTAGAGTACTAGACAGTAGGCAGTACAAACTATGTAGAGTACTAGACAGTAGGAAGTACACACTCTGAAGAGCACTAGACAGTAGGCAGTACACACTCTGTAGAGTACTAGACAGTAGGCAGTACACACTCTGTAGAGTACTAGACAGTAGGCAGTACACACTCTGTAGAGTACTAGACAGTAGGCAGTACACACTCTGTAGAGTACTAGACAGTAGGCAGTACACACTCTGTAGAGTACTAGACAGTAGGCAGTACACACTCTGTAGAGTACTAGACAGTAGGCAGTACACACTCTGAAGAGTACTAGACAGTAGGCAGTACACACTCTGTAGAGTACTAGACAGTAGGCAGTACACACTCTGTAGAGTACTAGACAGTAGGCAGTACACACTCTGTAGAGTACTAGACAGTAGGCAGTACACACTCTGAAGAGTACTAGACAGTAGGCAGTACACACTCTGTAGAGTACTAGACAGTAGGCAGTACAAACTATGTAGAGCACTAGACAGTAGGCAGATATGTTAGAGAGAGAGATAGAAAGAGATGTTACCCTCTAGTTTACAGCGTGTTCAAGTGTGCAGGCTGAAGATACGTTAGAGAGAGAAAGAGAGATAGATATGTTCATCTTTATATTGTAACAGGTTTAAATACATCCTGGCATAACCTTCTAAATCTAAAATGCCCCCATCTCACCGCTTCCTTTCGGTCTCTGCCTGCTTGTCATAATGCTGACGTTCCGACTGTTGCCTGGAGAGAGGAAACACATTATCCCCTCGTTATTGGAATAATTAGCAAATAGCGAGACCATTTCCCAAATGCGTTGTTTGTTTTCATCCTGCGGATGTTTAAAGTGCCGTCTGTCTGCGACGAGAAGAGGAGAATCACAGCAAGGACACCGCTGAGCGACGAGTGTCCCCTCTGTGCCCGAGGCGCCACACAAAGCCCAACACAACAAACCCTCCGCACTCTGGCCCAGTGATGGACATATATATATCTCCTCAGGGACAGGAGCGGGGATCTCCTCAGGGACAGGAGCGGGGATCTCCTCAGGGACAGGAGCGGGGATCTCCTCTGGGACAGGAGCGGGGATCTCCTCAGGGACAGGAGCGGGGATCTCCTCAGGGACAGGAGCGGGGATCTCCTCAGGGACAGGAGCGGGGATCTCCTCAGGGACAGGAGCGGGGATCTCCTCAGGGACAGGAGCGGGGATCTCCTCTGGGACAGGAGCGGGGATCTCCTCTGGGTCAGGAGTGGAGATCTCCTCTGGGACAGGAGCGGGGATCTCCTCTGGGACAGGAGCGGAGATCACCTCTGGGACAGGAGCGGAGATCTCCTCTGGGACAGGAGCGGGGATCTCCTCTGGGACAGGAGCGGGGATCTCCTCTGGGACAGGAGCGGGGATCTCCTCTGGGACAGGAGCGGGGATCTCCTCTGGGACAGGAGCGGGAAGCTCCACAGAGATGGGAAAGGAAACGCTAGGTATTGGGGAATCTGTAGCACTGGGCAGTGGGGAATCTGTAGCACTGGGCAGTGGAGAATCTGTAGCAATGGGCAGTGGAGAATCCGTAGCACTGGGCAGTGGAGAATGCGTAGCACTGGGCAGTGGAGAATGTGTAAGACTGGGCAGTGGAGAATCCGTAGCACTGGGCAGTGGAGAATCCGTAGCACTGGACAGTGGAGAATCCGTAGCACTGGGCAGTGGAGAATGTGTAGGACTGGGCATGGAGAATGTGTAGGACTGGGCAGTGGAGAATCCATAGCACTGGGCAGTGGAAAATCCGTAGCACTGGGCAGTGGAGAATCCGTAGCACTCGGCAGTGGAGAATCTGTAGCACTGGGCAGTGGAGAATCTGTAGCACTGGGCAGTGGAGACCCAGTAGCACAGGGTTGCTGAGAGACTCTGTGGCGTAGGAAACCCTGTCTCTTCTTGGAGGCTCCACGGCACCCCTCAAAAGGTGACAATTGGACACTAGGGTATTAGAGTAACCTCTCAGCAGTTCCATGTTGGGCTCCGTGCTAGCTGTAGAGGCCATGCTGGCAGTAGAGGTCCTGCCAGCTGTAGAAGATGTGCTAGCTGTAGAGGCCATGCTAGCTGTAGAGGCTGTGCTAGCAATAGAGGCCATGCTAGCTGTAGAGGCTGTGCTAGCAGTAGAAGCCATGCTAGCTGTATATGATGTGCTAGCAGTAGAGACCATGCTAGCTGTAGATGCTGTGATAGCAGTATAGGCCATGCTAGCTGTAGAGAGGCTGTGCTAGCAGTATAGGCCATGCTAGCTGTAGAGGCTGTGCTAGCAGTAGAAGCCATGCTAGCTGTATATGATGTGCTAGCAGTAGAGACCATGCTAGCTGTAGATGCTGTGATAGCAGTATAGGCCATGCTAGCTGTAGAGAGGCTGTGCTAGCAGTATAGGCCATGCTAGCTGTAGAGGCTGTGCTAGCAGTAGAGGCCATGCTAGCTGTAGGGGCTGTAGTGCAGGGTTGGAATACAGTCTGGGGTGTTGACTGGGGATTCATAGCCTGAGAGAGTTCTCTGGTCATGAACGTAGCAATCCCTCCTATCTGTGGGGCTAGGTCAAGTATCCGATTCATCACAGTAAACACCATTTAGAGAAACCACTTTGGTCCAACAAATCTTGGATGTGAGGTCATACCGTACCCTCTTGTCCACTGGGTCCTCTCTTGGTCGGTCCATTCTGTCACAATTTGGTGGTGTAACAGGACCCAGGAGCAGACAAGATGAAAGGCAGGCAGAGGGTTTTTTTATATTATAAGAATAAACAGAACATGGGTAAATAAAAACTAAACTACAAAAACAACTGGAAGAGGGGGGGATACACAATAACTAACTCTAAATACTAAACATAACTTCAAATACGGGAAACACTTACTTGGAACATGGACAGTGCAACATGGACAGTGGAACATGGACAGTGCAACATAGACCGTACAACAGAGACAATGGACCGACACAGAGAACAGGAAACAAATAATAATAATGCAGGACCTCTTTTAGAGTGTCTTTATTCGGCATGCAACGACATGGGACATGCAATAAGCGGCACACACACACAGGAATACACACACATGCATTGTCTTTTTCTCAGGGTCGCGGATGCGATTGAGCTCTGCACGTAACCCATCCCATCGTCCTTCCCCCCAAGGGCAGCCGGGAGCAGACAGGGCATCGGCGAGGTACCGCGCTCGGGGACCAATCCAAGTGCTCCTGCCCGTCTTCGTCAAGGACGCGACAGCATCAGCGATCTGTTGTGCATGTTTTTCCATTGGGTTTATCTTATCGGGGGGAAACCCTTGTGAGCACGGGGAGAACATGCAAACTCCACACAGAAAGGCCTGGGAGATACCCCACCTGGGTACCTGGCAATGCGGAAACCTGGTCCCCAAGTGGGAATCGAACCCTGGACCTTCTTGCTGTGAGGCGACAGTGTTAACCACTACACCACCGTGCCGCAAATAACTCAAATACACAGGAACCAATGACAAACGAGAAACACCTGGGATGATTACAACTGGAGACACCTGGGAGGGGAAACAGACTGACAAAGAAAGTTCAGAAACAACACAAGGGACTACAACTATGGATGACAAGACTGACACCAGACACTGGGACAAAGCAGACGACAGACACTAAATGGATAACCTAATACCAGGCAGTAACACTAGACTAACAGAGGAACAAGAAGAAGAGCAAGAGAGAGAAGGGGAGATCAAGAGAGCAACAGAGCGAGAAGAGAAAGAACACTAAGGGACAGAAATACAAGGAACACATACAGGGGCGGGAAGAGGTAGAGCAGGGGAGAACAGTCCATGGCCCGGTGGGACCTCCTGCAGATCACAATGATTACACAGTCTTTCTTCTCTTGGCTTCCATTATTTAATGCATCTCCCTTTCTTTATTTGTAATCTGTGATCACACACTCTATATTTAGAGAGTGTTTTTTCTTTATTTTATTGCCGGGAGTTCAATGCTAACTGGATGTTTAGTTGCTTGTAGCATTTTGTTTTGGTCTTTGATTCAATTTCAGTTCTCCAATGTTTTGGGTAGTTTGATTTTAGGTATTTCCCTGCTGTCTGGTCGTCACCAATGTTCTTTTCCAAATTATCTTTTAAGGCCCATCTCTCGCAATATTGTTTAACAATGTCAGTGCTTTGGTGCAGCCCTTGGGTTGTTGATGCCACCAGGACCAAGTCAGCAAAAAGCAAACACTTAACCTCTTTATCTAAAATGGTGAGGCCAGGGGCTGAAGACTGCTCAATCATGTTGGCTAGCTCATTAATGTATATGTACAGTGAGAGTACAGCCCTACAACAAAGAAATATGTTATTTTATTGATTATCTTAACTGCACTTTTATTGATGAAATATATTGATTTGATCAGATCATACGGTTTTCCTCCGATGCAAGATTGAATCAAAGGCTTTCTTAAAATCAATATAACAGATGAAAATATTTCTAGGAGTTTAATTTGGTGTTTTGATTTATTAGGGTAGGTAGGTAGAGCATAAATGTGGTCAGTTTGTGATTATTTCATTAATAATGTTGCAAATTAACTTCCCTAGGTTACTGCACACACATATGCCCCTATAATTATTGAGATCAAATTTGTCTCCCTTTTTATAGATGGGGGTTATGATCAATGTTCCCCCTAAGGTGCGCCCGTGCGCGCGCGCGCACATGGCAAAATGCTCCCGCGCCAGTGGCGGCTGGCCACTAGGGGCGCTCGGGCGCCGCCCCCCCTGGTTAACCCTGGTTAAAAGAGAGGAGAATAAGACATTTTTTTTGTTTTTTTGTTTTATAGCCCTATAAATAATATAAACATGTTTAAAATGAATAATATTTACTCATTTTAAGTATGTTTGTGTTTCCAATGCACAATATAACGTTAATATATCAAATATAAATAATCGTTTTCCTGAACAGGAAGTGACTCACTGTCTGATAGAGAATACGTTCCGTTACCGTAGCCGCATTTCTCCTCGCCGCATTTTTCTCGGGCTAGACGCAATATCGATTTGAGTGAGCGTGCACGCCGTGCACTATTTCATCGCTGTATCCGTCGTAGCCAATCAGTGCGTAACGCGCTGTGTGTTGAAATATGATGTATTATGATGGAACACGGGCGCGTTTTGAAGCGGTCTAAGCAGCAGCGTCTATAATTTCCGTAGCCTCATTTCTCGGAGACGCTCTCTGATTGGTCGACGACTGTTTTTTACGTAGCCGCATTTCGCGGAGACGCTCTCTCTGATTGGCCAATGCCAGTTTCTGTTGTAGCTGTTGTGTTGTTGTGATGCAGCTATTTGTCTTAGAGCGTGACGGCAAGTTCTTTCGACGGTTAAGCTTAGGCACTCTTTCAAAGTTGGTTAAGGTTAGAGTTTGTCTTAGAGCAGGGCGATAGGAACGCCAGCTAGTATAGCTATATATGGATGCAGTGTGGACATGCATGGACAATGGACATCAACACAGTCTGGACAGTGGAGTGGATATACTTTATCAATGCTAACAAGCTAATAGCTGGATGCAGTCTCGACCACGTAAACAGTGAGTTAATTCGGTCTCTCTCGCTCTCTATCTCTCTCTCTCTCTCTCTCTCTCTCTCTCTCTCTCTCTCTCTCTCTCTCTCTCTCTCTCTCTCTCTCTCTCTCTCTTCTCTCTCTCGCTCTCTTTATGCTGTGTTTTTGTTTTCGTCGCGGGTGGATCATAAATCAACCAGACAATGAATGGTAACTTGTTTAAAATGACAAGTTATACAAATGTGTTTATTATTGTATTGATCAGAGAGAGAGTGGAGTTTCTTTTGGATTGGAAATAAGTGGATTATGGCTTGTTCAATATCGTCTATGTTTGAATGAATGAATGAATGAAAACTTTATTTAACAGATTGCAGAATGGGTACAATACAGTACGGCTCAATACATACAATTGTTAAGGGGATGCAGACCAGAGAAAGACGTTTGTCTTGTTTACATCAGGGTCCCCCGTTTTTGATTCATATCGATAGTTTAATAGCTAGCCTTGGCTCGTTTAACAATATGCAAAATATGTGTACAGCCCTGTACTCATACTGAAGTTATTCTTGGTATATAATACTACACATACACTAGGTCTGATTGTGTAACGAATCGATTCCACGTCGCGCTGTGTGTGAGAGAGAGAAAGAGAGAGAAGGAGAGATAGAGGGGGATACTAATTAATTCCGCCCCCCCCCGTGAAGAATTCACGAGCCGCCACTGTCCCGCGCACATCTGAAATCTGTCACGCACAGAAACGTTTGTGTAAAATATGCATGTAGTTAAATTGACTGGCGCGTTGCACCGAATACTACGGTAACCTGTTGCGTGTGACGTTACCAAGAGAAGCCCCGCTTTCACTGCTTTGTGGGCAGCGCTACTGCGCGCTCAGACACAGACACACACAGATGAGGAAGTGGACAGATCCGACCAGCATTGCTGGCTCCTCACAATGCAAACGCGAAAATGTACATTACAGATGAACTGCAGAGAAGATTCCCAATTTATCGTCCTGGTCGAGACTAATTGGAAGCGGAGTGCAACGCGTGCAAAGCTTGACCATATGTTTCTGTGTCTAATAAAGGTGCTGGCGATCTCAAAGCTCACATGGACACAGAAAAACATTACAAACAAAGCAGTGCGAGGCGAGAGTTTCATGGAAAAGTTGACCGAATTGATTGAAGAATGCAGCTATACAGAGAGAGAAAGAAAATAATTGAAAACTATTTTGATGCTTCAAAATGATTAGAGGTTTGATAAGATGCTTATGATACAATCATTCTAAGGATTATGTGTGTAATAAATTAGTTCGTTTTCGTACACTAATTGCAACAAATCTGAAACTGCATAGTGCACTTTTAAATTAGTATCTTTGTGAGGTTACTGTTTTATAATTTACATTACATTGTAAAGAGATACAAAGATATATTTTTTAAAGCTGGATTTTCTAATACAGAAGAGGTATTATTTAGAACATTACTTCATATTGTTCTTGTTATTTATTTTGTCCAGTAAGACTTGAAAATATATATTATTTTGTCAGGTTGATTTAGTTATTTTCTTGAGATTTGTCAGAGAGATTACTTTAGGCATAATACAGCATGTTGAGTAACTTTGGTTATAGAGAGATATTATTTTGTTATATAAAATAATATAAACAATAATTTTATATCCATACAGAGGAGGCATACTTTAAATATATTATAATGATAAGGCATCTTTGAGTAAACTTTGAGTATCATTAAGTATCTTGAGGCTGAAGGCAGAGTGTCCTCTTTTAAAAAAAAATCACAATATGGTCACCCTTGAAGTCGCATTATAATTCACTTAATAAAATAATGATGAGTCAGCCTCCTAATACGACAAAAGTGACACGACTCACACTGCCGCCGCCAAAGTAAGGACTTTGCTCTGTATCGTCAATCAATGGTCAAATAAATATTTGATTAAGGAATATAATATGCCTTTTTGTATTATTTATCTGTGTATCAGCTAAATGTATATATTTTTATGTTAGACATTGAGGGAAATTAAGATTCTCAGATTTTTTACAAACCACCGCTTATCAACTAACCGGTTAATCGGCAGGTGATGTATGTTGCTCAGTAGTTGCTGATGTCTGCTCAGGAGGTTTGAGTGTTTGCTCAGACCGAAAATAAATTAGAGGGAACATTGGTTATGATGAGCCTCAGGGAAACAGCCAGCTTCCAATATCAGGTTGAACAGTTTACACAGAGCATCTAACATATTTGAATCACAGGCCTTCAGCATGTCATTGCTGATATTGTCAGAACCACTTGCTTTTCTGTGTTTCAGGGATTTAATTTGATCCTTTATTTCAGTTCTGGTAATACAGATGTCTACAGCATTTTGATTATACTGTCCAAATAATAAAATGTTTGTTTGGTCCTGATCTGGTAGAGAGAGAGAGAAGAGGCGCGAGACTCGGAGCGCACTGCATTCTGAATGATATCGTGCTCCACAAGCAATGAACCAGGGCAGTGGCAGTTATATATCGTATAGCTCCGCTCTGCGTCTACTGCAATACTCTTCCATATCAGTATTAGCACTGAATACATTTTCACATGCACCTTTACACACCTCATCTGCCTGGCCACACCCCCATCCGCTCCTCTACATAAGCAGGGGTGTGGCCATACTAACAGCTCCTTCTTTAGTTTTCACCACGGCAAGTGCCTGTGTAACCACACTTTGAGATTGCTGAAATATTGAAGAAAGGAATAGGAGCTACGATGAAGGAGCTACGTTGACATTATATCTTTGTTTTCTCTCTCACTATTTTTGAGGAAATACAGCGATAATGTCTTCGCCACTGGGGTGTCTAGAAGATGATGATCATTCTGACCTCCACCGGCATTTTCGTATTAGGGGCTCGCGTCGCTGGCCTAATCCCCACCTGCATTCCTCCAAGCTGCAGTTGGACAGGTATTACTTCCGCTCTGCAGTTGGACTTTGCTTGAGAGGCGCTCGGCTGTTGTGAGAGCTAGCTGCTTCTCCGGGTGAGTGATGGTTTTGATATGCAAGCGCCAGTTGTGTTGCTATGGGGGGAATGGCTACACGACATACGAAAGCCGGCTCCAGGCTGGTACCCTTTTTGCTGCCTCTTAGCGGCATGGAGAGGGTTCTGGTTTGATGCCCACGCTACATGGGCTCCTCATCGTGAGCTCTATTTGCCTGGGACCGTATCCGAATCTGCGGTTCAAACCCCCAGATCTCTGGATGAACGGATACTCTCTGTCACCGTGCGAGGCCCCACCTTTCAAGATGAAAGTTACCCAGCGCGAGGGAAGTGGGTTTGGTGTTTCGTTATAAGAATTCCTCCACACTCTAGTCGGCTGCAGCCCATGAGGGAATTGTGCCGGCACCGCTGTGTCTGTTAATCACCGTTCTGAAGACTGTGTTGACTTCTTTCCTCTTCTCTCTTCGGATGAGGAGAGGGACAGACGGCGGCTGTCTGAAGTGTTGGCCTATATTGTGTTCTCCCGTTGTACAGTTTCGGTGATAGCTGCTTGGCTTGCGTTCTAGCTGGGTTATGTTACCTGTTAGCCAGTTAGCTGTTAGCTACGACGCTAGCTCTGTATGCTCGCTCGGCTGGGAACGTTAGCCTGATGCTACCAGTTAGCCTGGAGTTAGCTGTTAGCTTATGCTATACCGTTGAACATTAGCCGTGAGAATAGCAGGCCATAACACTCTGACTACGACATCATCTTTGACAGAGGATGTAGTCGGCCCTGCACCATGATCGGCTGTTGGAGGGGGGCGTCTTAGCTTCTTTTGCCCCGCCAGCGAGGACCTTCATCAACGTGGAGACCAGTGTTGCGGTCCTCTCAGCCTGCGTTCATTGGTGCAGGTAAGGGTCCGTTGGACACTTCTCCCCTCTTTCTTCCTTCCCTTCTGAATGTTTTGTAATAACGATGTTTTTTTCCAAAACGTATGTTGCTTCACTACATTTGGGGATGTGACATGTGTTGTGTGTGAATTGTCTTGATCACTGGTATAGCTTTCTCTCTACCTAGAAAACGGTGTTGTTTTTTACATGGGTAAAAATGAACTGGTTTTGTTGGATGATGAGAAGTTGTGTGTTCATGTAACGTTAGGCAACGTAGTTGAGCTCACAACTGCATTTCCGCATTTCATTGTATACCTGTATGCCGTGACAATTAAAACTCTTGACTTGACTTGAACTGGCTGGGTTAAAAACCCTGCAAAGCTATGCATAGTGGCATGTGATCGAGGGGTGAGTCCCTCTCTCAGCTTGTGATGACAATAAACAGGTGGCGTGTTCACATATTAACAGGGCTGTACCTGTTCAACCGAGTCGTATCAGGGGTAAGGTGGTGAGGGGTGATTTTTCCCCCCGGTTTTTCCCTGCCCCCCCCCCCCCCCTCCCCTCAAACATGATTTTGTTTACAATATATTGTTTCACTATGTTTGTGGGGATACGGTGTAACCCCTCAGCTTCTGCTGGGGTTGTGCTCCTGCTTAGAGAAGCAATTTTTTTTCTAGAAAAGATTGTTTGGTCGCTGTCATGTGGACTTAGCAAGGCCTGTGGCCAGTACTCAATCGAGGACTTGTGTCTTCTCTCGTTATGAAAAACGGCGTTCCTCTTACGGTAGTGAGAGTGTACTTTTGCCTTTTTAGTTGTGATGGAGGGTTGTGTGTGTCGTTAAGATCCACAACTGGATTAGGTGTTGGCCTACAGAAGTCACATGTGTAAGCTCTTGTACCAGGGCCCTTAAAGGGGCCCTCTCTTGGTCTGTGTTTTTCTTCCTTTAGGAAAGGTGTAAAAATTCAGATGGCAGGTTCGCACATGAGTCTATGTGAAGCTGTTAACGCTTCATGTAGCATGCTATGACTGGTGTCATGGCTCTGCTTTGTCATTGCATCGTATCAGGGGTGAGGGATCATGAGGGGGTGAACTGGTAAAACCTTCCTCCCCTTTTTCTAATTGGTCAGGGGTCAAAACCTCCTGTCCTTCGGGCTTCCTGTCACGTTGCTGGATCATCGCGTCACAGGGTAGGGGGGGGGGAGTTTCCTGGTCCCATGCCATATTGGGCAGTGGGCCACGAAATTCCCCCCGCCATAGAGTACGTCACTGGGCGCGTTTCTATTGGTTGTGAGACTTCCGTGAGTTATTCAGGCTCCATGTTGTGGACCTCTGTTACAGGGAGTTTCAGAGCCTCCTCCTCAGGGAGTTTCAGAGCCTCCTGTGAGTTTCAGACCCTCCCTCTCAGTGAGGGAGCCTCCTCAGAGTTTCAGAGCCTCCTCATCAGATTGTCAAGGTGAGTAGAACTTAAAAAGAAGTTCTGCTCTGTTGTATGTGTATTGAGCTTGGTGGGTGATGCAACGCAGTAGAGATGATTTGTTCTTCTGCTCTGCTCCCTACTAGTAGTGTGTATATTGGGTCAGAGCCTCCTCCTCAGGGAGTTTCAGAGCCTCCTCGGTGAGTTCAGAGCCTCCCTCTCAGTGAGGGAGCCTCCTCAGAGTTTCAGAGCCTCCTCCTCGGAGAGTCCTAGTCCAATTGTTACATAGCTCACTGTTGCAATATGTCTTTTCAATTTATTGCTCACGTGGGAAGTCTCTCTGGGGGTTCCCTGTCCCCTCCTTTATGGAGCAGGTTGACAGGGTATTGTTTAGGGAATTCCCTGACTCCTCGCCTGTAATGGTCGGTTGAGTCATGGGATTCCCCCCGTCATAGGGTACGTCGCTCCCCGTCCCCTCTTTTATGGAGCATGGTTGACGGGGTGTTGTTTTCCCTCAGCCGCGTCGTATTGGACCCATGTCCGTATTCTTTTCTGTGAAAAAAGCGGCTTCTTGTCGTTCTCCCAGGCGGCTTGGAGGAACGGTATCTGGGTTCTTGTTAGAATGTCCATTGACATGTTTTGGGTCTTGACGTGTACATAGTGCTGGCCCTGGGTGCTTCTGATAGGAACCATGCATGGGCTTGCGCGCCTTGGTTGCTCATCATTGGAACAGCGTGTTTATGGGGCAACTGGGATGGAGTTTGTCTCTTCCGAGCGCCAGTGTACTAGGCTTGTCTCGATGAATTCTCATTCATATCTGGGGGATGTTAACAGAATAGATCAAAGCATTGGTAGAGGGGTCTCACGCCCTTGGGGTGGGCCACCGGGCGCGGTACGAAGGGGACCGTCTGGGTGGCGCCCTCTATAATGTTTTGGATTGACACGCGTACCTACCCCCCTCCTGGGACTGGGGATGATGGCGTGATTAGGGCACGGGACTGATTCTGGTCGCGCCGGACCAGGTCAGTTAACCCGTTGTCCGCCGGGGCGCAGATCTGCTGTTCTGGTACCCTGAGGGACTTGTGCTTTTTTCGGGGGGGGGGGGTGTCAGCCCGGGCGTTGCAGGGTTTGACGTTATGGAGATGTTCGTGGTTGTGTTACTACGTGTTACCCCTCACTGTTGCTTGGTCCATGTTGTGTTGTACCTTGCGCTGTGCTGAGGGAGCCTGGTCCTTCTCCATTCTTATTCGCCCCTCTCTTCTCCTGCTTAGGCAGGACTGGGAGGGGGCTGTTGCAGTGGTTCTTGTAGAACTCCTCTGGCATCCCTGTGTACGTCCCGGTCCGCCGGGCCCGGGTTTGAAATTGTTTTCGTCGACCCGTTGGCCTGGGTTAACCCCTTTTTGAAAACACTTGTACTGCGGTATACCCGCAGTTGTGTTTTGGAGTTTTTTCTTGGGGGGTTATAGGAACAACCGCCTCATGTTAGAACCAAGGGGGTGGTTGGTTCCCTGGTGTGTTGGTAGCGGAGTCAACTCTCGGGGTAGGCCGGGTTTGGCCCCATCTACCTGTGAGTGTGCCCCCACACCTTTCATGACGTCTGCCAATCATGTCAGCCTTCTCTGCCTCGGCCCCTCTAGAGAGTCGAGGTTTTTTTTGTGGAGGCTGCGACATGGTGCACAACATGCCAGCATACGCCCCTTCCGCCGGGGTGCTGTTTCAGCAGACCCCTTTGGCGCCTGTCTAGTCTGCAGTGCTCCAGGCTCAGGTCGAGTGGCCTGTTGCCTGGATTGAGGGATCGACCTCTTTTGGGGGTCGTCTCCCCTGCTCCCGCTGTGGGTGTAGCTTCTTGAGTGCTTCGGGGCGGCGTGCTGTAGGGGGGAAGGGCCTGCTCTTGGATGGGCCCTGTCCGAATACGCTGGCGAGGTGGGGGGTAGTGTCACTAGTGACCGCCTGGTGGGGTCTCGATTCTGCGGCGTCGTTGGCCTCTCCTGGCCCCCTTTTCCGGGGGGGTCCAGTCCCTTCCTGGGTCTGGGTCCTCCTTCGCGCTCCGCTGCTACGGTCTTGCCACAGGGTTGGGCTTTTGATCTTGACCCCGTGATATTAGGGGTTGTAACAGGGATTTGTTCCTTTCCGTTCGTTCCCTAGTGGCATGTGGGTTGCGCGTTTGTGTAGTCGTGGGTAAGTCCCACGGTCTGCTCACCCTGTGCGTTTGAGTTGCTAAACTCCTCTTCGCACAGTCGGATCCGATACCCTCCCGTCCTCCGCTAGGGGGGTCCGGGGGCTCGGGTCCTCCCCGGTTCTGATGGTTGTGGGGGGCCTCAACGGGTACATTTGTCGAGCTTCCGCTCTGCTCAGCTCCTGTATTGCAGTAGACGCAGAGCGGAGCTATATGATATATAACGTACGGTTATGTATATAACCATAGTTATATGAGTATAGTGACGCTCTGCGTCGGACTCACTGAGTACCCCGTGGTCTTGCCTTTGTGGTGAAAGACTTGGGAAGGAGCTGTTAGTATGGCCACACCCCTGCTTATGTAGAGGAGCGGATGGGGGTGTGGCCAGGCAGATGAGGTGTGTAAAGGTGCATGTGAAAATGTATTCAGTGCTAATACTGATATGGAAGAGTATTGCAGTAGACGCAGAGCGTCACTATACTCATATAACTATGGTTATATACATAACCGTACGTTTTTGGACTACACTCTCCCTCTCCATCTCTCTCTCTCTCAATGCAGTGCGCTCCGAGACTCACTGTTTTTGGGATCGTTATTTCTTTTATTCGCTATATCTATTCATAATTCATGGCTGCAGCCTCTGTAGACTCTTCAGACCCTGTCTGAGCTGGCAGACGGTCAACACCGCCCTCTACTGCCTTGCGGAGCTATTGCATTCCATTGGAAATGGGCTGGTGTATTTTATGAGCCGATCTGGGCCGTGGAGGTGGGGTTTAAATACTCAGGCGAGCCAGACCTTTACACCGACGGCATGGAATACTAACCCCGCCTGCCTGTTCATGTGTAACGCTTGGTAATGTTGGGAACATGATCGCTGTGGATAACTGGAATGGCGATCAGATAATTGGATTCTTTTTTTTGCATTACATCAGAGACAAGGTAAGGACTCTATATATAAAACCTTGCGTTAATCTGATATTTCTTTCTCCCGCGATCAAAGCTATCTGTGTGGACTCCGTGTGTGCTTTCTACCGTTGGCTGCTGTGGGGGGGGGGGGGGGGGCGCCCCGCTACGAGGGCCATTTCATTCCATTTCAGGATGATTAGATAATCAGCCGAAAAATTACAACGTGATGACTGGATTACACTAAAATGCCTTTTTCTCGTCTTTTTCCTGGAATTACTCAGAAGCACCCAAACCATACTCTATTCAAAACGGTATAAAACGGAAATAGGCATGGGCATGTTGACTGGAAGCAACTCACTGACAATCGACGGGTGTATTAGACCCATAGCTATAATATAAGATATATTTTAAGCACTCGCAAATGTTGCAGTCTAAAACTATATCCATTGAATAAAGACCTGGCGCTGAAGGCAGGGGCGGATTTAGGATTGTAGGTGATCCGGGGCTTAGGCCAGATAGGTGCCCGCGGAAGCGGGCACGGATTTCTTTTACTTCGACACCACAACCTTTAACTTATACCACCACCTTAAAGCGGACAAAAGGCACTAGAGAACACTTAAATTCACACCCTTTAATTAATGAAGCAAACTATAATAATTTATAATAATAATAATAATAATAATAATAATAATAATAATAATAATAATAATAATAATAATAATAATAATAATAATAATAATAATAATAATAATAATAATAATAATAATAATAATACACTGTGTTTGTATAGCACCTTTCATACAAGAATTGCAGCTCAAAGTGCTTCACAGCAGTACAAAAAGACAGGCATAAAATGAGCACAACATTGGCAGATCAAGAGCAATGCATAAAGTGCAGACATAAAGCATAAAATAGATAGCAGTAAAATAGACAAAGTCAAGGTAAGACATAGAACATTAAATCACATTGTTTTTCATATTAGGATCTAAGATCTAGGGTTAACTCGCCGAACGTTGAGCGCCAGGACCCCCGAAAACCAGAGTATAGTCGAGTTTTCATCGTTGTTTCTTTTATTCGATATTTCCATTCATAAAGACATGCCGGCAGCCTGCGTTATCACTAGGGATGGGTCTGAGATCTCAAAAGTCTGTTTTTTGCATCTTGACCGGAAGAAACTCAATGACAATCGACTATATTCTTAGATCCATAGCTATAATATTTAATATAGCTTTAGGCCTGCAAACACAGCCACATATTAATATGCGTCTTTGTTTACGGTTTGATTATCACTGATACAAAGTAAAATAGTGCAGTGCAATAAAATAGTTAGTCAAATAGAATAAAATAATGCAATAGTGCATTGCAATAAAATAGTTATCATCGTATTTTTTCGGGAGGCCGGTAAGGAGTGCATTACAGTAGTCGAGTCGGCTTGAGATAAAGGCATGGATCTGGTTTTCAGCGTCCTTTTGATTTATAAATGGCCGGACTTTAGCTATCTTTCTAAGGTGGAAGAATTATGTTTTTGTCAACTTGTTGATTGTGATTTAAAGCTTAGGTCTGAGTCTACCATAACACCAAGAGTTAACTCACTCAAATACAGTTAGCAGCTGGATAGACTACAGATGGAAATTAGCTTCTGCTAAATCTGGTGCAAACATATTTTCATGTAACAATGATTAATTGAAAAAAAAAAAAAAAAAAAAAAGATTCGGGGCTTTTCAGAAAACATTCAGGGCTTGAGCCCAAGTAGCCACCCCCTAGCCCCGCCCCTGGCTGAAGGGGGATCAGCGCCCCCTGCTGCTGGCGGTCAATGTGTTAATGCTCACTGTCTAGGGGACAACCAGAACCTGTGATCATTTGGTTTAAGTAGGTATATGTTAGCTTGGCTTGTCAGTCAAGCGGGCCTGGCCGGCTCCTCGCCCACCTTGTAGGCAAACAGTCCTTCTCTGTTTCTTGGTTGCTTCTTTGAGTGGTCAATGTATTGTAAAGACAACGACGAACTAACATAGTTTGTCTCCTTTTAAATATAGCGCTCTTCTTCACCACACCAATCTCTCTTGGTCAAGAGTCACGTGAGCTCCCTTGCTCTCTTTTTCCAACACTCCTGTCAACAAAGCCCGGCTTACCAAAACTGACAGGCAATCATACACCTATCATGTTACTAGAACCGGAAGTGACCATCTAAAGTAAATTTCACTGGCTGATATGAAGCAAGCAAAGCATGGCATATACAGTATACAGTCTCTCTCTGTCTTTCTCTCTCTCTGTTTCCCTCTCCTTGTCTATGGATCTCTCTCTTTCTCTCTCTCTCTCTCTCTCTCTCTCTCTCTCTCTCTCTCTCTCTCTCTCTCTCTCTCTCTCTCTCTCTCTCTCTCTCTCTCTCTCTGACCATCTGTCTCTGACCCTCTGTCTCTCTCTCTATTTCTCTCTCTTCAACTATCTCTCTCACTCTCTGTTTCTAGCTGTGTAGCACTTCCAACTCATTGATCATTCAGAGAACCACACGTAACATAGCGGACCCAGACATAACACAGACACTGTTCAAATGAACACTTTGTCTTATCATCCTCCTCCTCATTAATCCTTTCCATGCCCTTCCTTTCATCCCTGATTCTGAGACGGTGTTAACTCTTTGAGTGCCACGCTCTTTCCCCATCTTTACTCAATGGTGCCAGCGCTATTGACCATTTTAGCGATGTTTGCAGACCCATCGTGTGTTCTGTATTATAGCTATGGAGACAATAGTATGGCTCATGTTATGGTTTGTAACCGACCCCAATCGCACAACACAAGACAGGTATGAGAGTAAGCCAAGAACTGGGCATTTATTGAAAACAACAGAAAACGGCACTGTCCCTTTAAGGGAGAACACAAATTACAGGAAAACATGAACTTGGGAAAATAGGCACAGTGCCTTTAAAAGGCGAGCTGGCTAAGGGGAAGGCTAAGGGAAGGCTAACGGACTGGGCCAGGGCAAGGGACAAGGCAGGAACAGGGAGGACTAGGAGGACTGGACAGGGAGGACTAGGAGGACTGGACAAGGAGGACTAGGAGGACTAGAAGGACTGGACAGGGAGGACTAGGAGGACTAGAGAGGGGAAACACGGACAGAGGCCCGCGGAGGCGGGCTGGGGACAGGGAGGACAAGGAGGACTAGAAGGACTGGACAGGGAGGACTAGGAGGACTAGAAGGACTGAACAGGGAGGACTAGGAGGACTAGAAGGACTGAACAGGGAGGACTAAGAGGACTAGAGTGGGGAAACAGGGACAGAGGCCCGCGGAGGCGGGCTGGGGACAGGGAGGACTAGGAGGACAGGACAGGGATGACTAGGAGGACTAGGAGGAACTGGACAGGGACAGAGAGAAACAGAGTCAAGGCCTTGGACAGGGCGAGGGCTGGAGCTGCTTACAGGGAGGAGTAGGAGGGCGCAGGCTCGGAGAGCGCATCTGGCGCGGAGGTCTGAGTGGTGCGCGTCTGCTTGGAGTACGCGCCGGTACGGAGGGCGCATCTGGCGCGGAGTCTGGGTGCGCGTCTGGAGTGCGTCTGGATGCGCGTCTGGGGTGAAGAGCGCGTCTGGCTCGGAGGTCTGGATGCGCGTCTGGAGTGCGTCTGGATGTGCGTCTGGATGCGCGTCTGGAGTGAAGAGCGCGTCAGGCTCGGAGGTCTGGATGCGCGTCTGGAGTGCGTCTGGATGCGCGTCTGGGTGAAGAGCGCGTCTGGCTCGGAGGTCTGGATGCGCGTCTGGAGTGCGTCTGGATGCGCGTCTGGATGCGCGTCTGGAGTGAAGAGCGCGTCAGGCTCGGAGGTCTGGATGCGCGTCTGGATGCGCGTCTGGAGTGAAGAGCGCGTCTGGCTCGGAGGTCTGGATGCGCGTCTGGATGCACGTCTGGAGTGAAGAGCGCGTCTGCTGCGCGGAGGTCTGCTTGGTGCGCGTCTGCTGCGCGGAGGTCTGAAGTGGAACACTGGAATACCTCCCGTAGAGGATTAGAGAGCGCAGTACAATGTCTCCCTCCAGGCAAACGGCGACAGGTGGCCAAAGCTTGCACCTCGTCTCACGCCGGAGATAAAACAGCATACAGACAGAAACAGAAACTCCCGTAGGAGCCTACAGACAGAGAACCTCCCGAAGGAGCTTGGTGATAGAGATATGATACGGAACGACCCGACCAGGACTGAGGGGAAGAGCGAGGTACTTAAAGCCCACAGGGGCACTAATTAGAATACACATCAGGTGCGTGATGGTAATTGATACTCGAACTAGAAGTGTGTGTTCGGCACCAGACCAATCAAACACATAATGACAGGTAGTCCAAGGGTGTGGCTGCTGAAGAGCAAACAAGAGTAAACGAACGCGAGGGTGGGGGCTAGTGAGGTGAGGAGACAGGGAATTAAAGGTCAAGGGAAAGGTGAACCTCACAGCTCATTTGACAGGCATTGTTCATAGTCCATCACTGACTAACAAGTTAATTTCTACATACTATAGTTTGTGCACTGTTACAAGCTAAACATCGCCCCTTTCCAAAATAATCCAGTATAATCAGTATATCATAGATCACGAGATATGACGCGTTATATATGCATTATGCCCAAATCGTTCTGGTTGATCGCCTGAAACCCCAAATACTTCCAAATTAAAGTTATATACCATGTACATATGTGTCTTCACAAAATCGTCAAGGGGGGGGGGGGGGGGGGGGGGGGGGTCGTTTTAACTCAAAACTCTGATCGTTACCAAAAGCATGGTTTAGGTCCGGTAAATACGACACTGTGGTCGTTATAAAAACATGTTTCAGGTTCGGTAAAATAGACATAGAATATACCTTACCTTAGCCAGAAGGTACTCCAAAAAGAATAATCCCCAGTGATCCCATCGCCATCGCGATTACTTGTGTATATGTCTATACTTGTGCGTTAAAATCTCTGAGCGATCGCTCTGTCGCTCTGTCCTCAGAAGGGGAGGAGTCCTTGCAGACAAAAAAAAGATAAGGATCCCCACACCAAACCATTCCATTTCAAAAGGTAGGCGATACTGCCACCTGGCAGGATTCGATCGTCATTGCAATTGTAACATAGGCAGATGAGCCAGGGAGGCCCACGGAGATCCGGCTGAGTGTATAGAACAAGGATCAAAGAAACAAGATCAAAGGATCTAAAAACGATATATTACATTTTTGGCACTCAACGTTTGGCGGCGAAACACGAGATATTAAGTTTTTGGCGCCCAGTGAGTTAATGCTGCGTATCAACAAATTGTCTCATCAAGGTATTGACTAAATAGTAAGACGTTTTACTTTGACATATCATAGGTGAAACCTACCAACTCCTGAACTGACCAGTCACCCGCTGATGGCGAAAATGATTGACCACTGTTGTAGCCAAGGAGCGTCTGCTCATGAAAGCAACCTCAGACCGGGCTGGAAATGGGGGAAGGTGACACAAGAAGATGAAGAAGTCTATTGTTTTGACGAGCCTTGAAATGAATGGCAGCGGACGGCCATTTTGGATAATCATGCTGAATATTTACTGGTACATGCATTACAAAAAACATTGTAAAACATTCATTTTCCCTGGGATTTGTATCAACTTTGGACCTGTACTACATAAGACTTCAGGCTATGGAACCATTATGTTTTCCAGCTCCTACCTCTCAGCTGGAACTTAAAAACAGGCCTCTGGCAACCAGTAAAAAGACATGTGAATACACACAACTTGTACTTCAGTGTGTTCAAACCTCTGTTACTCTATTTCATTAGCACTCAATGTGATTTATCTTTATTGTGTAACAATGTTACCTTTCAAAATAGACCAGACTCATGCATGTGCTATTAGTATAAAGTATAATAAATTGCCAATTACTTTGGGTATGCAATCGTCAACCCCCCCCCCCCCCCCTCCCCAAAAAGATTTCGCCATTTTTGCCCGATGCTTAACACTTTCAGCGCCAGCCATTACCCTCATCCCTGTAGTCAATGCGCCATCTTTCCATTGCCTATTTTCACTGTCCGTCACGATGTTTTCAGAGCTATATATCTATATTCTATATTATAGCTATGGAGACAATACTATGGCTCATTTGACAGTCACTATCTCTCGTCAAACATGCAAAAACGATACGTTTGCAGGTTATCCCGTGGTGAATATTATATAGTTTCAGAGTGATCCGGGCGAATTCCTGAAAGCTGAGACATGGAGCACTATGTGAATTTTGCTAAAGTCGTTCGCGTTTCCCGCCTGGACACGCTACTGTTTCCAAATCAAAGGTATATAATAAGTATTATGTTTCATCATGAATGCATCAAAGGGGAGGGGGGGGGGGGTCGTTTTTGATGCTCTGATCGCCAGCAACGGCATTTCGATGTGAAATCATTGTAGGATCAAGGTGGAATTGACGTCAGATAGTCCTTACCTTTGATCAGGGTTATTCCAAAAATAATATTCCAATTGTCTGATCACGATTTCTAGTATTGATCAGGTCCATCAGGTCCCCGACATAATCTGGCACAACACATGCATCGAGTGTCCTGGACGTGTTCCAATGTGCTCGGATGAACCGCTAGACTTCCCTGGGTCCAAATTCTCCACCCGGACGACATTAGATGTGAAACACAGTCTGGAACAGGGTTTCAAAGGGGTAGGCGATACTGTCACCTAGCAGGATCTGGCACTCTCTGGGTCTCAGTATGGCTTTCAACGGTAACATAGAGGTCTGTTTTCAATCACTACTGCCGTTAATATATCCTGAATGACTTGCTTGATAAATCAACACGTGCTTTGGGTAGACGTATCAGAGGAAGTATCTGTATAGAATACCCAGCTCTAGTGACAGTACCCTTCTCTGTGTCTGGCACAACGCCCAGACATCACACACAGACACTGTGTCCACTTTGTCTTGTCCTCCTCATCCTCATTATTCCATCCTACGCCCTTCTTTTCATGCTGGCTCCTGAGGTGTTGGGTAACAGTCATTGAGGTATCAACCCAAGCACATCAACACTATACCTGGTACTGAAACACGTTGAGAGAAACAACAGCAACATTTAGCCACGATAGTCTCCTTCCTTCATACGACTTTATGGTGATGGTGGTCAACACCTGGTGTGCGTTTCTCTCCTCTTTTTCTCTGTGAGAAAAACAATGTAAGATTGTGATACTTTGTTTTAAATCATTACATCCCGGATTACTTGATTGAGCAATCAACATGAAGCTTGTTTGGTACAAACTGTCTTTTTGCTTTTTGATTGGAGAAAAACACAGCCTGCCTTCACCAGCAATAACGTTTGGTACGTGCACTGTGCACAAAATGTCTGTGGTATTGTATAGTTGTGGTATTGTAGTATTGGTGTGGTATTGTAGTATTGTTGTGGTCTTGTAGTGTTGTTGTGGTATCATAGTATTGGTGATGCATTGTAATATTGTTGTGGGAGTGTTGTGGTATTGTAATATTGTTGTGGTCAGGGTTGGGTAGTAACTGACTACAGTACATATAACCGGGATTATGTAATCAGATTACGCAAAATAAGTAACTATAATCAGCGCAGATTACATTTGGAAAATGTGTAATTAGATTATAGTTACATTTGTCAAGGAAGCTTGATAAAAAAATTTTTATCAAGTCTTGCAATTTTCAACTCTCAGTCACACACACACACACACACACACGCACACATTGGCTAGTTTGAGAGCCACACAATGGCAGTGATCTCAGCCTGCACATTTCCCATTGGGCTGTTTCTAGCAGCACAAAAGACAGGTGCTTAAACATACCCCCCTCAACCTGCCTTCCATTGTCAGACAAATGGCTGGTCAGGAGGCTGTGAGGTGTAAGGGATATAAATCAGAGGATTCTCTCACCCCACCTTGTATTGTGAAGCTAATTCCTAGACAGGAAGACATAGTATAGTAGAGGCAACCTCTAATTACAATCTCAGGATAGAGATTGCAGCAGCCTTCCGTTCCTGCACTTAAACAATGTGCAACACAAGAACATCTTTGTCCAGTGCAATTTGTGCAAAGCCAAGAATAATGTTTATGTCAACCGCAAATACCTCAACTTCAAATCTGAAGAAACTAGAGGTAAGTTTCCTTCTCAGTTAGCCTAGCATATCTAACGTCAACCTGCTACGGTTTTTGGGTTCTTTATCAAACCAATGTGACTAGAGATGTGTAGATAATTCACATCTCACTTTTGAGTTTGTTTTCACATTACTTTTGCTAGTCTAATTCAACCCCTTGTGCAATATGGACATGGTATACATTTAGGTAAATCTGGCATTACATATTCAAATATATTCACATTTATACATTTTAGTTTTAGAAAGTTAGATATATTTTAACTCAGTTTTATACTACTGTTGACAGCCCTATAACATTATCAATAGTAATATCAATATCAATACCATCCAATGGTTTGACTCAACAATTCAACAACAACTCAAGTGCTATGTGTTTTAATAAGGGTAGTACAAGTAAGCAAATTAGCCTAATTTATGAAGTTTCAAGTTTCAAGTTTCTTTATTAGTTATTAGTATACTTTTATATGAAATGCTTCTTTCTGTTATGCTCCTGAGAGTGTGCTAGATAAAAATAGAGTATAAAAGTATAAAATAAGTATAAAATAGAAAGTCAAGTACGTAAACAAATGTAAACAAAACAAAAGTGTCCAATATACATATATACAATATACAATGCAGAGTAGAGAAAAAGTAACTGAGTTACAATACAATCTACAGTACAATGCAGAAATGGGATGAGGTACAACTTAGGGTAAAGTGCAATGAGGTATGAGTTGTAGTGCAAATCTCTACCAATAAATATAAAGTGTCTAAAGTGGGTAAAGTGGGTGCTAAAGTGAGTTGTTTATTTAAAGTGAGTGTGTACGTGTGGATGTGTGTGCTGTGAGTGTATTTGATGGTTTGTTACATAGTGTTATTGTCATTGAGCATCCTTATGACCTGGGGATAGAAGCTCCTTCTGAGTCTCTCTGTGCTTGCCATGAGACATTCTGGTGTCGCTTGCCTGACCGCAGCAGTTCAAAGAGGCAGTTGTTTGGGTGGCTAGAGTCTTTTATTATTCTCTTAGCCATACTCCTGCAACGCTTGTTGTAAATGTCTTGGAGAGTGGGAAGCCCACCTCCAATTGTGCGTTCGGCTGAACGGGCCACTCTCTGTACTCTGCTACGGTCTTGTGCGGTGCTATTCCCAAACCAGGAGGTGATATTGCCAGTCAGGATGCTCTCTATTGTGCATGAGTAGAAGTTCTTAAGGATATTCTGACTCACGTTGAACTTCCTTAGGCGCCTAAGGAAGTAGAGGCGTTGTCGTGCCTTCTTGACTACACTGTCAATGTGTGTGGTCCATGTCAAGTCCTCGGATATGTGGACTCCGAGGTACTTAAAACTGTTCACTCTCTCGACCGGTGCCCCGTCAATGCTGAGGGGGCTGTAGTCCCTGACCCCCGACCTCCTAAAGTCCACAACCATCTCTTTGGTTTTGCTGACGTTCAGGGAGAGGCTGTTCTCCTGACACCATCCCGCCAGAACCTCTACCTCTTCCAGGTAGGCCCTCTCATCGTTTGCAGAGATCAGGCCCACCACTACTGTGTCATCAGCTAATTTGATGATTGTGTTGTTGTTCCGCTGTGCCACACAGTCGTGTGTGTACAGCGAGTAGAGGAGGGGACTCAGAACACAGCCCTGGTCATAGTTCAAGCCCAGGTCCCTGAGCTTGGCTATGAGTTTGGAGGGGACTATGGTATTGAATGCTGAGCTGTAGGCGTGTGCAGCACATGGGCTATGGTGTTCTCCGTGGACCTGTTGGGGCGATATGCAAATTGCAGGGGGTCCAGGTTGATGGGGAGGGAGGAACAGATGTAGCCCTTCACAAGCTTCTCAAAGCACTTCATGGAAGTTGAACACATTCTCAATTATTGTATAAGTAAAATTGCCTTTTTATTTCATTTGATTTCAAATGTAAGATGAGAGAGCTGACTCACTCAGAGGCCTTCAGGACCCAGATCAGTAGACTCAAAACTAAACAAGCTTGAACAATGTGTGAACAATATTTTCCAAAACCAAGATAAACTCCCTGGTCTTCAATTTCATTGTGGATTGTGTCCAGTCATTATCTCCACTGGAACACCCCACGTCCAGGACTTTAATCAAGGGGATAAGTAGCGAAAATACTATGACCCTAGGGATACTGATGGCTTGTCTTCATAAAGACATCCACACGCATGAAAGAGGAACATAACGCCAAGACAAAGTGCATTCAGTGTGCACGGCAGCTGAGATCTGGACTGGACATTTGATTTGAGCAACTGTAAATGCTGAATAAGCCACATGTTATATTTGCCAATGTTGAGTGAAGCAAGAGCATTTGTGGCATTTAATCAATGGGGAGACTGTGAGATTTGCGAGTGCTTAAAATATATCTTATATTATAGCTATGGGTCTAATACACCCGTCGATTGTCAGTGAGTTGCTTCCAGTCAACAGCCACAAAACAGATTGTTTTTTCATCTGTACATTTCCGTTTTATACCGTTTTTTAATATGAGTATAGTTTTGGTGATTCTTAGTAATTCCAGGAAAAGACGCGATAATAGTCCTTTAGTGGAATACACTAAACACGTTCAAATTTTTCGCCTGATTATCGAATCTTCCTGAAATCAACGCTAGATTATCATTATTATCCTTCCTCATGCATACATGAAATGGCCCTCGTAGCGCGGTGCTCCACCCGCCACCTCCTGCACTCAACGTAAACAGCCACACACACACACACACACAGACAGTGTCGATCGCGGTAGAAAGAAATATCAGATCAACGCAAGATTTTATATAGAGTCCTTACCTGGTCTCTGATGTAATGCAAAAGAAATAATCCAATTATCTGATCGCCATTCCAAATACTGCTCGTGGAGGTCCGTCCCACATTACCGAGCATTACACATGAACGGGCGGGCAGGGTTACTGTTCCATGCCATCGTTGTAAATGCGAGTCCTGCCGGAGTATTTAAACCCCGCCTGCACGGCTCAGATCGGCCCCCGAAAAGAAACTACACCTACATTTCTAATAAAGTGCAATACCAGCTGGAAGGCGTAGGCGGCGGTGTGACGGAGCGGCTCCATCACTGACTCAGAGCAGCACGCACGCACACATACACACCAAACATTCATCATTGAACTAAAATCAGATTGGAGACTGGATCAGATTGGACTGATAACTGCATGGTATATTATCATATACCATGTTGTGGGGGTATTGGTGTTGCGGGTTGTTTGGTATAATGTGTGTAGGAAACGGCACCTGTTTAGTCTTGTTAATTTAAGTATGTGTGGCACCTGTGGAGGGGGAGGAGTCCAGGTGTTCATGAGGGCTGCGTGCCCAAGGAAGTTGGTTCTTGCCCTGCATCAGTTACGATGAAGGTGACTGAGGGAAGCGCCGTGAGTGTTTGTTAGTCTGTTTGTCTCTGTGTCGGGGCTTCACCAGATAAAGGTTGCTATAAAAGGTGCCGCACAGTGTCGTCTATCAATATGACGTTATTGTGGAGCGCATCTGATAGACCAGGTAGTACTTTGTTATTTTGTTAGTTTGCTTATGTCATTTGTTTTTTAAATGTCACCTCTGCACCTTGGAAGCTGGGCAATAAAACAACACCAACATATTTTATTCCGACTACGCCATCATTTGTGTACGTTTGGAGGGGAGAGAAAAAGGACCCCGTCACAGGCGGTATTTGCCCTTTTGCGAGCTCGGACCCATTCCCAATGATAACATCAGGCTGGATGGATGAAAAATGAATGGATATAGCTAATAAAAGAAATAACGATTAAAACCCGACTTTACTCGTGATTGGCGCTGAACGGTTGGCGAGTTAACCCGACTTTACTCGTGACTGGCGTTGAATGAGTTAAAGTATCCTATCCTCCTCTCTCTTTGTCCTATCCTCCCCTGTACTTTCCTCTATTGACATAAAAATGTAACCAAATTTTTTTAATATAATTGGAAATACTATTTACTGTAAGACATATTTTCAGCAGTGGCGGCCGGTGCTACTTATAGTAGGAAGGGTCTCCCCTTCACTTATGAATTAATGCTGCGCGAGTCTCGGAGCGTGCATACTGCGTTGTGAG
The DNA here is from genome assembly GCF_963971535.1 of Notolepis coatsorum. NCBI lineage: Eukaryota > Metazoa > Chordata > Actinopteri > Aulopiformes > Paralepididae > Notolepis > Notolepis coatsorum. Next base: position 116,117,554 of record NC_140166.1, read on the forward strand.
AGAGAGAAAAAAAGAGTGAATGATGAATCCTTGACCTTGTCTTTATATTGACATTCTGTTGATGTACTCAGAGACACAGATATGGATCCTCATCCATAATACATGTTTTCTGAATCCATCTTCTTCAATTGTATTATGACAGCATTTCCCAAAATGTGCTTATTATGCATTATGTATGAATGAACTACACTAATTTGAAGCTGTACTTTTACAACAGACAGTTATACTTGCTTACCGACATAAGCATATAAACAGGCACTTGTTAGGAAAGACATCTCCACACAGGAACCATGGCTGAACAAGTGTGCTAGTGCTTCATGGAGCGTTTGGATGACGGACCCGGTGTTGTGGTGTGGCTAACTATGTGTTTTTCTACAAACGCACACACAAGTACCAACCAACCAACCAACCAGCTAACTAGCCTAACCAACGAACCAACCAACCAGCTAACTAGCCTAACCAATCAACCTACCAGATAATTAGCATAACCAGCAAACCAACTAACTAGCCTAAGCAACCAACTAGCTAACTAGCATACCAAACCAATTAACCAACCAACCAATCCGCTAACTAGCCTAACCAAACAACCAACCAGCTAACTGACCTACCAAACCAATTAACCAACCAACCAGCCAAAGAACCATCCAGCTAACTAGCCTAATCAACCAACTAATCAACCAACCAACTAACTAGCCTACCAAACAAACCAACCAACCAACCAACCAACCAACCACAGAGCAGAGGTTCACTTGTACATGGAATTCAATAAGAGTACTTTAACTTTTCATTGAAAACTCTTCATTGGTAATCTTATCTATAACTAGTGTACCATCACCTTCAAGCTATATTCATGTTTCTATACAAAACAAAAAAAACACGCCACAATGAAAAGATGAAGAGTCGTTTTCTTGTCTTATCAAACATGGCTTACAGTACCTTCAACTATTTAGTACTTAGCTATTTGATAAGAAAACAGAGTGTACGTTTTGATGAGGAATGCAATGGTGATTTTAGTTTTCCAATGTGAAAAACTATTTGGCAGGCCAAAAACATCTGATTATTGATTATATTATTGGTCATTGATGCAGGGAGCTGATGTTATTGGTCACATACAGGCGGATGGTGATGGGGATCAATAAACCATAGAAAGCATACTAAATGCATCCCAGTCTGTGAACTGATCTGTCTAAGATCAGAGAGCACTGAAGAGGGTGGTGGAAACCAGTATATCACTCCCTGCAATTAAGGCTGTGCAGCACAAACAGTGAGGAAGGCACGCAGTATCGTCAAGGACACCTCTCACCCCAACCACAGACTGTTTGCCCTCCGACCCCTGGGAGGGCGCTATAGGAATATCAGTTCCAGGACCAGCAGGCTCATGAACAGCTGTCACCCTACTGACCTGAGCACCACAATGACAGTTTACTCCGTAGCTTTTTCACATATACTCCATACGTATGTTACAGTGCATACTACAATGCACTTTACTGCTCCTTTACACTCTGGTTAGATGCCAATTTCATTTAGTTGTACTCTGTAGTGTACTCTGTACTTGCACTTGTGCAATGACAATACATTTACTCTAATCTCTAATCTCTAATCTTCTACCGCTACTATTACTACTACCACCACCACCACTACTACTACTACTACTACTACTACTACTACTACTACTACTACTACTACTACTACTACTACTACTACTACTACTACTACTACTACTACTACTACTACTACTACTACTACTACTACTACTACCACCACCACCACCACCACCATCACTACTACTACTACGACGACGACGACGACGACTACTACTACTACTACTACTACTACTACTACTACTACTACTACTACTACTACTACTACTACTACTACTACTACTACTACTACAGGCTCGGTAGGTAGAGCAGTTGGCTGGTAATCTGGAGGTTCACGGTTCGATTCACACTCCTCCCGGGCAGCATGTCGATGTGTCCTTGAGCAAGACACTTAACCCCTAATTGCTCTCAATGAGCAGGTTGGCACCTTGCATAGTTGCCTCCACCGTTGTTGTGTGAATGTGTTAGTGAATGGGTAAAATGTGAGGAACAAATTGTAAAGTGCTTTGGATAAAAGCGCTATATAAATGCACCATTTACCATTTTCTTTTACCATTTACTACTACTACTACTAATAATAATAATAATAAATTCAATTTGTACCGCACTTTATATTTGTGAAAATTGCTACAGGAGATAAAGATAAAAAGTTAAATGAATAAAAACAATTAAAATGAATAAAACAACCAATGAAATGGAAGAACATAAAAATAAAAATAAAATAATAATAATAAAATGAATAGAAGTTAAAATAAAAGTAAAAGAATAATTCAGGCAAATGCCTTGTTAAAAAGAAATGTTTTTAGGCCCCTTTTAAAAACCTCAACGGACTGTGGTGCTCTCAGATGGTCAGGGAGGGCATTCCACAGCCGAGGAGCAGCTGAGGAGAAGGCCTGGTCACCCATGGTGCAAAGGTGTGTCCTGTGCAGTGTTGGGAAAGTTCACTTTCTACAGTTCACAAATTTGTAAATGAACTAGTTCAGTTCATAGTTCATAATTCAAAATGTTTAACTAAAGTTCATGGTTTCAAAAATGAACGAATTTATAGTTTATAGTTCTTTTTTCAATATGTTGCTGCGAGCTATTATTTGTATTAGCTTTATTTATTGCCACAACCCATAGAACCACAGAATACTGGCATTTCCATAACGCTTTGCTGCCGCCCATTCAGTCCACACTAGTAGCAGCTGCAGCTTTCATCTCTACAGTATATTTTCAAAAACATGAGGAAAAACGTGCTGCTTGAATGGTCTTTATTAAGTATAATAATCTAAATATACTTAAAGTACCAAAAGTGAAAGTAGTCATTGTGCAAACATATAACATATAAACATGTGCCGACATAACTCTGTACTAACACAACACGAGGTAGGAATCAGGCTGAGGTATGAAACTAAGGTTGTACCTCAAAGTTCAATATTCAAAGTGCAAAACATTTACTGACTTTAACTAAGGGTGCTTTCACATATAGTTTTGGTGGACTCTGTGCGGTTCTGGTGGTGAAGTTGCAACATTGTTGCATTCATCATTTGGTTTGTCTGCATTCACACAGCAATTTGTCAGGCGCACCAAAACTTTCTGAACAAATGTATCAGTACTAAATACCTATATGTCCCTATGCCATAAATGTCATGTATGTTGTGTATGTCATAAATGTCTATATGAATTGAAAATGGGGGACCCTGATGTAAACAAGACAAACGTCTTTCTCAGGTCTGCTTCCCCTTAACAATTGTGTGTATTGAGCCGTACTGTATTGTACCCATTCTGCAATCTGTTAAATAAAGTTTTCATTCATTCATTCATTCATTCATTCAACAATGTCACGCGGTCGAAAATGGCGCTCGTCTATTGGACAATAGAGAGTGGAAATGTGTGTGTGTGGCTCCGAGCCCGTGTGTGCGCGCGAGCGCGCGCGTGTGTGTCTGTGTGTGTGGACTGCGAGCCCTTTCTGACTCCAGATCAGCGGAAGCGTTTTTTTTAATTTTGACGTGACATTCATCCATTGTTCTATTGAAGTCCATTACCACCATCCTCTTGCTAAACAACTTGTACACCGCATTGTTTTTATGAGTGCCCACAAGTAGCTGTTTTATTTGGTCTTCTGCCCATATAGTCAGGTTCACTATATACTTTCGTCGGATTTTCTTGGGGATTTGCAATACTATACATTTTTCAAGTTTCAAGTTTCAAGTTTCTTTAATAGTTGTCATACAGAAGTACAGAATACTTTTATACAAAATGCTTCTTACTGTTGCGCTCCAGAGACTGTGCAAGACAAGATAAGTATGAAATAAAATAAAATAACATAGTATAAATTAGAAGTAAAAAAAATGAGGTCACAGTGTTCAGTTTAGACATATGTACAATGTTCGATGCAGAATAGACGTAGTTACCATACAATATACAATACTGTGCAGTGTACTAATATACAATACTATATAGTGCAAGGCAGAAATGGAGAAATGGGACGAGGTGCAATTTAGGTACAATTCACAGTAGGTGTACGAGTTGTAGTGCAAATCCTTTATCAATAAATATAAAGTGTAAGTGTGTTTGTGTGATCTAAAGTGTGGAGAGTGGGTGCTGCAGTGTGTTGTTTGTTTGAGTGAGTGTGTGCGTGTGGGTGTGTGTGCTGTGTGCATTTGATGGTTGTTGCATAGTGATTATTGTTCGTTTAGCAGCCTGATGGCCTGGGGATAGAAGCTTCTTCTGAGTCTTTCTGTGCTCGCCTTAAGACTCCGGTATCGCTTGCCTGACCGCAGCAGTTCAAAGAGGCAGTTGTTCGGGTGGCTCGAGTCCTTAATAATTCTCTTAGCCTTCCCCTTGCACCGCTTGTTGTAAATGTTCTGGAGGGTGGGAAGCCCCCCTCCAATTGTGCGTTCGGCTGAACGTGTCACTCTTTGTAGTCTGCTACGGTCTTGTGCGGTGCTATTCCCAAACCAGGAGGTGATGTTGCCGGTCAGGATGCTCTCTATTGTACATGAGTAGAAGTTCCTAAGGATCTTCTGACTGACTTGGAACTTCCTTAGGCGCCTGAGGAAGTAGAGGCGTTGTCGTGCCTTCTTCACAACACTGTCAATGTGTGTGGTCCATGTCAAGTCCTCGGATATGTGGGCTCCGAGGTACTTGAAACTGTTCACTCTCTCAACCGGAAAGGATATTGTATAAGGATTCAGAAAATCCATGTTTCCATTTGCCCGGGTGAATTTTCAAAATGGCCACCGTAAAATGTAGGTTTTGTAATATTTCGGCTTCTAAATGAGCTAGAACATTGATTTGAACTGCTAAACCCACATTTCCAGCGTCAAGGAATTCAATGGTGCCAACAAAAACGAGGTAGAACTCACCAAACTGCATGTTAACATAACTTTTATTGAGGACTTAACACATAATTGACATTAACTGATTGGCAACTGACATCAACTTCAGTATCATGGCCACAGAAAAGAAGCAACCTTCTTCATTAGACTATTATGTGATAGATTATGTGAATGTATACACATCTATACACCATCATCACCATCATCATCACTTTCATCCATCACGGCATAGGAATCATCGTCATTATGGCACTGGCTACTGCACTGACACATGTCAGTACAGGCTAAGTCCATAGCTCTGCAGGAACATCTTCCAGAAGAACAGTTAGCTTTACATCTGCATTGGACCATCTCAATGATGGCCTTCGGGGCTGGGAGGACCTCTCTGGTTGTTGGCTTCATGCTATCTGAATCTTTGAAGTACCCATTGTGCAGGGGGTCTAGCTGCAGATCTTGCAGAGCAATGGCTGCCTGTGCCCATACCCTGGTTTGTACATGGACCCTCAAGATATGCTGCTTCAGAGTCCCATGTGTTGGAGGGAGCTTGTCACTCTCTGCCCTGTGTTTACAGAAGAGATGCCATTGCAGTTCAGGGATTGTCTTGATGTTGATACCCTTGGGTTAGTAGGCTGCACATATACAAAGTAAGCCAGTGTGGACATCATTCCTTCTGTCACTTCTGCTTCATCCAAAAGCATCTGAAAACCATTGATAATGTCTTCATCTGTTTTGAGATAGATCTGCAGCCAGGGTGCCTTGCCTATACGGGAGAACCTGCCTGTGTTGTTGGCCCCAGTGAATGCATGGAAAGCTGGCAAAGCCTTTGCTCTTTCTTTTCCTAGAGTTTGCCACAGTTGTTCAATCTGCACAACACCAGAGGCCATCGAAATCAATGTGTTCTTCAGCAAGAGATCATAGTTTGCTGTGACTAGCACTAGAACATCTGTATCTGGTGAGAAGAACATCAACTGTGCATCAGCTGGGTTTCGGTGTGTTGCCAGCACAGCTTGGTGGATCAGCAGTGTGTCTGCTTCTTCATGGTTATTTCCTTCAAATAGTAGGTCTTTGTTGCTCCTAGTGTGCTGTCATGTACAAAGGTCTGATGACCATTATGGAATATAAGCTGGAGCAGACTGCACATGAAAACCAGTCCGTCCAGTAGGTGCTTTATGCACTGGTCCCGGCAGGCAAGAAATAATACAAAGCGTTTTTCAAAAAGGTAAATGATATTTATTATATAATGATGGGGATTGAAACCCAAAGCAACACACTTGGGGAAAAGGTAATGGGAGGACAAACAAGGTAATATAAATGGACAAACAGACAACACTAGGGATTAAATAATAAGGCCAATGATATGGACATGCTCCCCCATGACTGTGTCAATTAGCACAGGGGCCAATCTACATATGTATATGCTACCTGGTAGCAACACTAGCACCAATACATACCAGGTAGCAGTGTGAACACCATGAACACACAGTCCCATATAATTATGGGACAAGGGCAAATACAATATACAACAAAGGCAAATGAAGAAAACACAGTTCCACCACCGTGGCAACCGCAGGCAACCTCCAACACCGTGATCACCGGCAAGTGATACAATGAGGCGCCTGGATGTGTGTCATTTTCCAGGCTATATCCACTCATCCCAACTGACTGCCCACAGGTACACCAAGCAGGTGCAATCAGCTCAATCAGTGAGATGAGTGGCATCTGGGAAGGGGGAAAGAAAAACAGGTTTAGAAGATGACACACATCACACAACAAAATAACATATTAAATATACTAACCTGATGTTACATGGTGTTACAAATATGGCAATAATGATAATGAACAACCCACGTACGTGACATGTGCCCAGAAGCTGACGTGATGATCAGCTTGGAGGATCCCCTGTTGTATTCTAGCATTTTGGCTGCAAGATAGTCAGTCAGATCGGCAGTTTTGCTAGTGCTAGGTTCTCGAAGAGCATGGAACAAATTTTTTCTCCAGCAAACTTTGTGGTATTGGACATAAATGGCATGTGCATCATTTGGTGAGATGCAGGTGTTTAGCCTGGTCTTCAGTGCAGTATTATGGGACCTTTCCACAGCATCTTTGAGGTGTTTACCAGCATTCTCAGTCCTGACCTGCACAGTTGTTGGCCATTGTCCTTTTGGCAAAAGAATGTATAGGACCGCGTGAATGACAATGAAGCACAGAAATGGATGATCCAGACCTTTCAACATTTAGTTCTTCCTCTTTTCTGTCCATGCTTTTTGGCAGTGTAGTGTCCGGTGGTAAAAGCGTGTGTGCATTGCGGTCTCTTGCACGTTGTATTTGGTCCTTGTTTGTTACATTTGAGTGACAGGAGCGATGCCAGACTGCCTGCTCTTTGTACAGTTTTTCTGGTGTGCAGTTCTCCAGTCGCCTTTGGATTTGGACGTAGTCCCCATCATTCAAACCTCTCCTCTCTTGAACTGCCTGCAGTACAAATCCATTGGACTCTAATTTAGGGTGTTGCACCAGGACTCCTTTCTTGTCATCAGACTGGCAGAGAATGCACTTCTTCCAGCTAACGGACTCCCCGGCTTGACTTGACGCTTCTCTACCTTGTGACTCTTGACTTGATACTGTACATCACACACACACACACACGCACGCGTGCACACACACATATATAATATACACACACACATATATTATAGTATACTGTTTTCACTTCCTTGCAGTCTCAGCCTGCAGTTTAAAATGAAATATTTAATTGGACTTTAATTTCTAAATTACAAAAAAGGCACTAATTTGCTCTACAAGCACACAGCGTTGACACACCAATATACAGGTTGCTTTGTTGCCTTCTGTAACATGAATGACACAAACTATACAGTGTTAGCTAGCTTATTTAGTTAACTAACTAGTGTTAGCAAACTACTGTATTTTATTTTGATGATACATCACGACATGAATGACAATAGTAATGGTAGCTAGCTAATGTAATGTTATAGACATAAAACCTGTTGAAATTGTCTGAGGTAAAAATGAACACAATACTTACTTGGGGGCGGTTAGGTGGCGTAGCGGAGATTGCGTTCGTCACCAACCCCGGAGACGCTAGGATTCGCCTGTTCGAATCCAGCTCACAGCTCCAGGGTTGTCACCAGCTTGGCTGGCCGTTCACACTAATACAATTGGCAGTATTAGAGGGTGGGAGAAGCTGGCGGGGTGGGTCCGGGTTGTTGTAAACAGCGACTCCTACAGTTCGGTCGGGGCGCCTGCTAAGCGCGGATGGGACCTGAGTGGGATAGTGTGATCCTTCCACACACTACGCCCTCTCAGAGAATATCCGCGCTGCCAGGTGAAAAGAAGCTGTGATTGGCTGGACGTGTGTCGGAGGAAGCACGTGGTAGCCTCCACTCTCCCAGACCGACTGTGGGGGGTAAGTGCGCAGCGACCAGGAAGGGGATTGGGAATTGGCATACGACTAACATTGGGATGGGAGAAAATCGGAGGAAAATGGAGAGGTAAAAAAAAAAAAAAAAAAAAAAAAACACAATACTTACTTTACATGTATCAAATGCTGTGTAGAATAATGTTGAGGGATGACACTTCACATATAGTAGGCTATGTGTGGTCCACAACAAATATTAGGAGAATATCAGAAGTCTGAAGAACAAGGCTGTTGCTAGGGAACAAAAAGTGTGGCCTTGCACCTTTGAGGGCAGGCCTCGCATCAGATTATAATTGTATTGGCCTTTTGCTGAATTTATAGATCTTTTATATTTATCTATATACGATAATGATTTATTATAGACTATTTGACAAAAGATAATCAAATCAATTTGTTTTTGTATACTTAAAAAAAATCATGTATTTTGCATTTCTCCCAGTAATTTTCAACCCACTCATGCATCGAAGGGTTAATGTAAAATGTAGAAGCTTTGTAACTACCGCCATTGGATTCCTTGACCCTGAAAATGTAGGTTTAGAAGTTCAAATCAATGTTCTAGCTCATTTAGAAGCCGAGATATTACAAAACCTACATTTTACGGTGGCCATTTTGGAAATTCCAATATGGCCGCCTTATAGACATCTGGGCAAATGGAAACATGGATTTTCTGATTCCTTATACAATGCCCTTTCCAAAAATTTATAGTTTTGCTAATCCCCAAAAAAGTCCAACGAAAGTTTAAATCACTTCATAATGAACCTGACTAATATGTGTACAGTGTGCTTGTTTTGCAGTGAATGCCGTGGGTAATAATAATAATAATAATAATAATAATAATAATAATAATAATAATAATAATAATAATAATAATAAGCGCGTTTTTTCTTCCTTCTACCCAAGATGCACAGATAGATAGATAGATAGATAGATAGATAGATAGATAGATAGATAGATAGATAGATAGATAGATAGATAGATAGATAGATAGATAGATAGATAGATAGATAGATAGATAGATAGATAGATAGATAGATAGATAGATAGATAGATAGATAGATAGATAGATAGATAGATAGATAGATAGATATGTAGCAGGGTGGATTATCCCTGCTTCGTGGGAACGGTTGCTGGCAGTCAGGAGGTAGCTGGACACAGTAGAACTCTGTCTGACTGCACCCTCGTCTTTGGGCCTGGGGCGTCGACTGGAGGCTGGTAGTGTGAGTGGATGGGGCCCGGGATTTACCAACCTGGTCTGGTACTCTGGTCTTCCTTCCCTGCCGCAGGGCGGTCAGCAGTACTCCCCAACACGCTCCCACTCCTCCCAGTTGCTCCTTAGACCCTCCCACACCTTGTGACTGAATTGTAATCAAATACTCTGAGTTCCCCCCGCAAGCAGTACCCTCCCTCAATGACCCTAGAAACCTTACAATGAAGAGAGAAAGGTGGAATAGGAAAGGGTTAATTATATTAACATTACCCACACCAAAAGGGTTAAAGCCCAACCTCTAGGTTAAACCCTACTGATCAATTATGGGTAGTTTACATCATTGGTATATAATTTCATTATTTATTTTTTTCCATTTGACACCGGAAATGCCACTCTGAAAGAGTTAAAAAGGTCCACGCACGAATAACATGCACGCGCGAATCAAAAAAGCTTATCAAACGCCGACGTCACAACAGGTCAACAGGACAACAGGTGCATATTAATGAGCCGAATCTAAAAGCTTATCAGACGCTAGCACCTAGCACGGCCGTGACGTCACTTCAGGAAACGTATGCCTTATGTCCGTCCGGGTCATAGTACTAGATCAATGGTGGCTCACTCGGTGCATCATCGGGACCACTACACTCACTGATGTTAGCCTATAGCCCGCCGTCCCTGCGGGTGGTTCTCTCCTCTTTGTGTGCCCCCGTCCCCGCGGAGGAGCTTGTGGACTCGACGGCGGCGGCGGCCGCGGGGCGCCGGAGCCCGCAGCGCTAGTTAGCTCATAGCTATCGTGTAACACTAGCCTTTGCGGGCTCGGGCGCCCTGCGGCTGCCGCCGCCGTCGCGTCCATGGGCCCCCCCGGCAGGGCACCCGTGGGGACGGGTCGGGGTGTACAGAGAGGAGAGAACCATTTTGGGTCGGCCGTTCATGCCGGCCAGCGAGCCGGATGTCGGGATATGTTGTTAGCACAATAGCTACCAAGCTAAGCTATGTTATCTACTAACGTTATAAACACAATATGTGTACAACGACACAATGATTTACATTATTACAAATATGGTAACGTGGTTGTGGCTTTTACAAATAGTGGTTAGCTTTAGAGATGGATGGATGGCTATAATCACGGAGCAATAGTGAGGTGAAACAGATACATTTCCATTCGGCTAGTAGTAGCAAGCATATATCTATGGTAGCAAGGCTCTCTGCCTGCCACTAGCTGTGTGACTCTCAGCGCCCCCTGGTGAGCCCCCTGTTGTCCTGCACCTGTTGTGACGATTACACACGCACGTTATGAATCATTGATTAAAATATTTACGTGCGTGGTGATTGTGTTGGGCAGACAAAATGTTTGATAAAAACACTAAAACTGGGTCAATTTCAATACTTTTTTTTCCCTTCTTCATGAAAGCCACTGTTGGCCTAGTCCACATTGTTTATTGAACAAAAATACAACGTGGAGGTTGACCTTTAAGATAGGCTCAATAAAAGACACACACACCGTTCAGTATGATTATTATTGTATCATTGGCCTAGTTACACAATAGCTACGTCTGGTGATTATTGCACCATGGTTATTGTTACACAATAATTACAGTCTGATAATTATGTAATTACGCCCTAGGCACCAAGTGCTCTCGTTCTACCCAGACTAAGTGCTGCCCACGTCTGAGCTAGACCGTATCAATACCTTCCCTAAGGGTTTACATATACTGCTCTAGTACTCCGTAATATGGGGAAAGAAGGGAGAACATAGGGGAGGAATAAAAGGGTTCACTGAATGGGAAAATATTATTACACACACATGTTATCACGCTCAAAGGAAAGGAAAGAAACCAAAAGTGTGGGCCCACAATTACCAAAACAAAAGCCCTATGCTAATGCCGGCATGTAATGTTTGGGGTCTGTAGTTAGCACCGTTAACTTCGCCCGCAGGCCGCACCACACTGTGTAACGTGCAATAGATCCTAGGCACCGAAGCCCTAATGTTACTCTACCAAAATGGCGGCCGCGCCGCTCCACCACCGTCCGGGTGGCAAGATGGCGTCGAACGCTCTCGTTGCAGGTGCTAGCAGGCGGGGCTGGAGCAGGGAGGCAGTGTTGGCTGAGAGCATGTGCTGGGCGATGCCGACCTCTGCTGGTCAGCGCGCACTCCCGTGCTGCAGGCAGCAAGGTGCAGAGCTGATGCAGGACGCCGGGGAAGACAGCTGCTGATGGCCGGAGCAGACTGTTTGTAGGTCCACGCCCGTATCTGGCTCGCACACTATACCGGCACAGTAACTGCTATAACCCGACTACTGTGAACTCAGATATATTATTAGCCGCACGCTACCTATACCGCTCACTGTAACTACTATAACTCGAGTACTCCTATGCTAACCCACCGTTGCTCCGGTGGGGCTCTCTGATGGTTCCTTCACGGGGCTCCCACGGCACCTCCCGTTTTAGCTGCGACTGTTTACAACAACGATCCAAGCAGCAGAGGCTCTCCTTCCGGCTCTCTCTTCCATATATCTCCTCGCCTCTCTCTCTGTCTGCTACTGCCCCCTGCTGGTCCCGCCTGCCAGTCACACAAGGGAAGGATGGTGAATATAATCCAATAGTTATAATCCATATTCCAGCGAGAGCGAAGTGTCATTGTTCGTGCGAACCTCAGTGAAACTAATTAAAATGTATTGGTGCAGAAAGGGGAGGCAAAAAGGCAAGTCAGCAGCTCTGAATAATAAACAATATATTCAGGCTGCTACATTTCCCCCCACTTTGAACTTGCCAAGTCCTCTGCAAGGTATCAACAAAACACCAACCAACGCATGCATGAAAACGGTCCTGAGACCAACAGTTTCACACATAGATCAACAAGCACACATTATGCTAACAGTTTCACACACTCCTTCATGAGTTGGACACACTGTTCAACAAACACACTCTTGAGCACGTAGTCCTGGCGATACCGAGCGGGTAGCCGACCTCTGGTGCTCCTCTGGGGCCGGGCTGGTTCCACTCTGGGGGGTTCCACCTCTCCCACCTCCGACTCCGTGTCGGATTCTTCAGTGTCCGTCGGCGGGTCATGGACCACAGCCGCGCCCTCTGGGGCCATCGGTGGACCGCCCACGACCTCCTCTTCGACTCTGCCTCCGCCGCCTTCCCCCTCCTCTCCTGAGGGGGTCGACTCCACCTCTGACTCGGCGCTCGCAGCCTCCTCAGTGGCGTCCCGCAGGGGCCCGGGGTGGTTACACGCCCTAGGATGCGGTTCCCGCCGGTGCCCGAAAGCACCTCCGATGTCTGATTCGGACAAGCTCCGCGGTGCCACCGGGATCTGCCGAGGGGCCCTCCCCCGCACTTCCGGGTCAGAAGCCGGGAAGGGACAGGTCTTGAGCTGGTCTCGATGCACGGTCCTTTCTGGACCCCCTGCTTCGGGCCTGACCGTGAACACGGGCGTCCCTTCGTGGCTCTGCCTAACCACCACATACGGCGTAGGCTCCCACTTGTCCTGTATCTTATTACGGCCCCGGATTCGGTGTTTGCGTATCAGGACCCTGTCTCCGGCCCGCAGGAGTGCACCTCTGCTCTTCCTGTCGGAAATTCTCTTGCGTCGATGGGACGCCTGCTTCGCCGTGGCCTCAGCGGCCTCCTTTAGTCGCTCATGGTGACTCTGCACCCACTCGTCTAGGTCCGCCGCCCCCTCCTCGATGACGTCTCTGCCCCCCAGGACATCCCGGGGCATCCTAGCGTCCCTCCCGAAGAGCAGGTAGAAGGGAGAATATCCCGTGGAGGAGTGCACGTGGCAGTTGTACGTAAGTACCAACTCGGGCAGGTGCTCCTTCCAGTCCCGCTTCTTCTCCGCGGGCAGACTACGCAGCATGTCGTGCATTGTCCGATTGAACCTCTCGCATTGCCCATTCCCCTGGGGATGGTAAGGCGTGGTACGGCTCTTTGAAATCCCGTACAGTCGGCAGAGCTCCTTGATGATGCTCGACTCGAAATTTCGCCCTTGATCGGCATGGAGTCGGGCAGGTCAACCGTAGTACATGAACCAGTACTTGATGATGGCAGCGGCGGTGGTCTTCGCAGTCTGGTCTTTGGTCGGTACGGCAATAGTGAATCTGGTGAACATATCGGTCAGCACCAGTACGTTCTCGTAGCCACCCGCCGACCTCTCCAATACGGTGAAGTCTATGGCCAGGACCTCCATGGGTGCCGTCACGTTAGTGCAGGTCATCTGAGCCTGGGCTTTAGGGAACACATCGCGGGCTAATGCACATCGTTTGCATTGCTGCACCCAGTTCTTCACCTCTTCTGCCATTCCGATCCAGTAATAACCTCGCCTCACCAGGTCCACTGTCCCCCGTAGTGTCCCGCATCTTCGTGCTGGGTCTCATAGATCCGCCGTCGCAGGGCGGTGGGCACCACCAGCTGGAGAACCTCCTCCCCGTCGCGGGGATCGCTGACGCGCCGAAACAGTACTTGTTGGTGCAGACGGAACCGCTCCCACTGCCCGTATAACTTGCAGAGTTTCGGGTCTCCTTCCTTCAGCTGTACCTTAGTGGGGGGGACCCCCTGGGTCACTGCCCGCCACACCGGACCCAACTCGGGGTCGTCTGCCTGGAGCTGCCGCATTTCCGCCCAGTCATATCCGCTGTTCCCCTTCTGTGCCACTATCCGTCGTGCACCGACACTCGAGACCTCCCGCGTCTCGGTCGGTCTCCCGGGGCACAGCAGGGCCCGTACTTCCTCCGCTGGGACCACAACGTAGCCCTCGCGGGCGACTGGGGCGGGGACGGACAATGGAGCGGCCCGTTCCTGGAGACCCTGACGGGTGTGGGGCCCGGCCGCGGGTATCATTAGGAAGTCCTTCTCAGTGTCCTCCACTTCAGGTTCCGATCGCATCGGCATGTGAGACAGAGCGTCTGCGTTCTGGTTGAGTCGACCAGGTTTGTAGTGCACCACGAAGTCGTACTCCGCAAGCTGAGCGTTCCACCGCTGCTCCACTGCTCCCAGGTTGGCCGTGCCGAGGTGCCTCAGCGGGTTGTCAGCGGGTTGTGGTCGGTGATCACGGTGAACTGGGCGTACATCAAGAGGTCTCTGAACTTCTCATTGACTGCCCACTTCAGGGCGAGGAGTTCCAGCTTGAACGCACTATAATTTTGGTGATTCCTTTCGGACCCACGCAGGCCTCGGCTCGCAAAGGCGATGACTCGCTCCACGCCCTCTTGTTGCTGACTTAGTACCGCTCCCAGTCCCAAGTAACTCCCGTCTGTGGTCACTATGAAGGGGAGCTGGAGGTTGGGGTAGGCCAGCACCGGGGGTATCAAGAGGCACTGCCGCAGATGATCAAAGGCCGTCTGACACTGCGGAGTCCACTTGAAGGCCTCGGGCCGGCCTTTGGCGAACCCCTTTTTTTCTTTCCCCATCAGGGCGTGCAGTGGCTGAGCCACCTGGGCGAAGCGGGGCACGAACCGCCGATAATAGGACAGGAACCCGACCACATGCCTCACTTCCTTCGCTGAGCGTGGCGCCGGCCAGTCTTCCAACGCCTTCACTTTGTCGGTGTCGACCTGTATGCCTGCCGCGGAGACGACGTGTCCCAGGAACTTGACTTCGGTCTTCAGAAGGAAACACTTCCGGGGCTTGAGTTTGAGCCCATGCTCCCGAAGCCGTCCAAACACCAGGTCCAACTTCTGACAGTGGCTCTCGAAGTCCCTGGCGAACACCAAGACGTCGTCTAGATAGACGAGTAGGACGTCGAAGGCCAGGTCTCCCAGCACGGCGGTCATCAACCGCTGGAATGTCGCTGGTGCGTTACACAGCCCAAAGGGCATACGGGTACACTGGTAGAGGCCGAAGGGCGTCGTGACTGCCGTCTTCTCTTGGTCTTCTTCTTTCACCGTCACCTGGAAGTAGCCGGCGGTGAGATCGAGCGAAGAGAAGATCTTGGCCTGCCCCAAGGCGTCTAGGGACTCCTCGATGCGAGGTAGGGGGTACGCGTCCCGGTGCGTCACGTGATTTAGGCGGCGGTAGTCGCAGCAGAACCGCACGGAGCCATCCTTCTTTATGACGATCATGGCTGGTGACGCCCACGGACTGCAGCTCTCTACCAGGACACCCTGGTTCACCAGGTCTTGTATGTGTTTCTTCACTTCTTGGAACACGTGGGGCGGTATTCGGCGGTGTCGTTGCTTGACCGGGTGTGCGTCACCAGTGGGAACGTAGTGCGTGACCGTGGTTGTGTAACCATAGTCCCCGTCGTCGACGGAGAACACCGCCTTGTGTTTCTCCAGCACTTGATTTAGCCGGCTCACTTGGGCCGGTGTGAGATCCTGCAGGTTCGCCTGCACGGCCACAGCGAGCCCGCGGGTCTTCCCGTCCGGCTCCGCCTCTGGCGGGCTGGCTCGAGTCTCAATCGCCGTCACTCGGACGCCTCCGTCTACTTCCTCCACGGTCACCCTCTCCTGAGGCCGTACCTGACGGGGGCAGTGGAGCTCCGCTAGCCTGGACCGGGGTCGGAGCACCATCTCGACGTTGGTCGGGTTCAACACCCGCACAGGCACTCTCCCCTGTCGGGCGTATGCCACCACGTTCGCCACCAATAGTCCGGGAGGCAGGTTGGCACTCGGCGTATTCTCTAGCATCACGGGACGCCGCATCCCCGCTGTCGTCTCGCAGCGGCCTGAGATGACCACTTCGCTGTGCGGGGGAATGACCACAGACTCTCTGCCGGCCACCTTGACGTACCCCATCCTCCCCGGGGCGGTACACTCTCTGGCTTCTTGGGCCAGGACGGCGACCACACAGCGGATGGCGATGCTTCTAGCGTCGACACGTCTTCGGTTCACCGGCCGTATCCCCTTGATCCCCGCGAACAGGCCATCTACCCCGCCGAGCACGTTCATGCCCAGAAGTCCCTGGACGGCGTCTCCTGGGTCCCCTCGGCCGGGGTCGTCTTTTAGTATGAATATGCATTTCCCCGTAAATGTCATATCCAGGCACTTCACTTCGGCGTAGAGACACCCCACCACTGGGATCTCCAACCCGTTGGCGGCGATGAGAGTGATCCAGTTGGCGGGGGTCAACCTCGACTCCGGGAAGTGTCTTCGAAAGTGGCTTTCGTACATGGTGGTGACTTCGGCGCCGGTGTCGAAGAGGCAGCGGGTCTCGACCCCGTCGATCTGGACGTCTAGTGTGAGGCATCCCCCTTGCACGTCTTGCATCTCGGTGCCCTCCGCGGCCGAGTTGGCGACTCCGGTTACGACGGCGTCGACTGTCCTTTGTGTTCCGGGTCGGTACCCTGAGGAGCCCGGAGTTTCGGGGTGGGGAGTAGAGGCGGGGCGTGGCTCGCCGGCCGAGCGGGGGCAGTCTCTGCTGATGTGGCACGGCTGATTGCAGGCATAGCAGATCAGCCGGCCGTCTTCGTCTCGGCGGGGCTCTCGTGTGGCGGCGGTCGCGTCGTCTCGGAGTTGCCGTCCGGTGGCGCCTCTCCGGGGCGCGTCACGTTCCTGTGAGAAGGTCTGAGCTAGTTGCTCCTGGCGCGCACCTAGCCGCTCCATTCCTGCCTGGATCTGCTTAATAGTGTCCCGCAGCGTGTCCACGCTCAGCGGGGCCTCTCGTCCCTCCCCGGTCACGGCGTGGACCAAGCCCCGGGGGGGACCCTTGTCGGCGGGGAGGACCAGCTCGTCTTCCGTCCAATCGATCGCCGCCTGCAGTACCTGGGGGAACGGCCGTGTCCCGTCCTCCCTCATGTACTTCCGCATTTCTCTCCTCAGGGCCTCGTCTCGGAGGCCCACCACGAACCGCTCTTGTAGCAGGGCTGTGGCGTCGGCCACCAGCGCAGGCGCCCGCCGTCGTAGGCGACGGATCCTCTCCTGCAGGTCATAGGCGAACTGGCGTACGGTCTCGCCGGCGGCCTGTCTTCGGTCGAAGAACTCCCCCAGTCGAACGCTGACCGGGACCTTGTCCCCATAGGTTTCCTCGAGGAGCGAGAACAAGCCTTCCGTGTCTGGGATAGTTCCCTCCGTCCGGAAGCGTACCATCTGCTTCGCTTCGCCTTTGAGGTGTAGCTGTAAGACCTCCGCTTGTTCCTCCGCGGGCACTCGACTGGCACGGAGATGGGTCCTCATTGCCTGGATCCAGTCTTCCACAGGCAGTTCCCCTCTCTCCTTTTCACCCCCAAATTCGCTGCACTTCCGCTCTCGTTGGACGTACACCACCGGGAGGGGCGCTGGAGGGAGCTGTAGGATCATGGCCTGTGCCGCTGCAAGCGACTCTTGGCGCCTGGCCCGTTCCAGTTGTTCGGCCTGGTGGTCCAGGACGCCCGCCTGATCTTGGAGTTGACCCTTTAGGAACTCCACTTCGGCGGCCAAAGCCTGCACCGTCTCGGCTTTCCCTCCTTCCTCTTTGAGAGGGGCCGGCGGGTCATCTCGTCGCTCCGCCCGGGACGGCCCGGCATTGACTTCCGGCTTCGGGGTGTCGCTGTCCGACATCTTAGGTCTCTTGGTCGTCACTTACGAGGGAGTGGAGTAGGATGTAGATCCTGTTCGTGACGCCAAATGTAGCAGGGTGGATTATCCCTGCTTCGTGGGAACGGTTGCTGGCAGTCAGGAGGTAGCTGGACACAGTAGAACTCTGTCTGACTGCACCCTCGTCTTTGGGCCTGGGGCGTCGACTGGAGGCTGGTAGTGTGAGTGGATGGGGCCCGGGATTTACCAACCTGGTCTGGTACTCTGGTCTTCCTTCCCTGCCGCAGGGCGGTCAGCAGTACTCTCCAACACGCTCCCACTCCTCCCAGTTGCTCCTTAGACCCTCCCACACCTCGTGACTGAATTGTAATCAAATACTCTGAGTTCCCCCCGCAAGCAGTACCCTCCCTCAATGACCCTAGAAACCTTACAATGAAGAGGGAAAGGTGGAATAGGAAAGGGTTAATTATATTAACATTACCCACACCAAAAGGGTTAAGATAGGCTCAATAAAAGACACACACACCGTGCTCCCATTCAGTATGATTATTATTGTATCATTGGCCTAGTTACACAATAGCTACGTCTGGTGATTATTGCACCATGGTTATTGTTACACAATAATTACAGTCTAATAATTATGTAATTACGCCCTAGGCACCAAGTGCTCTCGTTCTACCCAGACTAAGTGCTGCCCACGTCTGAGCTAGACACCGTATCAATACCTTCCCTAAGGGTTTACATATACTGCTCTAGTACTCCGTAATATGGGGAAAGAAGGGAGAACATAGGGGAGGAATAAAAGGGTTCACTGAATGGGAAAATATTATTACACACACATGTTATCACGCTCTAAGGAAAGGAAAGAAACCAAAAGTGTGGGCCCACAATTACCAAAACAAAAGCCCTATGCTAATGCCGGCATGTAATGTTTGGGGTCTGTAGTTAGCACCGTTAACTTCGCCCGCAGGCCGCACCACACTGTGTAACGTGCAATAGATCCTGGGCACCGAAGCCCTAATGTTACTCTACCAAAATGGCGGCCGCGCCGCTCCACCACCGTCCGGGTGGCAAGATGGCGTTGAACGCTCTCGTTGCAGGTGCTAGCAGGCGGGGCTGGAGCAGGGAGGCAGTGTTGGCTGAGAGCGTGTGCTGGGCGATGCCGACCTCTGCTGGTCGGCGCGCACTCCCGTGCTACAGGCAGCCAGGTGCAGAGCTGATGCAGGACGCCGGGGAAGACAGCTGCTGACGGCCGGAGCAGACTGTTTGTAGGTCCACGCCCGTATCTGGCTCGCACACTATACCGGCACAGTAACTGCTATAACCCGACTACTGTGAACTCAGATATATTATTAGCCGCACGCTACCTATACCGCTCACTGTAACTACTATAACTCGAGTACTCCTATGCTAACCCACCGTTGCTCCGGTGGGGCTCTCTGATGGTTCCTTCACGGGGCTCCCACGGCACCTCCCGTTTTAGCTGCGACTGTTCACAACAACGATCCAAGCAGCAGAGGCTCTCCTTCCGGCTCTCTCTTCCATATATCTCCTCGCCTCTCTCTCTGTCTGCTACTGCCCCCTGCTGGTCCCGCCTGCCAGTCACACAAGGGAAGGATGGTGAATATAATCCAATAGTTATAATCCATATTCCAGCGAGAGCGAAGGAGCCGCTTGTGTCATTGTTCGTGCGAACCTCAGTGAAACTAATTAAAATGTCTTGGTGCAGAAAGGGGAGGCAAAAAGGCAAGTCAGCAGCTCTGAATAATAAACAATATATTCAGGCTGCTACAGATAGATAGATAGATAGATAGATAGATAGATAGATAGATAGATAGATAGATAGATAGATAGATAGATAGATAGATAGATAGATGCAGTGTGCTTGTTTTGCAGTGAATGCTGCACGCTGTGATAATAATAATAATAATAATAATAAGCACTTCCTATATTTGGTCCGCGTTTGGTCCAATGAAGCGAACCGAGACCTATGTTTTTGGCCGGACCAGAGTTTGCGTGTTTGGTCCGCGGACCGAGTTCGACACGCATTCACACAAGCCCAAAAAAGCGGACTATCGAATTCTGGTCCGATAGTCCGGACCAAACAGCTCCTGTGTGAAAGCGACCTTAGGTAACTCTTTTAAATGCTCATACGCTGACGCTGTAGAGTCTGACTCTGAGCGAATGCAGCGCCTTCTAAAAGTGCGAGTGCTGCTGCTCTACTACCAGACTCCCCGAAGCCACGCCCAGGGCGGTTGCCAGATTGGGTGGCTTTCCGCATTATTTTGCAGCCTGTTTACGGTGTGTTTTAACTGGGTTTTCGGCTGAAAGGCATATGAAATCTGGCACACTTTTGAACGGCGTTATAATATAGTGCTGAGAATGAACACACTTTTGAATGCCGTTATACAGCGCTGAGAATGAACACGTTCTCAATTACGTTCATCTAGCGGAAA
The DNA here is from genome assembly GCF_963971535.1 of Notolepis coatsorum. Classification (NCBI taxonomy): domain Eukaryota; kingdom Metazoa; phylum Chordata; class Actinopteri; order Aulopiformes; family Paralepididae; genus Notolepis; species Notolepis coatsorum. The sequence continues at coordinate 116,138,027 of NC_140166.1, forward strand.
TACAGTACGTTCAGTTCATGTTCACCCAAAATACGAACACGTTCACGAACGATCGTTCATTGAACGCGTTCAGGTACATCACTGGTCCTGTGTATGGCTCTCAATAAAAAGGCCTGGAAGAGGATGTTCTTCCTTCATCAGCTGAGGAAGTTCAGGCTGCCGAGGACTATGATGGTCCAGTTTTACACTGCCATCATCCAGTCCATCCTCACCCTCTCCATCATCACCTGGTTCCCTGCAGCCACGGTCAGGGACAAGGCCAAGCTGCAGCGGGTGATCCGATCAGCGGAGAGGGTGATCGGCTGCCCCCTTCCCTCCCTCGAGTCCCTACACTCCTCCAGGGCCTTGAGGAGGGCGAGGAAAATCATGGCAGACCCCACCCACCCGGGTCACAACCTCTTCACCATGCTCCCCCACGGCAGACAGCTACGGCTGCCCAAGACATTAAAGTCCCGCCATAGACTCAGCTTCTTCCCCTCAGCAGCTCGCCTGGTAAACGAGTCAGGTGTCTTTAGATAGGAGGGGGTGTTGCTGTGGATGCACTGATGGGTGAAGAGGGAGACCTTGTATTCAACCCTGGAGGAGACAGGGAGCCAGTGTAGGGAGTGGAGTATGGGTGTGATGTGATCATATTTCCGCACTCTCATAAGGATCCTAGCAGTCCAGTTCTGAATGTGTTGGAGCTTTTGGATGCTCTTGCTAGGGATCCCGATGAGCAGTGTGTTGCAGTAGTCAAGCCTTGAAGAGACAAATGCGTGAACAAGCTTTTCCGTATCTGGCAGGGTGAGTGTGGGACGGAGTCTTGCTATGTTTCTAAGGTGGAAGCAGGGGCGTAGCTGTAGAATCTGGGCCCCATGAAATAATGTATTTGTAGGCCCCCAGTGAATGCGAGCGTGCGTTAGCGCGCGAGAGAAAAGAATTTTTGCCCATTTATTTATTGATGAAAAGTAAATGCATAATATGGTTTTTACCTATACATTCGGTTCAGCAGTTCAGCACCTGCACTGTTGGTGGGTGAGCCTAGTAAAGGATGTCGCATTGCGTTCATCTTCAATGAATGGACCAATGCAATAGTCTACCAAAGCCCCCCCTCTCTCTCTATATATCTCTCACACACACACACACACACACACACACACACACACACACACACACACACACACACACACACACACACACACACACACACACACACATACACACACACACACACACACAAAATGTTGGGCCCCCCCCCCAGTGCTGGGCCCTTGGAATCATCCTAAACTACCCCCCCCCCCCCCAGGTCAGGTGGGGGTCCATTTTTATGCCCAGGTTAGTTATTACAGGTGAGAGGGGGAGGTTCTGGCTGGAAAAGGTGATGCTGGTTATTGGGGATGATTTGATCTGGTGTGGGCTGCCGATTAAAATGGCTTCTGTTTTGGAGCTGTTTAGTTGTAGGAAATTGTGACTCATCCACGCTTTTATCTCCTCAAGACAGGTGGTCAGTGTGGATGAAGATGATGACGGTGGTGACGGTAGGGGGGCAGAGGGAAGTGGGGCAGTCCTGAGGTAGCGTTGGGTGTCATCAGCATAGCAGTGGAAAGATATCCCATGCCGGCTGATGACACGACCAAGGGGGAGCATATATATAGAGTGAAGAGGGTGGAGCCGCAGGTGACAGGCTGTGTCCGGGAATTTGCGCCCCCCAAGGAGATGTGCTCAGTTCTGTCTGTGAGGAGGTGAACCATTATAGTGCAGAGTCGGAGAGTCCTATGGAGGAGTGAAGACGGTCCAGGAGGATGGTGTGGTCGACTGTGTCAAAGGCTGCTGACAAGTCCAGGAGGATGAGGAGGGAGGGGGAACCACTGTCAGCAGCCATCAGAAGGTCATTAGAGACCCTGACCAGCGATGTTTCCATGCTGTGGACTGAGCGGAACCCGACTGAAATTTCTCATATAAGTTATTGTGTTTGAGGTGTTGGTGAAGTTGGGCGGCCACTACTTTTTCCAGCACCTTGGAGAGAAAGGGCAGGTTGGAGACGGGCCTGTAGTTAGAAAGAACGTCCGGGTCAAGGCTGGGTTTTTTCAGGAGGGTTGTAATGATGGCTGTTTTTAGAGCAGGTGGAACATGGCCGGCTTGGAGGGAGTGGTTATTGGCTGTGGTGATGAGAGGACTTATGGCAGTTATATGTGTTTTTACAAGGGCTGTGGGGAAGGGGTCAAGAGAGCAAGTGGATGGTTTCATTTTGGTGATAATGTCCTCAACCTCTCGCTGCGAGATGTTGGCCAAGCAGCGGAGAGGCTGGGAGATCCCTGGCTGTGGGGCGGCGGTCACGGCAGGTGGAGTGGAGGAGTGAGAGAGGACGGAGCGGATGGTGTTGACCTTAGACCTGAAGGCGTCAAGGATGCTGTTGCATTTATCATCTGTGGTGTGATTGTGAGTGGCTGATTGTGGTTTGAGGAGATTATTGATGGTGGAGAAACGTTTTTTGGAGTTACCGGAGCTGTTGTTGATGATGTTGGAGTAGAATGATGTCCGTGCATCTCTGAGGGCCTTTGTGTAGGCCTTCCGGTGGTCTCTGTATGCCTCTCTGTGGACAGTGAGCCCTGACGCCTTGGAACGGCGCTCAAGGACACGGCCTGTTGCCTTCAGTTTCCGCAGCTCACTGGTAAACCAGGGGGGGAGGAGCGTGAGAAGGAGACTGTTTTTATTTTGACAGGGGCGTGAAGATCCAGGAGCCGGCTCAGGGTGCTGTTGTACAGGTCAACTGATTCAGTGGCAGATGAAGGGGTTGCAGAGAGATGATGATGGAGGTCCAGGGCTATGGCGTCAGGGTTGATGTTTTTGATGTTCCTGAAGTGAATTTGGCGTTTGGGCTTGTCGTGGGGGGAGGGGAATGGCAGCTCCATTGAGATGACCCTGTGGTCAGACACACTCATCTCATATACCAGCAGGTTGCTGATCAGGGCAGAGTCATAATGACCAGGTCAAGTGTGTGTCCCCTGTCGTGTGTTGGGACATCGACGTGCTGTGTGAGGTGGAGGCAGTCCAGTAATCGTAGTAGTTCAGATGCAGGGGGAGAGGAGGGGGGTGTCGACGTGAATATTGAGGTCTCCTAAAATTAGGATGTTGGTGGAAGTAGTACAGAGTGTTGTGAGGAGATCGTGCAGTTCTGGAATAAAAAGTTAGTTTGGTTTGGGTGGCCGGTAAATGAGTCATTTACCCCCCCCCCCCCGGGCTGCGCCCCGGACTGATGAAAAAATTGGCTGGAGGGCGCATTATAAATGCTAATATCATATCATAATATCATGTTCTATTTTATATTCATGTTGGTACTGGCCACATTTTGTTGCTGTTGTTTTTGTTGTTGAAATCAGCATAAAAGATCCATACGATATATTGCTTCTTTTGTTTTCCATTAATGCAAACAAATGTCAATTTAAATGTAATGATTAGTTTTGAGGGAAGAGAGGCGGATGGAGCGCTGAAGTAAACAATAATCACATCTCTTCACAGAGAGCTTTTTAAATATACACTAATTCATTTCAACTTAAAATAATGATTTTATAATGAGTCCTGGGAATATCGCTGCTGTTGGGTGCAAACCTTGTATCTCCACAAAGGTAAACATTTCAGGAATAAAGAAAACAACCTAATTTTCAGATTGACACCCATGTATTTATGAAGTTCTACATTGAGTTTCGAACTGGTTTCACTGTCCTAGTCATCTAAGGTAATCTAGTTACATAAATGACATTTAGATGAGATTAGATTAGATTAAATGTATTGTCATTATACAGCCCAAGTACAGTACAATGCGAAAAGAGGTTTGGCATCCAACCAGATTGCAAATGTACAAGTTCAAGTTTCTTTAATAGTTGTCATACAGAAGTACAGAATACTTTTATACAAAATGCTTCTTACTGGTATGCTCCAGAGACTGTGCTAGACAAGATAAGTATGAAATAAAATAGTATAGCATGTAAAATAGAAGTAAAAATAGAGGTCACAGTGTTCAGTATAGACATATGTACAATGTTCGATGCAGAATAGAAGTAACTGAGTTACCATACAATATACTATGCAATGTACTAATATACAATACTATATAGTGCAGAGCAGAAATGGGATGAGGTACAATTTAGGTACAATTTACAGTAAGGTGTACGAGTTGTAGTGCAAATCCTTTACCAATAAATATAAAGTGTAAAGTGTGTTTAGGTGTTCTAAAGTGTGTAAAGTGGGTGCTGCAGTGAGTTGTTTGTTTAAAGTGAGTGTGTGCGTGTGGATGTGTGTGCTGTGTGCATTTGATGGTTGTTGCATAGTGTTTATTGTTCGTTGAGCAGCCTGATGGCCTGGGGATAGAAGCTTCTTCTGAGTCTTTCTGTGCTCGCCTTAAGACTCCGGTATCGCTTGCCTGACCGCAGCAGTTCAAAGAGGCAGTTGTTCGGGTGGCTGGAGTCCTTGATGATTCTCTTAGCCTTCCCCCTGCACCGCTTGTTGTAAATGTTCTGGAGGGTGGGAAGCCCCCCTCCAATTGTGCGTTCGGCTGAACGTGTCACTCTTTGTAATCTGCTACGGTCTTGTGCAGTGCTATTCCCAAACCAGGAGGTGATGTTGCCAGTCAGGATGCTCTCTATTGTACATGAGTAGAAGTTCCTAAGGATCTTCTGACTGACTTGGAACTTCCTTAGGCGCCTGAGGAAGTAGAGGCGTTGTCGTGCCTTCTTCACAACACTGTCAATGTGTGTGGTCCATGTCAAGTCCTCGGATATGTGGGCTCCGAGGTACTTGAAACTGTTCACTCTCTCAACCGGTGCCCCGTCGTTGCTGAGGGGGCTGTAGTCCTTGACCCCCGACCTCCTGAAGTCCACAATCATCTCTTTTGTTTTGCTGACGTTCAGGGAGAGGCAGTTATCCTGACACCACTGTGACAGATTCTCTACCTCTTCCAGGTAGGCCCTCTCGTCGTTGGCAGAGATCAGGCCCACCACTACTGTGTCATCAGCAAATTTGATGATTGTGTTGTTGTTCCGCTGTGCCACGCAGTCATGTGTGTACAGGGAGTAGAGGAGGGGGCTCAGCACACAGCCCTGGGGGGCCCCTATGTTGAGCGTGATGGATGAGGAGGTGCAGTTGCCTGTTCTTACCACCTGGGGTCTGCCCGTCAGGAAGTCCAAGACCCACTGGCAGAGGTCATAGTTCAAGCCCAGGTCCCTGAGCTTGGCTATGAGTTTGGAGGGGACTATGGTATTGAATGCTGAGCTGTAGTCAATGAACAGCATTCTCACATAGTTCCCCTGCCTCTTGTCCAGGTGTGATGCTGCTGTGTGCAGCACATGGGCTATGGCATCCTCCGTGGATCTGTTAGGGCGGTATGCAAATTGCAGGGGGTCAGGTTGATGGGGAGGGAGGAACAGATGTAGCCTTCACTAGCTTCTCAAAGCACTTCATGGCTATGGAGGTGAGGGCTACAGGGCGGTAGTCATTGAGGCAAGCAATAGTAATAGCAATAGTAATACAATGTACAGGTGATAAACTTGGTATGGAATATACTGTATAAATGAGTACTACTGAGTAATAGTGCTAATCAGATGTATGTCAGGTTGTAGTATTAATATGTACGTGATACAGGTATAAAGACACTATGGTAGTAGTCATCCTGGCTAGCATTTAGTTACAACATAGAGAACCAATGTTTTTAGAGAGATACATGTTTTCACTGGACATCAGCGATATGGTTTAAATGAATAGTTGTACAGCTTTTTATCAACTTTCAACCTTTTTACAGAAACATGGAAACATTCTCATTGCCTCCAGTCTCTACAAATCCAAGTGAAGCACTTTGGCGCCGCGTCGGACAAACAACACCAACACCTGGAGTGTATCCCTTCAATGGCTCTGTTGCGCGCGATTGCAAATGGCTTCTGATGAAACCGAAAGCTAAATTACTATGCGTAACGTGTATAAATATTGAAAACAAGGCCCGCTACGTTGCCATGGGCGCGTGACTAATCACAGGAGGGTGACCTGAACAGGGCTGGTGAGGTGTGACAAGACCACTAAGGGAGGAAGGAGACACGGCATTCGGAGCCGTGAGTGATGAGGAGACACGAGACACAGGGAATGTGTTGGGTGCCGCTGAAAAGGTCAGAGCAGAGAGAGAGAGAGAGAGAGAGAGAGAGAGAGAGAGAGAGAGAGAGAGAGAGAGAGAGAGAGAGAGAGAGAGAGAGAGAGAGAGAGAGAGAGAGAGAATATACTGTATATGCTAGCTTGCTTCATATCACAGCCGGGCAAATTAACATGGAATTAACTTTAGACGGTCACTTCCGGTTCTAGTAACATGATACTGTAGGTGTATGATTGGCTGTCAGTCTTGGTAAGGCGGGCTTTGTTGAGACAGAAAGACAGAGAGAGAAAGAGAGACAGAAAGAGATAAACAGGGAGAGACTATACATGCGGATTGATTGTGCATTCATGTGGGAGTTGGAATTAGTGGATATATGAACTTGTGGATATTGATGGTATCTAGGTGGTATAAGTATCTTTATTGTTACATGATTTCCTTGAGTTGTGACATAATCGCCCCTAACCAGTTGCTTATTGGTTACAGCAACACTTTGAGTTGACTGTAAGAAACTATTAAAACAATGCTGTTTGTGACGCATCACCAACACGTTTATCACAGTTTCATTGTCTTAACACATTGACCGCCACAGCAGGGGGCGCTA
>NC_140166.1:116144939-116162439 GCF_963971535.1 Notolepis coatsorum
CTCTTCTTTCTCTGGGTTCATTTGTCTCTCTCTGTCACTCTCCTATATGGTCCCCTATACATCCTAGCTGTCTCATCCTGTAGCTACCTGCTGCTGCTGCAGCCAATCTACCATATGTCTTATCTACTGCGCTACAGTCTCAATGCTAATGCTGACTCCCTATCTTCTCTTCCTTCTTGTGTCTCTTCCTTCTTGTGTGTGTGTGTGTGTCTGTGTGTGTGTGTGTGTGTGTGTGTGTGTGTGTGTGTGTGTGCGCATGTGTGTGTGTGCGTGCGCGTGAGTGTGCGCATCCATAAAATGTATGTGATGACTACAATGGTGACTTTCTTTCTCTCTTCTGTCTGTGCTTGTGTGTGTGTGTTTGTCTGTCTCTGCATTTGTGTGTGTGTGTGTGTGTGTCCGCACATGCGTTTGATGGTTTTATGTGTATTCACCTCCAGAACGCCTACGACATGGCGGAGCTGCAGAAATCCCTCCAGCCCAGCCCCGCCCAGTCAGTCCAGTACTGCCGCTCCCGTGCCTTGGCACCACCCTCCTCCTCCGCCTCCTCCACCTCCTCCTGCTCACCTTCACCAGAACCACCTCTCCACCACAGACCCCCCCCCATCAGCCCCACGCCCAGCCCCAGGACACCACCCTGGGTCGAACCTGCCGGCTCCACTGCCCTCCCTCCGTCCGCGGCTTCCTCCTCCTCCGCAGGCCTCCGGCGGGACGTTCCCCCGACCAGGCTCCCCGCCCAGGGCCAGGCGCGGCCCCCTCAACTGCCGCCCCGCTCCTTCTCCTTCTCCAGCCAGGACCTGGCCCGCTACCTGTGCGAGATCATCCGCGACGCCGACCAGCACCCCGACACAGGCCCCTTCGACTCCCTCCAGGTCTACTCCACCGAGGGAGGGGGCTCCCCCACCGGCTCCCTCAGCTCCTTCAGCTCCGCGGGGGTGGAGGGAGGGAGCTGCAACGGCGAGGGGGTGGGAGGAGGAGGAGGGGAGGGGAGGAGAGAGGAGACGCTCAGGGAATGGGGGCCCCGCTTCGAGAAGCTGCGCGCGCTGTACGAACGCGCCGAGGCCAGTGACCTCTGAACTCGTGAACTCGACGATCGAAGGCTGGGAGACGGAGAGAGAGAGGGAGAGAGAGATAGACTTAAGAGAGGACTCTATTAGCGGGACAACCTTGACCAATCGATGGCAGGAACTTGCCCAGCGAGTCAGGGAATCTGAAAAAAAGGAGTGAAAAATGGAGTGGACGGAAAGGAAGAGGAGAAAGAGATTGAAAACGCCATCTCTCTCCCTCACTCTTCCCCCGTAGAACTCTGACCCCTCAGCCAGTCGGCTGGTTGTTCAACATGGCTGGAGCTGTATTTATTGGATAATGTATCCTGTCAATCATCGGCTCGGGGCAGATTGGCAGACGAGAGCGTCCCCCGGGGAGACGGTCTGCAGCTCTCTGCACCCACCGCTGCAGGCGACAATGACACGAGAGGAGACGTTATTAAAAGAAATGTAAACAGTCAAGTCGTCTTTGGAGCTCACCTACCCTGTGGGCTGCTCACTATTCACATCATGTACATATCATATCAGCCACATTGATTGATTGATTGATTGATTGAAAACTTTATTAACAGATTGCAGAATGGGTACAGTACAGTACAGCTCAATACATACAATTGTTAAGGGGATGCAGACCAGAGAAAGACTTTCATCTTGTTTACATCAGGGTCACCCATTTTCAATTCATCATAACATATATGACACACATGACATACAGATAGACAGTACTGCTACATCTATACATTTATGACATACCAGATTTGCAAATACAGTACTGTTTGTGATACGAAAAGAGTCCAGAAAAGAGAGTATCTACATTTGACGTAGAAACTGTACATTGGAGGAGGTTGGGTAAGTGGGGGGGGGGGACTGTACATTGGAGGTGGTTGGGTGGGGTGGGTTTGGGTAGGAGGGGTGGGTGGGGGACACTGTACAACTGTACAAGCAAAACTGTACATTGGAATATTGACAAGACCATACGTGGTCATTTACTGTACATTGGAGGGGGTTGTGTTAGGACATTTACAGTGGCCAGTTTCTAATTGCAGTCTCCCGTAGGTGTTTTTTGAGAGTGTTTTTGAAAGTGGGTAGTGATTCACATTTCTTTACAGCTTTGGGTAGGGCGTTCCACATTGATGTGGAAGAGTTTTAACCATCTGACAGAGAGAGAGAGAGAGAGAGAGAGAGAGAGAGAGAGAGAGAGAGAGAGGAGAGAGAGAGAGAGAGAGAGAGAGAGGAGGAGAGAGAGAGAGAGAGAGAGAGAGAGAGAGAGAGAGAGAGAGAGCGCTACAGAACTGGAGCCTCCTTTGCAGAAAAGGTCTCCTTTGCAGGGTCTACACAAGGTCTACACAATACTGCAGCCTCTCCTGCAGGTGTTGCTTTCTTTAGATATGCTGGACTGATACCATGTTGTTATGCATTAGGCCGGTAAAGGTTTTTATTTTGCTCAGTCGCAATTGCTGTGTCAAAGTCTCTTTTTAATCCAAGCTCTATTTATATGGAAATGAAGCAACTTGAGAGTTTGTTTGCTGTGTAATTATTGAAATGTTTAAATTTGAAGTTGCCTTGTGTTGTTTGTACAGGATGTACTTGTACAGCCGAGGCTTTAAAGCGAGCCCTGGCTCATCTGAGAAATAATGCATAAGCACATTTTGAGAAACCCCATCACATGGTCCACCGTAGCGGAGTTGAAGACGGAATGTTTCAAAGTACTGTTTATTTTTTTTATTTTTTTAAATGAGGTCCCTGAACCAATCTCAGTGATCTGAAGATGGAATGAATCAATATTATTATAATATTTTTGAAGTGAGGTCGCTGAACCGCTCGCGGTAATTTGTGAGTCTGTTTCATCTAGCTGTTTCTGAATCCACTTTCAGTAGATGTAAATACACACACCGCTACACTCTCAAAGAATAAAGCGTGTACCCTCTGAGGTACAAATAACATAAGAGCACCCTGTAAGTGGATCTTAAAGCCCTAATATGGAGCGGAATGGGTACTAATATCAGTCATTTCTAGCAGGAAATAGTGTTTTATGAGTGAAAAGATCCCTGTACTTGTATAGGGCACTGCCCTAGTAAGAAAAACTCCAGTGACCAATTTTTCTTACAATTCATTGTTTCCATTATTTACATTTTGCAGCGGTTGAATTATTGTCGCCGTTGCGTCAGAGTTTTACGAAACGAAGTCGCAATAGACCTGTCTCAAACCCTGCCCTCTTTTCTTGATCCTCCAATCACAACTGTCGCTTACCTCGGACAAACCAAGTTTGTCCGAGGTAAGCGACAGTTGTGATTGGAGGATCAAGAAAAGGGGCAGGGTTTGAGACAGGTCCATTACAGAGCACAGGACTCTGTGGAGCCGGCCCCTCCGCTGACCTCAAACCAGCGGTTGTCCGCTCTCTCTCCCACCGCTTTGACAGGTGAGTGAGGGAACTCTTCGCGGGACACAAGGCACCTCATTGATCGATGCAGTTCTCCCTCAGACTAATTTTTTCCATGGAGAACGATCCATGCAAAATAACAAAAATCGGTACTTGTTGCTCGCATTCATGTCCACTCGTCCCGAGAGAAGATAATGGATCCAGGACAAGGGATATGCGAAACCGCTACCTGACAATAGACCTGTCTCAAACCCTGCCCTCTTTTCTTGATCCTCCAATCACAACTGTCGCTTACCTCGGACAAACCAAGTTTGTCCGAGGTAAGCGACAGTTGTGATTGGAGGATCAAGAAAAGAGGGCAGGGTTTGAGACAGGTCCATTGGCGTTCTCCGGGTGAGTTACCAACAGCTCCTATCACACGGACTTTATCAAGCTCACAACACAGCATTTATAGGCTACAATCAAAGTGTGTTTGAAACCGCTCGGACCGTTTCTACGACCGTTTCTACGACCGTTTCTACGACCGTTTCTACGACCGTTTCTACGACCGTTTCTACGACCGTTTCTACGACCGTTTCTACGACCGCTCCGACTCGGTCTCATATCGTCACCTTAAGTCACTTTTTGAGGAAGATGATATTTTTGCCAAAGTCATCTCTTCATGATGCTGCTGGCCACCTCTGCTAAAATTGCCTACATTCTTAATTGAAAAGATCATGCTTGTGAAATTATGAATATATATATCATTTATTCTATTTGGTTCCGTTTATTCCGTTTTTCTCAAAACTTGAAAATATGATTTTAAGAAGGTGATGATATGACACTTACTCCAGGCTTTGTATATATATATATCGCTCCGCTCCCCCTGTTTTCCCCGCTGTCCTGGGATCAGCTGAGCTACATCTTTACAGGGGCCAGCCATAGCGACAGCCCAGTGCAAACGGACACACGCTCTCTCTACAGAATCTTCCTTCCATTTGATTGAATATAAATAGGCTAAATTGAATAGCGTTTTGCACTTCTCCGCTCGTCTCCGCTCCACTCTTCATTACAAAGGTTATACCTTCTGTTTGTAAGGTGCTATGCCTCTGGTGTGATTCCTGAGGTAGCGTTAGTCAAGCTACTGCTACGAGCCGCAGTCCTCTGTCGGTTTGGTCACACATAGGGGAGAACGGGGATGGTTGTCACACTTTTTACTCTAGTGTGAATTGCTCATCATCAAAACATCTTTCAGTAGTCATTCCTACATTAAATTGAAGCTTAAGATGTTGGCTTGAAATATGTATCCCTCTCATTTTCTCAGGAAATCAAATTACCTATCAAAGACACTCTGACACATTGTGACAACCAACCCCATCACAGGGATGGTTGTGACACACTATGGGGTTGGTTCTCACTATGTGTTTTAATGGGGAACATCTTAAAAAAGAAGGAAGAACTCAATTTGAAAGTTGAATTGCATTGACAAGTTGACAAATACATAACTTAATGCATCTTAACATGAACATAAACAGGAAAGACATCTTTAGGCCATCCTATATAACAAAATAAGAACAAAATAAATAGGCCTAACAATAATAGCCAACACAACTAGGCTACACTCATTCACTATTTGAGTTACAGTGATGGCAAATGTAGGGTCTGGGCACTCCAACTAAGCAGAGCTCGTGTGCCAACTGGTTGCACATGCAACACCCTGAACGGCGGTTGGAGAACGTTTCCATACAAACCAAACAAAAACAACTTCTTCATCTGATGAAGACTCCTCCTGTCTCTTTCTTTTCTGTTTCTTCTTCTTGCTGGCTGCCTTTTCCAGCTGGGTGGAGTACACTGGGATGTACTAGGCTTAGCAGGTGGTCTAGGCTGGAATGTACAAGGCTTGGCAGGTGGTCTAGGATGGGATGTATTAGGCTTGGCAAATGGTCTAGGCTGGGATGTACTAGGCTTGGTAGGTAGTCTAGGCTGGGATGTACTAGGCTTATTAGGTGGGCTGGGGTGCATTGGGCTCTGCTCGGTCTGTCCTCAGCTCATCCATCACCTCCAAGTTGGTGAAGAAACGGTCCACATGTGACAACCAATCCCAAAGAAAATGTGACGACCAACCCCAACTGGAATGTCTTGCTAGTATCAAGGGAACAGTAACAACCATCTAAACATTTGTTAGTTAGCCAACAACAATCTAAACTATAGCTTTCCCTTCACACTTTTTAAGGGTAACAATTGTTTCATTATAAACCAATGTGTAAAAGCCTAGAAGAAAAATACTGAGGAGCTGAATATTTACAATTCCACATGAAAAACACAAAAAGTCCTCTCACCTAAAGTTCAGCTGTTTCACTCCAAAGGAGACTATGTAGGTGAGCTCTGATTCCAATTCTGGACATTTCCATACCAAAATATGGGAGAAAGCGCCTTTTGGTAGCGAAATATATTGAATGTGACAACCTACCCGTGTGACAACTAGTGGTCTGCAAGGGCCTTGAAATAAAGCCAGAGCCCTGCCCGAGCCCGTGAACTTCAGGCCCTGCCCGAAAATAAGCCCGACTGTAAATAATATTTTAAGCCCTAGCCCGCGTGAAAACCAGAAAAAAAAGTATTATTATTATTATTAAAATATAATTTAGTTTGTATTTGTTTTAAATATTCTAAACACTTTATATATTAACTTAATAAATAAACAAAAACGAAAATGTCCAATAGGTCTGCCTAAATAACGCATATCACGCTGAAAACTAAGAAGCATTTATGCCTCCCTCCCAGTGCTCGCTTATAGAGCAGCCTCGTAAAACGTATTGAAGGCTATAGAATCTTCTTTGACACACAGTACACACACACACACAATAGCCTACTACTATATACAAACAAACAGAAATCAGATTTCGAGCAGAGCAATAATGAAAAGCACAACAAAACAGGTAGCGAGCGACCCAGCAAATAATAAACATCACTCACCACGACGTCAGCAACGCGTTTAACAAAACTTCAACTGGCTACATGATCCAAGTACAAATAAAACGTTCGCCAACTGGCTATATTCCAACACAACCAATCGAGTTGTCCCCGGCCTGAGTTCTCCCTGCGCGCTGCGGTAATTACATCCAAATGTTTCTCTGATGACAGCTTGGCGCAAAAGCAAAAACGAATCTTAAAAACGAAGGTTATCCTATAACCCTAGTTATATGAAAAAAGAAAAAGAAAAAAAACGCAAAAAAAAAAAAAAAAAAAAATTAAAAACGGCGGTGCCCGGGCCCGGCCGAGCCCGAATTATTTATAAAAAAAAAAGCCCTACCCAGCCCGAACCCGCCGGGCCCCGTCGGGCCTGGGCAAGGTTGCAGTGCACTAGTGACAACCATCCCGTTCTCTCCTACAGTGCAACGCAGGGAGGGCGACAAGCCCTAGAGCTCTTTAAAAACGAAAAACTCAGCCAGGCTGCAAACTTTGCCACTAAGGCTAATATATATAATATACGGTGCCGTCTGCAAGTAGTAGATCAAAGAGGCATTATGTATGAATAAATAGATGTCAATAAATTCATTCTGAAGTTTGTTTCGCAGTCAAGTGTCATTTTATTTAATATTTTCTTTTAAAGTTTCCTATTGATATTCACCCTGAACACTGGCGGCGTGCGCGAGCACCAACCAGGTAAAACGAACATCCTTTCCCCCAGCTGCTGCGGAAACAAACCCTAGAGGAAACACATTTCTCGCTGAGAGAGCGTACGTTAACCGCTGAGACCCTTTGAGGAGCCAGATCGAGTATCAGTATGAGGAGAACTATGGTAACAGCTGATGCCCAGAGCAACATAAAGTGAAAGCAAAGTGTTATTTTTATGTTTTTTTGTTGTTGTTTTTTCCATATAGGAAGATTATATATGTAATTTTACTGGTGAAAAATGTATTACTTCAAACTAATGTCTACTGTTCTGCTCAGTAAAAGCAATGGATTGGAACAGAACTTGGTGTAGCCAATACTTAAAGTTTAGGACTTGGAATTGTCATTAACTGTGAATAATAATAATAATAATAATAATAATAATAATAATAATAATAATAATAATAATAATAATAATAATAATAATAATAATAATAATAATAATAATAATAATAATAATAATAATAATAATAATAATAATAATAATAATAATAATAATAATAATAATAATAATAATAATAATAATAATAATAATAATAATAATAATAATAATAATAATAATAATAATAATAATAATAATAATAATAATAATAATAATAATAATAATAATAATAATAATAATAATAATAATAATAATAATAATAATAATAATAATAATAATAATAATAATGTCTGACCTACAATCTCTCATAACAGGTTTATAACATCAATAATAATGCCTCAGCTACAATCATAACAGGTTCATAACATTTGAAGCAAACTAGAACCCACCGTTATCATTTAGTCTGGTTATTAACAAATCAGTTATTGTGTTGACAAACACACATTATAATATCGCCTTAGGGTGATCATGAATAACTTATTATTACAAAATAGATGTATGTCTTACGTTTTACCACATAATGTTCTGTCAAGGCTGTACGGATTCTTTCAGTGTTTATGTATATAAAAAAAAGAAAGAAAAAGAAAAAGGAAGCGATTTGACCGACATGAAGTTTGCCGGGGCGAGATCTTTTAAATGTTTCTGTAACGTGTTCCTGGCGGGTCCAGTTGTTCCATATCGGTTGGGTGTCACCCTGTCTGCAGGTTCTAACGTGCTTAGGTTTCTACTTTTCCGCTCTCTATTCTCGTCTCTTTCTCATTTGAGTTTTCTCATTCGCTCTCCTTTATCGGTTTTCTTTTTTCGTTTTTTCCCCCTCTTCTTCCTCCTTCTCTTCCCCCTCGGCACTCGGGGGGGCGGGTGGAATGCAAACAGCGCTTCAACAGGGAAATGGAAGCGGACGGGCTCCGGGTGTCGGGAGGTTGGAAGTGCTCGCTCTGTCGCTCTTGTCTCCAGACGCGCTCTCCTCAGGCGTTTCCCCAACAAGGAGGCTGTTTAAACTGACGCCGGCTCGCGCTGAATACAAACTAAAGCCACAATACCATCTACACCGTCTGCGGTTCACATCGATGTTAATTTAACTTTGGAAATGGAATTGAATTCGATGATCAGCGATTGTGTGATAAGCAAACTATTATTAATTGATGCTGCAGTTATGCAAACAATTCTGTAATCAGCCGTGCTTACGAGATTTGGCAACAATAGAAAGAAAGAAAGAAAGAAAGAAAGAAAGAAAGAAAGAAAGAAAGAAAGAAAGAAAGAAAGAAAGAAAGAAAGAAAGAAAGAAAGAAAGAAAGAAAGAAAGAAAGAAAGAAAGAAAGAAAGAAAGAAAGAAAGAAAGAAAGAAAGAAAGAAAGAAAGAAAAAAAAAAAGAAAGAAGACTGTGATAGGGGAAAGTGATCAGGGCACCTGTGTTTCTGCCATGAGGAGAGCATGGATCAGTATCATAGAAGGGTAGAGAGAGAGATAGAAAGATAGAGAGAGCGAAAGGGGAAGAAAGCAAAGGAGAGAGATGAGTTAAAAAAAATAAAGTTCACAGAAACCGGTCTGCGTTGTGGACGAAAGGCCAAACCTCATGGAAAAAAGGTACGTTTTGAAAAAAGCCTGGGAGAGAAAAGAGTGCAGAGAGAGAGAGAGAGAGAGAGAGAGAGAGAGCAAGAGTTTGAACGAGAACGATGGAAAAGTGAGAGACAGAAAGAGAGAGAGAGAGAGAGAGAGAGACCCACATGAGTCCATGTCATGTGGGCTGTCGGGTTAAACGTGGCAGCGGTGTTCGGAGCTGCAGAGCACTGCGGGGGGGGGGGGCTGGGTGGGAGGAATAGTTTACCAGAAGAGAAATGGCTTGTTGCACACAACAGAATGACAGAAATAGAAAGCCGTGTGCCCCCCCCCCCCCCCCCCCCCCCCCCTGCGCGTCTCCGAAAGGCCAAGCTCGTTTTTCATGTGTTTCAGGCGGTTCTCTCTCATCATCGTCCTTTTGATTCCACTTCCTCTGCACACCGCTTCTTCGTCAGCATAGAGAGGGAGAGAGAGAGAGAGAGAGAGAGATAGAGAGAAAGAGAGAAAGGAGTAAAGGGTAGGACTGTGTGTGTGTACTGTATGAAAACACATCACAGTACTAATCCTAATATGAGCTGATGGCTTTCTGTCATGCTGGAAACCAAAGGATTGTGGGTACTTTAAAAGAAAGGAGAAGAAAAAAAATAAACCCAGGGAGGGAGGGAGATGTCGACGGCTTCTCAAAGGCATGTCGGTGTTTCTGAAAAGCCGCAGCGACAATGCAGCGTTTGAAAATAGATGATTCAGTGTCAAGGGTGAAGAAGTAGGTGATGGAACACTGCCTGCACATACAGTAACACACACACGCACACACACACATACACTTTCTTTTCCTAGACACTGAGAGCACCTCCAGGGCGACGTTAGGGAAGCCTCCACTAACAGGGCTTGGTGGCAGAACTGCGGGGCATCGCTGGGTAGCAGCGGTGGGTTACCAGAGAAGGCAAATTACCACCACTGCAAGGGAAAGTGTGAAGTTAGAATATAATTTAGTTCATCCCCCCCCCCCAACACCACAGAACTGTGATTATACATTATAAATATATAAATGTATATACTACACGGCTTGGTTTGGCTCAGAAAATTATACATTTTATTGCAAACGTAAACAATGAAAATGAGCTTTAAACACGTGGCTAATAGCGATAGCCATTTAAAATGAGAGAAAACAACCGACCTAGGGAAGAGAACGAGAGTATTAAAATCTCGTTTTTCAAACAGCTTTAAAATTCGATAGACTGGGGCGCCCGAGTGGCGCACCACGTTACTGCGCTGCAGACCTACGCGGACAACCCGGGTTCGTCTCCTGATCCCGGACTGATTTGCCGCATGTCCTCCCCCCATATCTTCTCCCGTTCTTCCTCTTCTCTGCTCTCTGTCGGTCATGTCTGACCAGAATAAAGCTGTAAAAATGCTAAAAATAAATCTTAAAAAAGAAATATTCGATAGACTGTACCAAACGTAATTCTTTCCCGGTGGGGACAGGTGGCGTTGATGGGTCTTTCTGAGGCCAGCAGGACAAGGACAGAGACACAGTTAGGACACCATTGTTTTGTACTGTACCATAAAATGGCCTCTTAAATGTCGTGTAACGGGTGCAGATAGTATATTGTGAAAATGTTGTTGTTTTTTTCTAACCTCATGTGTAAATACAAAGATGGATTTAATTAAAGAAAACACAATAACACTTTACTTGTTGTGGATCTGAAGGCATTATACAGCCGTGCGGTTTTATCGGATGACAGGGCACGTCGCTGTTCCTGCATTATGATCACATCAGAAAATGACATGCATTAATGTGTCGTGACATGCATTATAATGCATTATATTTAGTATGACAGTGCTGTGAAATTGTTATGAGCGATATTCAACTCGATCCCGGGACTCCTGTGCACATGGTGAGTTCACATGTGTATATATTTTGATTAAGATGATAATTATAATGCACTCAAATGCCTTATGAGCGACACTTCGAGTAAAGTGTTACAAAAACCATGGCTTTTCCTGGTCAACGAAAGTGGGTCCAATGTGCAGCTTCTCTGATAAAAAAAAGTTTACCTATATATTTTCTATTGTTACCATGACGATGAGCTTTGGACGGTTATATTGGTGTTTTGTATTTGCTTCAGTCTTTTTTATTATTTTTTTCTCAATAAATTCATTTATCTGCACGCTGTGATTGTATGGCATCATGATTTATTTGAAATAGAGAGACCAGAAAGATGATCCTGTAGTATCTGGGATGGCTATACCTCTAGAAGACATGAGGAAAGAAGGGATGAATTAATGTGAATAAAAGAAAAACATGCACATAATTTGTGATACGTTAGAACCTTTATTAATCCCCTTGGGGAAATTCGTCGTCTGCCGTTGACCCATCCTAACTATTTAGGTGCAGTGGAGCAGCACCGGCGCTCGGGGACCAACTCCAGTTGTAATACCAGTACCTTGGTCACGGGACCAACATGAGACTCATAGGCCTTGGCTCATGTTATGTGAAGAACATATAAAAGAACACATCCATTGAGTGCACATTGTGCATCTTCCCTACACATTTATGAACACATGGTGTTCGGGTCCACTGGACCTGAAAGTGTGGAGATTGTAGGTGAAAACAAGTAAATGTGGTAAACATTTTTACAAAAAGGTTCACTGTGTACCTTCACTGTCTGCCTCCATCTTGTTTAATTTATATTTTTCAAGATTCATGTATTTTTACAGACACCACATTTTATCACAAAAAACAAATAGCACCTTTATTGATAAATGTGATCTAGTAGAGGTCAAAGGAAAATATTAACCATATATGTCATCTAGATTGCTTGTAATTGAGATAGAGTTAACATCTGTTAAGTATTTTTACATTAATTGTACATTAATGGCTTTATTTTAATTTTTTTTTACTTTATTGCCAACAGCAATAAAATGACAGTACAGTACAGTAAAAATGACAATACAGACGGGAAAAAAAATCAATAAAAAGGGGGGGGGGGAATAAATAAAATAAAGTAAACATTTAATAACTAACCTTGATTGGGTCCCTCCTCCAAAACATTCCTGCCTACTCAAATATACCTACACATTTCCCTCTCTGTATATACCCATAATACACACTTGTACATTTCCCTCCATCCTGTCTCAAAGCAGTGTGTCCCAAGCCTACCCAAGATAGCTAATAATTGACCTCCATCTCTTCTCAAAGAGAGGCATCTTCAGCTGTAGCTGGGCTGTCATGTGTTCCATCATATGTACATGTTTAACTTTCTGTTTCCATTGAGCAGTCGTAGGGGGCTCAGGTTTCATCCAGTTAATAGTAATAATTTTTTTTGCAATCATCAATAAGATGTGTAATATAATAGTACTGATCCGTGTCCAAGACTCGTTCACTCTGTATTTCCAACAGAAACAACATTGGGTCCATGGGGATGTCCGTTTCCAATATTTTCTCTATTTCTTCTTTTATATCCTTCCAAAACTTCTGTATTTTTGGGCAGTCCCAGAATATGTGTGTATGATGATCCCCCACCATACCACATTCCCTCCAGCATTTGTTGGTAGAGTCCTTTTTGAAGACACATGCTGTCAATGGAGTTCTGAAGAATCTCATTTTGACCTTCCAATCAAATTCTTTCCATAACTGGCTTCCGATCCCCCTGTGACAGTTAAAACACATGGCCTCCCAATCTTCATCCTCCACTATTGTATTCATCTCTAGTTCCCATTTTTCTTTAATATGTAGAGTGTCATCAGACATGTCTAGCCTTAGATTTTGGTACATAAGGGATATTTGTTTTCTTGTCAATATCGGGCGTTCACATAGTCGTATAAAATGGAATTCTATATTAGTTGGTTCTTTCTTAATAGTATCCCAATCTGTGTGTTTAGTGACATAATTTCTAATTTGTAGATATCTGTATAGGTCACTTGATGGTAGAGAAAATCTGTTTTGTAATTGTGAGAAGGATTTAAATGTATTCCCATCAAATAGTCGGTCAATTGTAATTAATCCCTTATCCGCCCACTTTTTGTATGTGTTATCCCACATGGATGGGAGAAACTCTATGTTTCCTACTATGGGCATGGCCCTTGACAAAGCTACTGTACCTTTTATGTGTTTTTGAACTGTGTTCCAGATTTTCAGTGTATGTTTGATCCATATATTAGTTATTCAAATCTTTCCCTGCGCTTTTTTACTCATAAATGGGAGGGTGGATATTGATATTCCTGGTAAGGAGTTTTGCTCAATAGAGACCCAACCGGTTTCCATATCCTTTACCATCCAGGCCACCACTGCTCGATGCTGAGCAGCCCAGTAATACAGTCTCAGGTTGGGTAAGCCCAGGCCACCTCTCTCTTTTGTTGACATCAATATTTTTTGTCGTATTCTTGCCCTCTTTTTTTGCCAGATACATTTTGATAACATTTTTTCCAACATTTTAAATGTGGATTGTGTTACTCGTATAGGGATGGATTGAAATAGGAAGAGTAGTCTTGGTAGGATATTCATCCTCACTGACTCTATCCTGCCAAAAAGGGACAGGGGTATTTATTGGGCTTTGTTTTAAGATCCCAATAATGTTGTGGGTCCACCAGACCCGCGGACATGGGGTGAGTAACAGAAAACACGAACACCACACAAGAATGTATATAAATTATAACAGCATCTCTACAACACAACTCTTCTGAGTCCAACGGTCCCTCCCACAATTCTCTAGTCTAGGACAAGTGGTTAGCGAGTTATGAAAGTGAGCGGGGCTAAAGTACAATGGGCACTGATTGAGCCTTTAAAACATGTTTACAGCAAAGTGCAATTAAATGGCACTGAGATTTGACCAGAGGGGCCCTAAGAAACACGTCACTTCTGATTCATGAAACGTTCTATTGTAGCTAACAACCTTCTAATGACTTCAGCGTAGGAGCCGACATAAAGGTTATGCGGTATCTTGGGACAGTATCAAAACACACTGATATTTGGAAGTGCCCTTCAGTGAACCCTATACACAGGGTCATGCAGGCTCATTTACATTTCACTTTGAAGAGAAATGGTGCACTGATTCTGATGTTACGCGCTCCGCCCCCGCTTGTGATGTGTGTGGTGTCTCTTCTCCCTCCTCTCTCGTGTCCTTGTGTTTTAGGCGCAGCCCTTGATGACCTGAGTGGCGGCACCAGTGAGGCCGTGGGTTGGGTTTACAAATGAACTAATGTTCACATAATCATGCCCTCGCTCTCTCAACTCCTTGTTCCTGTGAACCAGCTATTTTTACCTGAAGACCTACAGCCTGTGAGCTCTGGGTTGAATCACTGGGTTTTTAAGTTGCTTTTTGTTTTAGTTTTCTATATTTGTTATTTTGTCCATTCCTTATCTTTTTGTAAATAAATGTCAAAATGTTTCTTCGTACAAACTGGTGTTGTGTCACACAACTTGTGTGACCTTTATGTTGCAGCCTTTCGAGCCGGGCCATAACATAATGGGGGCTCGTCAGAAATTAGTAGGTGAGTGATTGTTTTTTATACACCTAGAACCTATGTTTTGTTTGTTTGTTGGTTAGTTGCAGGCGACACGGTGGTGTAGTGGTTAGCACTGTCACCTCACAGCTATAAGGTTGTGGGTTCGATTCCCACTTGGGGACCAGGTTGCCGTGTTGCCAGGTACCCAGGTGGGGTATCTCCCGGGCCTTTCTGTGTGGAGTTTGCATGTTCTCCCCATGCTCACAAGGGTTTCCCCTCCCGATAAGATAAACCCAATGGAAAAACATGCACAACAGATTGCTAACGCTGTCGCGTCCCTGACGAAGACGGACAGGAGCACTTGGATTGGTTCCTGGGCGCAGCGCTGCTCCCGGCTGCCCTTGGGGGAAGGACAATGGGATGGGGCATTTCATTGGCAACCCAATGCATCTGTGTGTGTATTCCTGTGTGTCGCCCATTTTACATATGTGTTGCTGCATGACAAATAAAGATTTATTCTTCTTCTTAGTACTTTATTTACATTTTCTGATGAGACCGTGTTGTGTCACTGCAGCCTGACATTCACTGGAAGTCGCGGGACTCATGCTAGACTGTTTATGGAAGTTACTCACATATGAAAAGTATCTAAACGTGAAGAAATGTGCCTCACTGGCTCAGGTCATTTATGTGAGACAGCCTATTCCCACATGAAGATCATTACTGTAAGTTAAAATACCATTCCACCATGACTGATGATCATCTGGACGCATGCTTGAGACCTGCTATCAGCAGCTACTGTCCAGATTATGCAACCCTGGCTGACTCCGCTCAGCGCATACGGTAGGGACAGGGCAGTATATTATGTTTAGCTGGTAATTTTAAAAGTAGCTCACAAGCCAAAAAGCATCGCAGAAATTGAGAAAACCTGGTTGAGGAAGTACACAGTTACTTTCGTTGAGTAAAAGTAGAAATACCCAGATAAAATAGTACTCCTGAAAAACAATCAACACTGTCATTGCCTTTGAAATGTAAAAGTACTCAAGTAAAGTACAAGTACCACAAAATTGTACTTTCCACCACTGTCAAACTTTGACTCTTTATAATGCATATTGATAACTTGGAATGGGTCCAGTTCCATTATACATTTTCTACACACCAGCTGTCAATTACAGTAATATATAAATATATATAAAAGACTCCAAGAATATCCAAGGTTTTTCAACTTGAACAATTTTACTGGTTCATATCTTCAATTATAACAAGAAAACAAACGTTGCAGAAAACACCACTGTACAGTAAAAGAGCTGAGAAGATAAGACGGGCAGTGGGAGGGAGGGGCAGTGGGAGGGATGGGCAGTGGGAGGGAGGGGCAGTTGGAGGGACGGGCAGTGGGAGGGACGGGCAGTGGGAGGGAGGGGCAGTGGGAGGGATGGGCACCGAGAGGGACGGGCACCGGGAGGGAGGGGCAGTGGGAGGGAGGGGCACCGGGAGGGACGGGCACCGGGAGGGACGGGCAGTGGGAGGGATGGGCAGTGGGAGGGAGGGGCAGTGGGAGGGACGGGCAGTGGGAGGGAGGGGCAGTGGGAGGGACGGGCAGTGGGAGGGAGGGGCAGTGGGAGGGACGGGCAGTGGGAGGGATGGGTACTGGGAGGGGTAGGAACTGGGAAGGATGGGAACTGGGAAGGACGGTCACGCAGTAAAAAATATTCAAGGCACCGGCATACCTCCACGTCCCTTCATTAAATAACAACACAAAGAAAGACATTTAGTCAGATAGTGGAGGGAAGAAGATCCACAGGCTACATTCACTGTGACCTGCATTAACCCTTTCAGGGGTACCGTCTCACACGCAACATAGAATCTTCAATATCTGAGCAGTTCTGGAGTTCTGGAATTTCAACATAGAATACAGGATACCGTTCCATAAACATGACATCATCCAACTTGGGGAACATCGTCCAAATAATATTTTTTATTATGTTATTCCCATGGCCCGGGAAAATTCTATCAATATTCCACATAAGCCAGGAACCAGATAAGTAAGACTCAAACTTGCGACGCCATCAGGTATAAAGACTGGAGCTGCATGGGAGGCGGGTTTTGTGGACCTACATAATGTTTGTTTGAGTTTTTATACCCAAATGAGCTTCATTGATTCTCCAGTAGTGTTCTCAGTCCTGAAACAGAACATGTAGCGGAGCACCCTGGGTGCTCCCAGTGTCACCTATACAATCTTTCCTAATTCATTGTCTATGGAGCAGCTCCGGACTTTATACTTGATGACATCAAATGTTAAACGGACTGCATTTATATAGCGCTCTTATCTAAAGTGCTTTACAACTTATCCCTCACATTCACCCATTCACTCACACATTCACACACCGACAGCGGAGGCAACCATGCAAGGTGCCAACCTGCTCATCGGGAGTAGTTAGAGGGTTAAGTGTCTTGCTCAAGGACACTTTGACACGCTGCCGGGAGGAACCTTCCGATTATCAAACGACTGCTCTACCTCCTGGGCCACTGTCACAAGTTTGAACTTCAGTGCTCTAGTTTTTAGATTAGGTGAGAGAGTTGTTTTGTATTCATTCACTAATATTTCCTTGAGGCAGGGTTCAAATTTAATTATTCACCTCCAGTCAATATCTAAGACTTCATATCTGAATCCCATTTCTTGTTTGAAGCTACATTTACCACATGATTTTTATCTTCCAATAGAGAAAAGGTGTGTGTGTTTGTGTGTGTGTATGTGTGTGTGGGGGGGAGGGGGCACTTTAAGCATACAGCTGTAATGGAGTATTATGAGTCAAATTATACATATGGCAAATTAACATCTATCTGAATGTCCTTTTCATTAGCTGGCCAAGACTCAAATGGATTGCTAATATCAATATGGGTGGAAATTAACAATGCTGAAATAAACACATTACATTAGTACATTCCTATTAGGCAAGCATAATGGAAACACTTCCAATAAAGAAATCAGACATTTTCTAAATGAAACATCTAATATTGGAGGAAGAGCAAAGAACAAGC
>NC_140166.1:116167439-116337439 GCF_963971535.1 Notolepis coatsorum
AACATTTCTCCAGTTACTTTGAAATGTCTTTGGTAACTTGTAGAAGATGACAGAAAGGCAGCCTTTGGTCGAGAAGAAAGGTAAAACAAATCCAGTCTTCATACGATGTTCTCAAATCAATGAGTAATCGTGTTTAATAATCGGAATTTCAGTATCAATCAAAATAATTATGATATTTTTTTGGATGATTTTTGACATACTAGAGCAGCTCTGCTGTATGTGCCATTAAGAAATGAGTGAAAATTAAACCAAGCAATCTGTAGGGCTGCATAAGGGGGCGAGTTGATTGGTGCTGGAAGTCTGAGCTCCTCCAGAGTCCGGTTACTGGGTCTGGCCGTGGTCCGGAGAGCTCCTGGACGTTTTCTTGCGTTTCTTCTTGAGCCGGTAAACGTGGAAAGTCTTGTTCTGGAAGGTTTTGGTGAACAGAGCGGCGTACGCCGTCGCCTCTGACTTGATGGCCTCACAGAAGCGTGCGTGATGTGCCGGGACGAGGTCTGGGTCGTTGTCTCCTGGCCCGTCCATTATCTGTGGATCAAAACCAATCACGTCAGATTTATTCAACATGCATGTGACAGAGAATCTCTGCAATACGCTTCACACAGCTATTCCTCAACCTTCTTCATGAGAAGGTTGGTTGGCCCCCTCTGACACACACTGGTATTTGATCATTTTTAAGGCCCGTATTGGTAAGCTATCATTTAAAAAAAAGTGTTGGCAGGCCCAAAATTTATGTTGTTATTGACATGTTGTGTGCATGTATCCCCTGCCCATTTCCCATTTCCCCACATGGAATGCACCTGATGGGATAAACGCACAGCTAGTTTAGACATGCTCACATGCTGCTGCTCTAGTTGGTCATCTAGTGGCTCAATGTTATCTATAATACCTTTAAGTGATAATTGAGAGGGATTATGTTTGTATGAGTCTTTGTTGTTTTAAGTGATGATTAACACAATGGGGACCGGCCACGTATAAATACGTGTTTCGAATCCATGCGCTGTGGACCAGAGGCACGTATATAGCCGTGGCAAGTTGTTATTGTTTTATTCCATATTAATAACCGGATCAAGATGATCGATCCCCGATCGACTCTGCAGATCTACCCGCCTCTGTGGAATCGGCAACATGCAATACCGGCCAGATCCTCTTAGGGGCGCCATCGCTCCACTGCAGTATCATTGTGGGCGAATGGAATTTAATTTTTTTTTACACTCCAACGGAGTATCATATTACTCTGATCACAAACCAACAGCATGCACCGTGTATCACGTTTCGAAGCTGTGATTTCACCATGGAATAAGGGGATTTATCATCAACCAATGGACATATCGATCTACCAGATGCCGATTGATAAAGGGGAAATGCTGCCGGGTATCACACTGGCTGACGGTAAGACATTTTATCACATAATTTATAGCCGGATCGGAGCTTGCTGTGCAACGCAATCAATCGATCTGTGAATGTGGCTACTTACACGGACACTCTATTGGTACTCAATAATACTAATCGGCGGCCCCCGCCGCCCCCCTTTCATCCATAGATGCTCTGGGATAGTCCGGATCATAAGCAGTTTATGTTATTTCATTAGCATATATACAACGGAAATGCCGTTGAATATAACGTTAGTAGCCTTTAGCTCTATAACTAGCTTTCCAGAAAATAGATGATACGAAATCTGCGATAAAGCTAATATTCACGGCGCTATAAAATGACAACCTACCGGTGGATATTTTTTTTCTTTAAGCCATTCTGAAGGGACGGTTTATGCACTCAATTGACAATGAGAATGGACAGATAGCAATACTATAAAGTATAGATATAGCTGTTAGAAAACCCACATGTTTGTTTACATTCCCCGGTCCTCTAGCCACTAATTAGACTAAGCCCATCGGTCGTCAAGGTGTTAAGGGGGGTTATATTTTAATGAGTCTATACACCATTTTAAGTGAAGATTGAGAGGGTTTATGTTTGTATGAGTCTATACATTGTTGGATGATTCTACTCATTATACCATATAAGGACAATATACTGTAGAAAACAAACAAATAGGTTATGTCCTAGTAATAAAAACACTGAAACCATAATACAACACATACAAATAAATACTGTAGTACAAGAAAATTGCAAACGATGGCAACATACAGTACAAGCACAACTGCACAGTGGAGAATTGTGTGTGTGTGTGTGTGTGTGTGTGTGTGTGTGTGTGTGTGTGTGTGTGTGTGTGTGTGTGTGTGTGTGTGTGTGTGTGTGTGTGTGTGTGTGTGTGTGTGTGTGTGTGTGTGTGTGTGTGTGTGTAAAAAAACAACATCATGAACAACTATGATGAAATCATTTAAATCAGTGAAATGATTTGAGCCTGATATATAAGACAATAAAGGCAGAAACATGTCCCATTCATTCCTTATGTTAAAGGGGAACTATCTTATAAATGGCCTTTTCCAGTGGTTTGCATTGTTTTCTAGCAATGTGGGGTTGTACCAACACTGACTAGATGTGAAATTCTCATTCAGTCCCATTGCTCCAGTTCAGCTGAGACAAAAACCTCCCCCACTAAACCAAGCTATTCTGAATTTACGTCGATCTGTGACGTGTAAGAATTCTGATCTGCCACCGCCCGCCCACAATCAACTGTGATACATTTATATGAGCAGAGAGTGGAAATAATGCGGAAGCGGGTTCGACAGCAGAGACCTTCAGCTGTTCACACACAGCTGGGACTCGGGGGGGGGGGGGCTCTCTCTCTCGCTCTCTCTCATATCAGCACTCGCTGTATCACTGTCAACGTGTTGCAATATTAACGCTCCCACATGCGCGCCCGTATTCCGATCCGTGCAATAATATTCACCGGGGTATATATTGTCATTTGAAACAAGTTACCAATGCATTGTCCCGTGGGATTATGCCCCCCTGCGGCGAAATTAATTAGTCCCACAGAACCATGCGTCAGCACACACACATGAAAACACACAGAGACACGCACACACAAATTGCTGCCTCATGTATATGAGAGCCTCTTCTCTCTCCCTCTCTCTATCTGTCTCTCTCCCTCTCTCTCTATCTGTCTCTCCCTCTCGCTCTCTCCCTCTCTATCTCTCTCTCTCTCCCCCCCAAAGGTAACTGCCAGTGCAGGTGAGTGACTGTCACTCAAAGCGCATTGTGAGTATGGGCGGAGCCCAGTCAAAAACAGCTTGGACTTTGCAAGGGCAGAAAGTGGTTTAAAAAGACATAACAATGAATTGTATTGAAAAAAATCTTACAGATGTGTTCCATATACTCGCAGGAATTGTGTAAAATTGCCCAAATAGTAAAAGAAATAGCAAAATATGAGCCCTTTAATTTGCTCTTCCCTTTCAGTCAGCTTTTACAATTAAAATGTACACCCAGTTATATACGTCTCTCGACACAGTACACAAAGTACTTTCACAAAACACGGCATTCTAGTAATACAGATCTATTTAAATAAAACCAAAACAAATTAAATTAAAGAAATACAAGGAAACAACAGCAAAGACTCTATAAAACTATAACTAAAACTATAAAACACTGCATAAAGACTATTCTGTCAGCACTCATTCTTGCTATATAGTAGGTTTAATCATGGCTCATATGTAAATATAAACAAAGTAAGTATACATTCAGGGCCCGAAATTAAAGCCCGCCACCCGCCATTGGCGACCAGATTTTAGGTTTGGCAAGTGCCACTGAGAGGTCTGTCCGCCACCTGGCGTGTAGTTCATATCGATACTCTTATTTTGAAAATCCTGTGCAGGTCTCATTTCCGCCCCAAGCGCAGCTCCAGTCATAATATCTTGGCTCCGGCAGTTAGAAACGTTCGGTTCATATGATACTCTTATTTTGAAAAAACCTGTGGCAACGAGTCATATCCGCCCAGTCCTGCAGCTGGATACTATAGGCTTCTGCTCGTATCAACACAGAGGCAGTCTGCTCTAGTCTAGAGCGGACCTACGTGAGCTAACGTTACTGTTTAAACAATGACCCAGTCAACTATTCACTTTTAGTTTAATACATGACGAGGCATTGTCTAACGGTATCTAGCTAGCTAGCTACTGATAGCTGCTGATATCAACAAATGCTCCAGCAATAGTCGACTTGAGTGCATAATACCTCCGTTCGCTCGTTAGCTCACGTTAGCTAGCTCACGTTAGCTCTATATGTCCCAGTAAACTAAATAGTTCACTGAGGCGTTGTCTTAACGTTATCTAGCGGGCTAGCAGTAGCTACAGATAGCTCCTGATATCAATGTCTTATAACATTGATTCAATGCGTATTCTAGCTGAGGGCATGCTGAATGTGATATGACCAAAGCACAGTAACGTTATACCAATAGGGTCCAGCTGCAGCGCAGGAGAATCCTTGCATGCTGAATGTAGAGTATAGGGTCCAGCTGCAGCATCGGAGATTCCTTGCTGGAGCTGGAGGCTACTCGAGTATACACACAGACAGTGGAGCTGTTTGCAGATAGCAAGCATTTTGACTTGTTGCGTGGTGGCGATGTCTCGCAGATAATACAACTACAAGTATGATTATATAATGTATATATTTTATAAAAAAAAAGAAAAAAAATTGACTGGTAAGAAATATGCTTGGCGGGTATATTCTTCCCATCTACCCGCCACTGGCCAGTGAGTCAAAAAGTTTATTTCGTGCCCTGTATACATTTAAAAGGAGGATTAGAAAGCACTAGAGATAACTCAACCTCTAAGCTCATAGAGTCAGACAAACTATCTTCGTAAAAAGTTAAACATTTACGGAAATCCTCCTCCGGATGCCTGAACATTTTTGTAAGTGGGCAAAATTATTGCAGCTGGGTTCCCATGAATGAAGAACGTCACTCATTCCTAAACTGGAAGCAGATTCTCGTAAACCTGAATTTGCATACAGAAACACCCCACCAGCTCCTTATAAGGAGAGGCTAACCATTGCTTCTGAATCGTGCTGACCCCTATTTCAACAGGTAGTGCAAAAGCAATTTGCGACTGATCAAAATGAGATTCGATTAGATTAAAATGTATTGTCATCATACAGCACCAGTACAATATGGCGAGTACATACTGTCACAACAATGGCGAGAGCCTCGTCAGGTAGAGCCGGAGCAGCGTCAGCTCTACTATTTTACTGTTTGTTTTTAAGTTTTATACGACCGGCAAACGTTGATGAAAATGTAAGCAATGCCACACTGAAATTAGTTCACATATATATCCGTTCACAAGTTTTTTGGGGCAAATTAGTTTGTTTACAAAATATGCTGATCAGCTGGACCAAACAACCAAACATTTTGGAAACTTCGGCTTTGGCAAACATGCCCTGGCTACAGCGTTTATTTTCCCTTCCCTCTACAATTGGGCTAAGAGAAGGACAACTAAACAACCACATAAAGGCCAGCAAGGGACTGCACTTATAATCGCGATTTGTTTGCTGCTGTCAGGTGATATTCACCCGTGCCCCGGCCCTCTCCACACGGAGAGGGGAAATGGAACCTGCGAATCAACACCGGAGGCAACACGGAGTACAGCTGTCATTCAGGTACGTGATCTATGTCTGGACAATCTACCATTTGATTATGAACAACAATCTAACATCTACCTCTCGGGCGCTATCCTTGCGGAGTGTCGGGGCTGGAGCGGCGGACCTGGCGATGGAGTCGGCCGGGCGGCACCTCCTGGGCCGGGGTGGAGAGCCCGAGCAAGGGCGTGCTGTGTCCGGGCTGCGCACCTGCAACGAGCCTCTGCGTACGGGGAGGAGCTGGCGGCGGGGGAGCTACCCGAACGAGGACTTCGGCGGCCGTGAGCTTCGGTGGAGGCCCACCCGCTGATTCCTCGGGGCAGCGGGGTGACAGCGTCCCGGAGAAAGCTCCGAACACCAAGAGTGACCTCGTAAACACTGCATGTAGTCCTAGTAGGCAAGCACCAGATGTGCCAATCAAACAAAATAGCGCGATAAATCAACAGCAAATCAAAATGAAGAATAGAACTATAAATCCTGCAATCATCAAACGTACTGTAGAAAGCAGGACTTCTTTCAAACTGTCAATCAAGCAAAAATACTATGGGATCCAAGTGCAAAACCGAAGGGGCTACTTGGAGGCCACATAAACATTCGCAGCATCATTGGGAAATGTGAACAAATCCAACATCTCATTAAAGACTCGAATTTGGACTATTTGTGTCTGTCAGAGACCTGGCTACATAAAAACTCTCCAAATGCAGCATTAAGCATCCCCGGCTACAATATTTACAGGAGGGATAGACCTAAAGGAAGAGGGGGAGGCATAATGTGTTATGTCCGAGACACCATCAGCTATAGACAAATTGAGTGGCGATGTGATAATGAACTTGAGTGCATTGGACTGAATATCACACTATCTCCCCAAATGACCTTCACTCTTGTTGGTTTGTACAGACCACCCTCGTCCAAAGTTTCATTTTTTGACCAATTAAACAAACTTCTAAAAGAATGTGATTTTGGCAAAGAGGTATTACTAATGGGTGACATAAACTGCAATTGGGAAGACAAAAACAGCAGAAGTGCTCTTAAACAAATCACAAAGACCTTTGACATGACACAGTTAGTTAAGGGACCGACGAGAATAACCCAGTCCTCCAGCACACTGATCGACCTAATATTCACAAATAAGCCAGAGAGAATTGTTAAGACTCTCAATATGATCACAGGGTTATCTGACCATAATTTAACCCTTATTGTTAGGAAACTGTCCAAAAAGCGTTTTAGCCCTGGGGAAAGAAAGCCTAGCCACCTTAGAATACCTAAAGGGGAACAAACTAATTTTGAAAATGCAATTAAAGGGATCAAATGGAATGAGGTACTGTCCTACTCTGATGCTAACTCTGACTGTCATGCCCTTTTATCTACCGTACAACATGTAATGAATACTTTTATGAGGAAAACAAAACCTAGATGTGGACAGAAAAACACTCTTCCATGGATAGGAGGTGATTTACTTCAAATGATGAGGGAGCGTGATGCGACACTGAAAGTAGCCATAAAATCAAAACTGACCACTAATAAACTTAAGTTTATAGGACTGCGAAATAAGGTGGCAAGAGAAATAAGGAAAGCAAAGGCAAATTTCTTTATTAATATCATTGACCAAGCAAAGGGAAACTCCAAATTGATCTGGGAGAACTTGAACAAACTGACAGGGAAACACACTGGGGAAAAAAAGTGCCTAGAAATCTGTGTGAATGGCAATATTACACAGGATGGACCTCAAATTGCAACAAGTTTTAATTCCTATTTTGTAGAGTCGGTGCAGACTCTGCAACAGAGCTCCCCTACTAATCTGACTATGTCTCCAGTGGATCAAAATCAGCCTGTCTTTGAGCTGTGTGAAATCACTGTAACAAAAGTGACAACAATTATAAGTTCCTTGAAGAACTCCAAAGCCAAGGATGTGTATGGTTTAAACACTATGCTACTAAAAACTTTTAATGAATGCTTATCTGGACCAATATCAACAATCATAAATAGATCCTATAGTGAAGGTGTTTTCCCAGGAGCATGGAAGGAAGCTATAATAACCCCCATCTACAAAGCAGGTCAATCCTCTGAGGTAGCTAACTATAGGCCAATTAGCATTTTACCTGTTATTTCCAAAATAGCAGAGAAACACATAGCAGAACAACTAACAAGTCACCTTAGCACCAGCTCTGTTGGACTGCACCCCATGCAGTTTGGTTTTAGGGCAAAACACTCAACAGAGACTGCAATCTGCTTCCTCCTGGAGAGTATTAAATCTAAGCTTGATAAGGGTGGAGTTGTTGCAGCCGCATTTTTAGATCTAAAGAAAGCCTTCGACACTGTGGATCATGGTGTCCTGCTCACCAAGCTTTCTCGGTACAACTTCTCCCCTAATACCATCACATACATGAAGTCTTATCTTAAAGGTAGAACTCAGAGAGTAAGGGCAAATGGTGAGCTATCCTCTGCCCTTAGCTGTGGTTTTGGTGTCCCCCAAGGATCTATATTGGGACCGCTGTTGTTTAGTTTATACATTAATGATCTTCCAGCTGTATGCAATAAGTCTGACATCCAGATGTATGCAGATGATACGGTCATTTATGTCCATGCAGAAACCAAGCAGCAAGCTGCAAACAAGTTAACAGCGGTGTTGACATCGGTCACTGAATGGTTGACTAACTCATGTCTGCATTTAAACACCAAAAAGACTGTTTGCATGTTTTTTACAAAGAGGCTGATGAATACTGTCTCACCTGATGTCTATGTCAGAGGAGAAAGGTTGACAGTTGTATCCGAATATAGATACCTTGGGATAAAAATGGACTCCAACCTTACATTTAAAAAACAAATCAAATCGGTAGTAAACAATGCAAAGTTTCACTTATCAAACTTCCGTCACATCAGAAACTCTCTGTCAACAAAAGCAGCAACACTGTATTTTAATGCCATTATTATGTCACACTTAACATACTGTCTGACTAGCTGGACACAAGCCTCCTGTACAACATTACGATCTGTACAGGTAGTTTACCATCAGGCTGTGAAAGTTCTGGACAGGAAAACAAACAGCCACCACCATTGTTATAGCATAGCAAACCAGAACCTACTGAGCTGGGACAATCTTGTCAAATTCAAAGATGCCTGCCTTACCTATAAAATCCTACATGGCTTGGCTCCTCCCCCCCTCTGTACTTTCATAAAACAGAAAGCATCTGCTGATAGATATACCAGGTCTGTAGTCAGAGGGGACTGTGTAGTCCCAAACAGGAGGTCTGCTTTTAGTCAGACAGCCTTTTCCGTGAGAGCAGCCCACACCTGGAACAGTCTGCCAACACGGCTCAGGGAGTATCAAAGTTACATCTCATTTAAAACTAACTTAAAATCATGGTTGAGAGATGGTCAAGTGTGCGACCATTTTAACTGAGGGGTTGTATTTTGGTGTATTTATTTGTATGTATTTTAGTGTATTGTAACCTATACTGATTCCTACTGTGTTTTAATTACTGTACTATGTTTTTTAACTGAGGGGTTGTATTTTAATGTATTTGTTTGTATGTATTTTAGTGTATTGTGGCCTATACTGATTCCTACTGTGTTTTAATTATTGTACTATGTTTTAATTATTGTTGTGCTCATGTCACCTGCCCCAGAGACTACAGTTGAAAATTAGCCAACTTGGCTAAACTGGCATATTTACAGTCAAATGTTCCTCTTAATATGCACTGTCTCTGTATTTTAAACCAATAAATACAAATACCAAATATAAAGGAAATAAATTTGGCATCTAACCAGAGTGCAAATGTACATTTACATTTTGTCATTTAGCTGACGCTTTTATCCAAAGCAACTTACAAGTTTTGTACAACAAGACAGCAGGAATGGTACAACTCTATCAGCTGAGTAACAATGTTCATCAAAGTGTTGAGTGCTATAGTTAAGTGTAGGTTAGTATATTAGGACAAGTGCATGACAGTAAGGTTAGTTAGGGTTAGAGTAAAAAAGAATTATAATATTCATTTCATTTCAGATAATGATTGAAGAAGTGTGTCTCTAGTCGACGGCGAAAGATTGGACAGGTTTCGGCTGTCCTAACTGTGGTGGGATGTTCGTTCCACCATTGTGGGGCAAGGACCGAGAATAGGCGATTTCTCTTTGATGACCCTCCCGGAGCTCGGATAGGAGTAGGTCTGAGGCGGCCAGAAGATGCAGAGCGTAGGCGTCTTGAGGGTGTGTAGTTAGAGAGCATTGACCGGAGGTAGGCGGGAGCCATTCCCTTCGCCGCACGATATGCCAGGTCGAGGGCCTTGAAGCGGATTCGTGCAGCCATGGGGAGCCAGTGCAGGTCCCTGAGAAGTGGGGTGACATGGGCTGACTTTGGTAGGTTTGAGATCAGGCGGGCCGCTGTGTTCTGAATGAGTTGAAGAGGCTTGGTGGCAGTGGTCGGAAGGCCAGCAAGCAGTGCATTGCAGTAGTCGAGGCGGGAGATGACTGTTGATTGGACGAGGAGTTGGGTGGCTTCTTTTGTCAGGAAGGGGTGGATCCTTCTGACGTTGCTCAGGAGGAATCTGCAGGTTTTGGTTGTCGCTGCGATGTGAGTGGAGAAGTTCAAGTGGTCGTCAAGGACAACACCAAGGTTCTTGGCGGTTGGGGACGCGGTCACAGTTGAATTCTCGACTGTGATGGAAAGGTCGGTCAGGGGGGAGGATTTGGCCAGCAGGTGAAGCAATTCTGTTTTGCTTAGGTTCAGTTTGAGGTGGTTGGACGTCATCCAGGCGGAGATGTCAGACAGACAGGCCGAGAGAGGAAGAGTTGAATATCATCGGCATAGCAATGATACGAGAAGGCATGAGACGTGATAATGTTACCCAGAGATTTAGTGTATAGGGAGCAGAGAAGGTTTAATGTTTAACTCTGTCCGTGCCACTCACAAGATTTCTCGTGTTTCTTTATAGGTGGTTGAAAGCCACTCACGAGATTTCTCTGATTTAAAAAAAAAAAAAAATTTAGCGATCTGAAAAATTATTGCATCACCCGAGCCTACCCGAGTATAGCCGAGCGGCGCCGGTGATCACTGTGGAAAAAAGCGCCCCCTGTCGTCTCCCAGATGACATAAGTGATTTTGGAATGGACTCAATGAAAATGAATGGGGAAAAAAATCCGGTACTCCACATTTTCCAGTCCACTGATCCAGCCGGGGTTACCACAGTTCATTCTGGAACCTCAGATCCCTGCTGATCATGGAGTTCTACAGTATCGCGTTGGATCCATACACGTATCGATCTTTTCGAATGGTG
The DNA here is from genome assembly GCF_963971535.1 of Notolepis coatsorum. NCBI lineage: Eukaryota > Metazoa > Chordata > Actinopteri > Aulopiformes > Paralepididae > Notolepis > Notolepis coatsorum. The sequence goes on from NC_140166.1 coordinate 116,178,236, forward strand.
ATCAGGAATTGGAATATACCAGTTGGATACCATCTGATGTCAGGTAAGGACTCTATGTTATCAGTGTTAGGATAATCAGAGTAAGTTTGATGAAGATATAGGCTGTTTTGTGAAATGTCTTCTTTCGGTTTCACTGTAAAAGTCTGAGAGGAAATCAACGAGGCGATTATCCGTGCGCGGCCGTAATGTGCTTGCGTGCACGTATAATATTGATCATCTAGCGTTTATTTGAAAACGATTCATAAAAAGGCCGACGAATATCAACGTTGTGGAATATTCCACTAAAAGACGATTTTCATAGAATGCTCCAGAATGAGCTGTTTTTTATATCAAAACGGGGGCTTTTCTAACTGCTCTGAAACGGAAACGACACTATAAAAAAACAATCTGCCTTGACAGCACTGACTGGAAAATAGTCTTTGATAATGCGATGGGCAGATTAGACACATAGCCATAATTTAAAACATAGATTAGGCGATATTAACGTTAACATTGGCGCCGATGGTGGCATTCAGCCGGTAAAAAGGAAAACCAGGCGTGGCGCTCAAAGTGTTAATGTAACATTAAAGTGCAATAGTGCTACAGGTGATTAAAGGCTTAATTTGGGAGAAATCATGGTGATTACGTTCATGTCGATTCTACAGACATCCTCGGAATTAAATCATTATGTAAGGGATAATGTATAGCTACGAGGTCATTGTTGCAAAATAATTGACCGAAACGGAGTGAAGGTCAATTATTTTGCGACAATGACCGAGTATAGCTATACATTATCCTGCTTATTACATGGCTAACTTACTAACAATATACCTAATTCATCAAGACGAGATCAAATGCAGACGCAGTTGTTCTGTGGCTCCTCTGTCATCGCCGGCAGGTGTGGACTTGATTCACCTGATGTAGTGCAGCTGTGCGAGATAAAGCTGGGAACGAGGTTATAGCTTTCGTGACTGCGATCAAAATGCTTGATTGCGATTGGTCAATAGCGCTCTGTTTCCCCTAACAGCGGTCATTATTGCGCCGTTGCCCATAGCAGCGGTCAGTTATCGAGAAATAATTGACCGCTGCTAGGGGTAACGGAGCGCTATTGACCAATCACAATCAAGCATTTTGGCGAATGTTAAAACGCCATGTAATAAAATAATAATAAATACAACAATATTTGTATCATTAACACTTTGGTTGCCTAAGGTTAAATTAATGATATACCATAGATTGCCAGCGCTATTTGTCTATGGAGAAAGTCCCCTTCTTTGCAGGGCTATAACTTTTTAAATGCTATTGCTACATTGCCATTATTAGGGCCCATTCAAAGTCCTATATGTATTGTTCATTGTGTAGCAACGTTAAACTTTTTCATTCACATATTCATAGTAAAGTATGGTCTAATGTATAAGTATGTTTTCATCTCTTTCTGCAGCTTTCTCCAGAACGTGATATATAGCCCCAAATGCATTATATTGATGATGAAATACAGTTTGATGGCAATCGGGGCGATATAAAAAATTCCAACTAGACGTACTTCTAGAAGTTACTACACGTCATCTGATGTTGACCGGATGGGCGAGGGGGCGTTTATAATTCCGTGGGCAGCGTTATACCAATCATCTAATGTGGGTCAAATGTTCATCATAGCAGTTAGTGTCGAACACGGTAATATTACACGCTAAAACTCACCCCAGTCTCCGCGGGCCGTTGGGCGATCAGCGTGGGGTAGACAGTTTTCCATTATGGGATGTTGAAATAGTCGGTCCATTTCCAGGTTGTATAATAATATATACGTCCAAATCATGTTGTTTTTTCGAGTTATTTGCAGCGATCGATGTTCACTGTGTGAAGACGGAGTCTCTCTAACATTAGCGAGTGCCCGGACCCCATATGGAGTGAGTCCTACCGGGTTAAAGGTTGACATCCGGTTTCGATCTGCCGATCGGCCACCAGATGGCGGTCTTGAACCGCTAGAGGATTGAGAGGAGATCACACTTGTGTCTCAGGCCAGCGGAGGGACATTATGGATCAGATCGCAGATTTTTGAAATATTGATATAAAGACGACGTAAAGCGTCCCCCGGCAACTTTAGCATCGCCAGCAAAGACGTCTAAAGACGCCCCCTGGCAGTCAAAGTGTTAACAATTACGTTTTACATTTATAGTCATGACTCAACGAGGCATCCTTGTTTTATTAGGAGATCGCTGATATGTGCTGCCCCCTGGTTCTCCCCTGGTAATAATTCTGCCATCTGGACAGCGTGTATCGCTTCCGCAACGGATTTCGGTTTCCGGGTTCGCCTGATTGGCCGCGACGTGACCCACGCCGCTATCCCCCCTCTCTGCCTCTGCCCCTGCCTGTGTGTTGACGCGCGCGCGCGGCATGGACTTCACTGCCGCTTTCCCACTTCAACGCCAGAGCGCTCTTGTTTAATAATATTGTCACGTCATCTTCTGAGTGCAGAAACGCTGCTGTTTAATGCTGCTGTCGCTTTTCACATAGTCATCTTGAGTCAAGAATCACTTTTCCCACTTCAATGACAGAGCTGCTGTTTAATGCTATTGTCGCTTTTCACATAGTCATCTTGAGTCAAGAATCACTTTTCCCACTTCAATGACAGAGCTGCTGTTTAATGCTCACTTTTCCCACTTCAATGACAGAGCTGCTGTTTAATGCTCACTTTTCCCACTTCAATGACAGAGCTGCTGTTTAATGCTCACTTTTCCCACTTCAATGACAGAGCTGCTGTTTAATGCTATTGTCGCTTTTCACATAGTCATCTTGAGTCAAGAATCACTTTTCCCACTTCAATGACAGAGCTCGCTTGTTTAATAATATTGTCGCGCCATCTTCTAAGTGCAGAATAGCGTATTGTATATTAGTACATTGCATAGTATATTGTATATTGTATGGTAACAGTCTCTGGAGCGCAACAGTAAGAAGCATTTGCACTGCAACTCGTACACCTTACTGTCAAGTCCACGCCGCCGCGCGCGCGTCAACACACAGGCGAGCGTCAACACAGCAGCGCGTAGCGGCAGCGGCAGAGCGCTGGATGCGGGGGCGGGCCACGTGGGTCACGCGGCCGTCGCGGCCAATCAGGGGAGCCCGGAAACAGAATTCCGTTGCGGAAGCGATACACGCATCCGGACACATGCTATTTGAAATATGATTATAGAATATAGAATATCAGGCCTTTCCAATGGCAGAGTTCAATTTGGATTTAGTATCACCAGGCTGTGAATGAAATCTACTGTAAGTACAGTTACTTTTTTATAATGTAAATGTATCTGCCATTTTTCATCAGATTGCAATGTCGTTTTTTGCTAGACGTTCACAGAAAGGTAGAAAAACTAACTGCATTCTGTTTTATGGCAATAACGTTCAGGTTTGTGGTATATGATCACGGAAAATAAGATAAATTAAAAAGGAAATCTAGAAGTCAGATGATTGACATGGGCTGGCGTTAGCTAGGAAGTGTAGTTTTTTGAAATTCTAAAGCCCATCGAAAGTCCTGGATCTCCTCTCCTCATAGGACTACAAACAAAATGGCAACGTCATTTCCTCACGTCAATTCTCGCCTTTTTCCGACTAGATTTCTATAACTAATATTTCACTAACACTTAACCTCTTAACACATTCCCTGCCACGCAATTTGAGCATCTTATACCATTCTCTGCCAGCACTGTAAGTCTATGGAGATGTTCACCTTCTTTGCAGGGCTATAACTTTTTTAATTGTATTGCTAAATTGACATTACTATGGCCCAGTCAACATCGATTATCTATCGCTCAGGATGTAGGAACGTTTTACTTTTTCATGCATACATTCATACGAAAATACCGTCTAGAATATAAATATGTTTTTATCGTTTTCTGCAGTAATTCCTAGAACGTGAGCTATATGCATAAACGCATATATAGATTATCAAATGCCGTTTGTTGCCGATCCACGCTATATTAAAAGTTTCAACTGTACATGATCTTAAACGTTATGACTGATCATGCGCGGATCAACGGAGGCGGGGGGGGTCGTTTATAATTCCGTGATCGTCGTTAAATGCTTTATGTAGTATGGGTGATATATTGATCAGAGCAGTTTGCATGGATAATAATAAACAAACAGGCTGAAAGTAACGTCAGCGTCCTCTTACCGTTCGACGATGAGACTGGAGGAAAAAGATCCCACTTATTTGACGCGATCGCCTAAATCCATTTCCGGTTTGTATAATCATAATACACGGCCAAATCGTATCGATTATTGCGTTATGGCAGCGATCGCTACACACGGACGTGTGTCTACAGTCCCGCAACAATATGCCAGTGGCCAGACGCATTTCGGAGACGCACCGAGATCGACTCTGCCATTTCCGGTTTGGCAACTCGCCGATCATCCACTAGGGGGCAGTATTGAAGCGTTGCAGAATTGTGCCGGCTCACACTGCATCAGACCAGGCTCCGTGAGGGAAATATGAATAACATGGCGAAAAAATTAAATATGATCTCAATAACGTCGTACGCCGTGGAATGGCATAATTAGCATGAACTTGAAACACGTTGTACGATGTTTTTGGCGCAGGATGTGTTAAGCCTGACGGGTCCGGTACCGGAAATACATCTCTACACTCTGTATGAATTAATGTTGCATTTTTTTGCAAGAGTAAAGACCCTAACCCTGTCAAAATAGTAGTCATAGTGTATATTTTCAGCAATACCAATAGGTTAAAGTGTTATTAATGAAATATTAGTTTTGGAAATGTATTAAAAAACTAGCGAATATCCGCCATTTTGAATTCACACCACCATTTAGTTTGTAGTCATATGAGGAGAGGAGACCCAGATGTTTTGAATGGCGTTGGAATTTCGAAAAACGACACTACCCAGCTCAAGCCAGCTGTCAATAATATGATTTGTGGATTTCCTTTTTTTATTTATCTTATTTTTCGGGATTATCTAGCACAAACCTGAACGTTTTTGGCATAAATTAGAACGCAGTTAGTGTATCTACCTTTCTGTGAATGTTTAGCAAAAATGGGCGTTGCAATCTGATGAAAAATGGCGGAGCAATATCCATTATGCTAGTGCTGGGTGATTTTAACTTGGACTGGCGGAATGCTGCTTCTAGTTACCTGAAGGAGGTGAGTGGTAACCTCTGCCTTACTCAGTTGATTACTGAGAGCACTAGACCAAACCTAAAGATCATGCTAAATCCACTCTCATTGACTTGATATTTTCTAACAGATGTGACAGGATCTCTGCTAGTGGTGTTTTTGATTTAGGCATTAGTGATCATTGTCCTACGGTCTGTGTTAGATCCACAAAGCTGCTGAAATCAAGACTGCGTGTTGTTCAAAGGAGAAATCTTAAAATCTTTAACCCCCAAACCTTTTTGTAGGACATTGCTACTAATAATAGTCTATGTTTGGCAGGGTCTGATAATGTGCAAGCTGCACTGGATTATTTTATAAAGACATTTAATTGCTTTGTAGATAAACATGCTCCTTATAAAAGGACTAGGATTAAGGATAGGGTTGCACCTTGGTTCTCAAGTGAGCTGTCAGCATTATTTTCTGAGCGGAACTCTGCATGGTCACGTGCTAGACGCACTGGGATTACGCAAGACTGGCTTTCCTCAGGGTTCTAAACCAAGTCACCTACTAGCTATGCGATTAAGAGTCAACACAAAATTTGCAGATATAAATTCCATTAAAGCACAACAAGGACTTGTTACAGACCCTACAAAAATCAACGAGACATTCAAAGAGTTCTACTCCAACTTGTATAAATCAGAAACGACCTTCGATCAAAACAAAATGGATACATATCTTAATCAAATTAACCTCCCCAAATTATCAGAGGATGACGCTAAACAGTTAGAAACACCCATCACACTAGATGAACTTAGGGAGGCCATATCTGAAATGCAAAGTGGTAGGGCTCCTGGTAGAGACGGTATACCACCAGAAATGTACCTCTCATGTTGGGACGTAATTGGACCTCTATTACTTAATATGATTTTATACTCAATCAAGGAGGGGAACTTCCATAAGAACGACAATATTGCACTCATAACAGTCCTCCTTAAAAAAGACAAAGACCCCACCGATTGCGGTAGTTACAGACCCTTAAGCCTCCTCTGAACCGATATCAAGCTGTATTTATAAGGTATTAGCCATCAGACTCCAAAAGCATATGACGTCTTTAGTTCATCCGGACCAGACTGGCTTCATAAGAGGCCGATTGATCACGGATAATATAAGACGATTACTACACGTACTAGATGCCAGCAAGGATGACACCACACCTAAGTCGATGCTGTCCCTAGATGCGATGAAAGCTTTTGATAGGTTGGAATGGTCTTATCTATGGGCAGTATTAGAAAGTATTATACAAAGACCCATCGGCCATGATTACAACAGGTATAATCACCTCCGAAATCTTTCCGGTATCACGCTCTTCTAGACAGGGTTGCCCTCTTAGTCCCGGACTATTCGATTTATCATTAGAGCCTTTAGCACAATACATAAGACAATCCCAATTCATAGAACCAATCGCAATCAAGGGCACACAACATAAAACTAGTTTATATGCGGACGACATAATACTGTTCATGCAAAACCCTAACACCGCAATGCCTCATCTTCTCAAGTTGATTGATGAATTTGGCAGTCTATAGGGATTTAGGATAAATTGGCCAAAGTCGGCTTTCCTTCCTTTATCTTTATTACGGATCCCCATTAGTCATCACCGCAGCAACAACTAGTCTTCCTGGGGTCCACACACAACAAAAACAGTACATAACATTATAGTAGCATACATTTAAAAATATATTCCAATATTCCTACATATAAAAATATAAAAATATTTCCAAATAGCATTACAGTACACAAACAGAGTATCAGATCACAGAAAATACAATAAAAGGGATTAAACTCTCAGACAGTCATATCCTTACAGTGTAAACTACAGTATCTGTGTTTTTCTTTAATGTAAACTAATTTCTTTTTCTCTCAATGCTCTTTTCAAATTATTTTTAAAACTTATCTTACTGGTTATCTGAGTAAGATGTACTGGCAGTTTATTCCAATATGACATGGCTCTATATAACACAGTTTTCTTTGCTGCATTGGTTTTTGGTAGTAGCAGTGTGAACGTTTCCCTACAGGCATGCCTAGTATTATACTTATGTCGATCATGTGTACATGTTAGCTGTGAATACAAACAGATAGGTTCTCTTGAGATATATATATTCCTCATGAACAAGATCAGGCTGCAATCCAGTCTGTCTTCCACCTTCAACCACAACAGCTTGGTATGCATCCCCTCCACACTGTTTCTCATTGAGCAGTTCAGGGCCAGACGGGCCGCTCTGTTCTGAGTGAGCTGGAACTTATTGAGCTCTTGTCTTGAGGCATTAGACCAGACAGCTGGACAGTAGTCAAGGTGAGAAAGAACTAATGACTGTATCACTTGCTTCAATATCAGATCGGCTAGAAAATACCTACACCTTCTGATAATTGAAATACCTCTGCTCATTTTGGCAACCACATTGTTGGTGTGAGTTGACCATGAGAGTGTTCCATCAAGTGTGACACCCAACAGCTTTGCCTCTCTAACTTGCTCAATAGCTGTTCCGTCTAAAGATATACTTAGCTTCACGTTTTTTCTTATAGTATGCTTGGATCCCAATATTAGGCTCTTGGTTTTTGAGATGTTTAACTTCAGCCTGTTTTTAGACACCCAAGTGGACACTAAGTTCAAATCTCTCTGAAGGACTTCATTAAGCTCTTCTGTCTTGTCTGATGATGCATACATTGTAGTATCATCGGCGTACATAACCATACATATATTTTCTAATACCCATGGCAAATCATTTGTAAAAATGGAGTAGAAGAGGGGCCCCAGGCAGCTTCCCTGTGGAATTCCACACTGTAGGGATTTAAAGTTGGACAGGGTACCATTAAACACAACACATTGATGTCTGTTACATAGATAGCTTTTTATCCAGTTAACAGCTGCAGTTCTGAATCCATATGCAGTTAGTTTTATGAGCAGCAACTCGTGATCTATGAGGTCAAAAGCTGCACTGAAATCCAGTAGTACAGTACCCACCATTCGCTTCCTGTCAATTTGTTGTAGCCAGTCATCTGTTAATTGTGTTAAAGCTGTACATGTAGAATAACCCTCCTTATATGCATGTTGGAATTGAGAATTTATACTGTTTTCTGAGAGGTAATGCTGAATCTGTTTAAAAACAACACCTTCCATGATTTTGCTTAAAACTGGCAAGATACTAATAGGTCGACTATTTGCTCCATTAAAAGGCTGTTTAGCATTTTTTGGAAGTGGAGTGACCTTAGCTATCTTCCACATTTGAGGAAAAACACCCACACTTAGACATAGATTAAAAATATGACACAGTGGCTTTGCTACAATTCTGGCTGCCAGCTGGAGCAGTTTACCATCTAAGTTATCATGACCACAAGGTTTGTCACACTGTATGGACAAGAGAAGCTTTTCCATTTGCTCTAGATTTATATCCATAAAATCAAATTCCACTTAATGTCTCTGCCAAAAATATACTCCTTCCTGAAGAAATACCAATGGTTAAACACTTTAGATGTTTGGGAGTTGAAGTATTCCCTACTATAAGCCAAACGGTGAAGTACAATTTCATAAAAATCCAAAATAAGATCAAATACGACTTTGACAGGTGGTCAAAACTTAAAAACTCAGTTCAGGCACGGGTATCAATAGTTAAGATGGATGTCCTACCTAGAATCAACTTCATTAGCTCAATGCTACCGTTACCCCCTCCAGATGGTTACTGGAAAAAACTACACTCTACCGCATACAAATTTATTTGGAATAACAAACCACCACGTATAAAAAGATCCACCGCACAGAGAAACAAAGCCGATGGAGGTATGGCATTTCCAGATTTTTACCACTATTTTAAGGCGTACACTTTAAGACCACTGACAACCTGGTTTGATTCCCAAGCATCAGTATCCTGGAGAAATTTAGAAGTAAATATAGTAGCTCCACATAGACTGCAGGACATAGTATACACCAAATTATTAAGCAATGCAAATTGAAATTTGGCCCCATTATTACTCATGCGATCCGGATATGGCGTGAAACACAAAAAAAATATTATAACCCACATAAATGGCATAGTCATACTCCCATATTCAATAACAATGCACTTCTGATTGGAAAACGACCTATAAGATACCCTAAATGGGAAAAGCAGGGCATACACACATTAGGAGATGTTTTCAACAAACAGGGTTTCTGTAGATATGAAGAAATACATAAAAAATTTAATCTCACCAGATCCACATATTATTTTTATGCACAGTTATTGGTATGTTTGAAGGCTCATGGAGTCCCATTAAGGATACCAATTGAACACCACAGATACCACAAATTCTCTTCTATGAAAGAGAGACATCGAGAGGTTTTGTATCAGATTTTTATCATCAATTACTAACATCCTCGTATGAAATCCTCCCCCTAGACTCAGTCTGGAGGAGGGATATACCAGACCTGGAAATACATTTTGATTGGCAAGATGCCTGGGCAAACGTTCGACTTGCCTCACGTAACCCGGACCATCAACAAATAAATCTTAACTATATTCATAGGACATACCTGACTCCTTCCTATAAGATTGAACAGAATGGGACTTAAACAAGACTCCAGATGCACCTTGTGTACAAATGGGGATGAGGGTACATTTATGCACATGTACTGGGATTGCCCACCAGTTAAGATATTCTGGAAAGAAGTGTCCCAGCAATTATCACATTTTTTTAATTCTGGATATACCTGTACACCCCTCTGTATTGCTGTTGAATGATGTCTTTGAGTTTGCAGTCCCTATACAGCTAAAGAGATTAGTTTTATCAGGTATCACAGCGGCTAAAAAGCTGATAGCATCACGATGGTTTCAACCGGAAAAAATTTGTAGGAAGGTTTGGATTCTTACATATCTCGATGTGATTGCTCTAGAAATATCTACAGCAAGGATTTTAGGTGTCAGTGAATCCAAAATCGCAATGTGGTTAGAAGTGGTGGAGAGAATAAAAGCTAGCATATGAATTGTAGTGCCTGGAAAGGAGCGAATGATAATGGATGGATTATCCAAGTGGGGGTCCGGGGGGGGGGAGCGAGCGAGAGCATATGTATGTAGGGTATTAGATAGCAAGTATTAGGTATATTTCTCGTATAATACATTTATTCAAATGGTGATTTAAATTGGAGGTGTACTGTTAATTAATGCTTGTATATCTAATTTTATGTTGTTATGTTTATGTTTATGTGTATGTGTATGTTTAAAAAATAATAATAAAATAAAATATAAAAAAAAGACTGGCTTTCCTTCAGACAACTTAGAAATAGAACTACTGCAGCTGTGAGGAAGGCTAAATCTGATAACTTTTTTGACTTAGGTCGCTTTCACACTAGAGCTGTTTGGTCCGGACTATCGGACCAGAAGTCGAGTGCTAAGTACTCACCAATCAGGTTTCAGAGCAAATCATCACAGTACTATTACAGCTGTTACTTTGGTCACTAATGACATTATTTCAGCTCTGGACAATGGGAAGCATTGTGCAGTTATCTTTGTAGACCTCTCAAAGGCGTTTGATACAGTAGACCATCACTTGCTTTTGAATAGTCTAGCTAGCATGGGCCTGGATAAAGCCACTTGTGCTTGGTTTCAGGACTATTTATCTTCAAGGTGTCAATCTGTGAATTCAGGTAACTTTCAATCTGATTTCCTGCCATTGTCTAAGGGTGTACCACAGGGTTCGGTATTGGGGCCGGCCCTCTTTACAATCTATATTAATGATATTGTTTCTAGTCTTTCAGCACTAGCAGGTTGTCAGGTCCATCTCTATGCGGATGATACAGTTGTCTACTGCATTGCGGATACTGTTCAGGAAGCTATTGTGAACCTGCAGCTTGCGTTTGACACTCCAAAATGCTCTAGCTAAACTCAAGTTAGTGCTTAATGCTAGTAAAACCAAGTCTATGATGTTTTCTAGAGCCAGGGTTATAGATTATGACATGCTACACCTAACAACGGCAAATGGTTTGTATATTGAAAGAGTTAGTGAGTATAAATATCTTGGTATATGGCTGGATGATAAACTTTCTTTTAAATTCCATATAGATAAGCTACGAAATTATGGCAAAAGATTGGTTTCTTGTACCATAACCACGCTAGTTTTCCTATGTTCTGTAGGAAAATAATTGTACAGGCTGTTTTTTTGTCAATATTGGACTACAGTGATGTCATTTACAGGCATGCGTCTGCGTCTACATTAACACATTCTCTGCCACCACTTTGATCATCCTAAACCATTCTCTGCCAGTACTGTAAGTCTATGGAGATGTTCACCTTCTTTGCAGGGCTATAACTTTTAAAATTGTATTGCTAAATTGACATTACTATGGCCTATTCAACATCGATTAGCTATCGTTCAGGATGTAGGAACGTTTTACTTTTTCATTCACACATTCATACGAAAATACCGTCTAGAGTATAAATATGTTTTTATCGTTTTCTGCAGTATTTCCTAGAACGTGAGATATAGACATAAATGCATATATTAGATTATCAAATGCAGTTTGATACCGATCAACGTTATATTAAAAATTTCAACTGTACATGGTCCTAAGCGTTATGACTGATCATCCGCGGGTGAACGGAGGGGGGGGGGGGTCGTTTATAATTCCGTGACCAACGTTAAATGATTTATGTAGTATGGGTGATATATAGATCAGAGCAGTTTGTATCGAAAATGATAAAGAAAAACACTGAAACTCACGGCAGCTTCCTCGTAGCGTTGAGCGATGAGAGTGGAGCAAACAGATCCCAGTTATGTGATGTGGATCGATGCGATCCAGTTCCGGTTTGTATAATACTAATATACGCCCAAATCATGTGGATTATTGAGTTATGGCAAATATTCATTTCCACGTGTGTGTCTTGAGTCCAGGGACGATAAACAAGTGGACGGACGGAATAGGGAGACGCACCGGTATCACAAGAGATCCACTTCCGGTTGCAACTCGCCGATCAGCCACCAGGTGGCAGTATTGAAGCGTTGCAGAGTTGTGATGGCTCCCGCAGCATATGACAAGGCTCCGTGAGTGAAATATGAATACCATGACGAAAATATGAAATATGAACTTGAAACACGCCGTACGCCGTTATTGGCAGAATTCGCATGAACTTGAAACCCGTCATACGACGTGAATGGCGGAGAAAGTGTTAAGGCCTTTGGAATCTGCCTACCACTCCGCCCTAAGATTTATTACGGGTGACAAATATGATACTCATCATTGTCTTTTGTATGAGAAGGTAGGCTAGCCATCTCTCTCGTTGCGACGTAGTTATCATGGGTATCTTTTTATCAAAGCAATTATTGGCAAACTTCCACCTTATATTACATCTTTGTTGGTCTGGAGTGCTGTCACCTACCAAACTCGTTTGAATGAACGGTTTGTGCTTAGGGTGCCTCGAGTTCGGTCTGAGCTTGAAAAGTCTGCCTTCTCCTACGATGCTCCATACACATGGAATACCCTACAACAGACTCTAAAGCTCGGAGCATTCCCGTCATTCATGGAGTTTAAAGGCATTGCACTTGACCTATGTACTGAATAATGTAATTGTTTTTAATCCATCATTGTAGTCATTGTAATTCATTGTAATTAATAACTGTTATGATATTTGTGTCCTTTGTTAACTTGTCATCACTGTAAATGAGGGAAACCTCAGTGCTTTCACGAGTATAAATCAAGGTTTGAAATGAAAATTATAAACAAGAAACTGTACTTACAGTAGATTTTATTCAAGGTTTGTGGATCACGCCTGGTGATACTAAATTGAGATTGAACTTTGCCATTGGAAAGAGGAGATTTGGCCCGATCCATAGATGTGCGACTTGGCTATAATAAGGTCATTTATAGGCCTGATATCCTATATTCTATAATTATATTTCAAATAGTGTCCGGATGGCATAATTCAGTACTGTATCTACAAAACCTTCTGTTTAATCATCTTCCCTTTATTCATTTGCTTAGATTTTTTTACACGTGATCTTAAAACTTTCAGCGCCAATCACATAATATTACGTGTTTGCTCGCTAACCGTTGAGCAGCAAAAACGTAATATTACGTTTTTAGATTTTTTTTTTCTTTTTTTAGATTTTAATATCATATACACTCTCACGGACCTCTGTGTTACCATTGGAACTCATTCTGAGACCTCGAGAGTGCAATGCCGGCCGAATCCTGTTAGGTGGCAGTATCGCCTACCGTTGGAAACCTTATTTCACACTGTGTGTAACATTTTATATGATCCGGGTGGAGAATTTGGACCCGAGCAAGTGCAATGGTTCATCCGAGCACCTTGGAACGCTTTCAGCACACTTGATACATATTTTGTGCCATTTCATGTCAGGGACCCGATGGACATCAATACTGGAAATCGTGATCAGACAATTGTAATATTCATTTTGGGATACCTCCTAGTAAAGGTAAGGACTATATGACATCAATCCTACTTTGATCCATCCATGATTTCACATTGATCAACGTATGTACTGTAGTATTCAAAATGTATGCCGTTGCTGATGATCAGAGCATCAAAAAACGACCCCCCCCCCCCTTTGATGCATTCATGATGAAACATAATACCTATTATATACCTTTGATTTGCAGTGCAGTGTTGTTAACTCAGATGAGGAAGAAGCAGTGTTGTTTACTCAGATGAGGAAGAAGCAGACTACAAAGAGTGACACGTTCAGCCGAACGCACAATTGGAGGGGGGCTCCCTACCCTCCAGAACATTTACTACAAGCGTTGCAAGGGCAAGGCTAAGAGAATCATTAAAGACTCCAGTCACCCGAACAACTGCCTCTTTGAACTGCTGCGGTCAGGCAAGCGATACAGGAGTCTCAAGGCGAGCACAGAAAGACTCAGAAGAAGCTTCTATCCCCAGGCCATCAGGCTGCTAAACGAACAATGAATGAACACTACACAACAACAACCACCAAACGCACATAGCACACACATCCACACGCACACACTCACTTTAAACAAACACACTGTAGCACCCACTCCACACACTTATAGCACACACCCACTTTAAACAAACACACTGTAGCACCCACTCCCCACACTTTATATTTATGGATGAAGGATTGCACTACAACTCGTACACCTTACTGTAAATTGTACCTAAAATTGTACCTCATCCCATTTCTGCTTTGCACTAGATAGTACTGTACATTAGTACACTGCATAGTATTGTGTATTGTATATTATATGGTAACTCAGAACATTGTACATATGTCTATACCGAACACTGTGACCTCATTTTCTTCTTCTAAATTCATGCTATATTATGTTATTATGTTATTTGATACTATCTTGTCTAGCACAGTCTCTGGAGCGTAACAGTAAGAAGCATTTTGTATGAAAGTATTCTGTACTTCTGTATGACAACTATTAAAGAACTTGAACTTGACCTTGTTTACTACAGTAGGTAGAAAACAGGGTGAGTTTTCAGAATTGGCCTCTCATGGCGCGGTAGCGGCGGCAACTTATGGGGTGGTCAGAGAATGTAGGAAGTGCCCAACTCCAATGTTTTGAGAATGAATCCAAAGTAAAAAAGAGAATTTGTTGAAACTAGTTAAAACTTTTATGTAATCAGAATCCGCTATTATAATCGCCCTCTCCCCTATGCCCACCGGCAGACCTGTGCCTTTTCAGAATCGCAAGCAATCCCAAAGCAATTATTAATGTAATCAGTTTGGATGGTTGAAGTTGCGTCTTGCCTTCTTGCCGTCTCTGCACCCAAGAGAGAGGGAGAGAGATGGAGAGAGAGAGGCAGAGAACAGCCACGATTGATAGGAACCTCTTAAGCATTGGACGGCCCGACGGCGGGCTGTCACGCACTTGCGTGCATGTCGCGGAACTTTGCGCTCGTTCACCGGCTCCGGGCTGCATTTTTCGCTGATCAACCAATACATTGTTGGAAAGTTGAATTTGCCGCCTTTCGATCGTCACCTCACTCCACCTATTGCATGCTTCGGGTCTCGAGTTACCAGACGAATTATCCGGCAAGCTCCATTTGACAAGCCGTTCCGACAAGTGACCACGTCTGGTTGTAAACGGTCCTGAACTGACCAGTCACTGCTGATGGCGAAAATGTTTGACCACTCTTGTAGCCAAGGAGTGTCTGCTCCAAAAGCGATCCCAGAAAAGCACTGATTACAAGGAGAAAGGGGCAGAAGAGAACAAGCTCTTTGTTTTGATGCACGTCTGAATGAATGGATGTGGACAGCCATTTAGAATAATCACGCAGAATTTGCAATATGACTGCAATATTGTGAATGGTGGTAATGTCTATATAAAGACCATCAAAACAGAATAACACTGTCTTTCAACATATCTGCCTAAATTAATCCTTCATTCATATTACAGTGTATCAGGCTAAATACAAACTTTGATTTGATTGCAATCTTATGCCATTTGAACTAGCTATTTCTAAGGCTTGCTGCACATTAAGTTTTAAACTTTTAAATGACAATGACGGCTAATTGCTTAGGAATGCGGCAATTTACAGTACTGTATCGTTAATGTGTTTCCCAGTCTCCCCGGTTAGTCCCTCCCCTATATAAAGTGTTGTATCATCTTGAACTTTACAATGGTCTGTTGTCAGTGTGAAAATGACAAAAATCAACAGACAGCATTCGAGAGATGTGCGGCAGCTACGATCTCAAGGCATGTCTACAAGATGGATCCAGAAACATTTGGCATCGTTAGGCATCTGCGATACCATGAAGCCGTGTGCCACGTAAACTGTCTGAGTAAGTATTTTGTTCTATCGGTATTAGCACATTGTGAAATAATATGTTGCCGTTTCACAATATTCTGTTCATTCTGATGGTTCATTAACTCTCAATTAATACATTTCATCATTCTTTTCTTTCTCTAGCAATGTCATGGTTGCCATTTACAACATGACAAAGGCCTGCAATTGCATGGTTGCAAGGCAGGTCCAGAAGCATCTGGAGGACAATTTGTGTGTCCATGTCAACCTGACTGCCATTCACAGAGCGCTCATCAGGAGCAATTAGGGGTTCTATATCATACTGGCTGCCGCTCAGCGTCATCTGCACTAACCTCACTTCGTGCACATGCACTGAATAAAAATCCACAATGTACCTTTACATACCAACATCCATCTGGCCACACCCCTATCCCCTCCTCTCGTGGCGGAGGATTTGAGACGCAAACTTTTTGCGTCGGCTCGCTCCCGTCGTGAGATGGTGGCTTGTAGACGCGAACGGCCTGGTTTTGGTGAGTTGCTGGAGCCGGATGAGGATGCGTCTGATTCTCCATGGCCAATGGAAACAGAGGACTACATGGTAGAAGCGGACGGGTTCTTGTTCGACGCCCCGGTGGAGACATGTCCGCCGCCCGTCCAGGTAACACTGGAGGGGGGTGATAGGTCTCCTTGGGGTTCCTCGTACGCGGATGTTGGGTTAGAACCTCCGACTCGGCGGCGGGATGCCCTGCTATCAGCCACATCAGAATGTGGCTCTGTAACCAGTAGTCTGCTGCATGTGAGGGACGCAAGCTCGGTGGGGGAAAGTATGCAGGGGGAACTGCGTGCTTTGTTCCCCGAGCTCATGGCGGCGGCGGCAGTCACAAACGGCGTGCCGCTGCCGCAGCCACGGCCTGTTCCTGTTCCTGATGATCTCATAGGTCATCTATGGCAACGCCGTCCTGTGAGAGAGATGGCCGTTGTTTTCCCCTCGATGGAGGCCTACGTCCGTCAGGGACAGGTGGTCTCCCACATCATGGGCCTCACCCCCGCCTACGTGCGAGTCACGAGGGTGGTGGGTTTGGTAGACGGCATGAAGGAGGGGGTGCCTCGGCTTGATAGGCCGATGGCAGCTCTCCTTTGTCCTGAGGTGGTGTGGGAGCCATTACGGAAGCCGGTTCCCCAAGGGAAATCGGCGAGGCGGTTGGCTTTCTGGAGTGACCAGTAATTTATCTCCGCGACTCAATCTCTGGTTGCCACTTCTAACATCGTGCAGCTGGCGAGATTCATGTCCGGGATACTGACGGGCGGTACGGAGCTGACCGATTTGCAACATGATCAGCTCGCCCAGTCGGCAGGAGCCATCCTGCATCTGATCCAGCCGCAGGCCATCGCCGATGGGAAAGTACGCTCCCTGGCCACTCTAGTCCAGCGCCACCTTTGGCTGGAGCAGGCGCGTGTGCCGGAAAGGAAGAGGACTCCACTTCTGACGGCACCCCTCTCCGATGCTGGACTTTTCGGGTCGGCACTGCAGTTGATGACCTTGACCTGCAGGGAGATGCAGGAGGAGCGTTCCGTGCTCCAGCCTCATTTCCCCCTGCCCGATGTCGCCGGTGGAGTCAGACGGCAGGCTCGTCGTCGGGGTTCCGCCGCCGTAGCCGCCGCTGCTACCACTGCTGGACCTTCGGCAAAGAAGGCCAGGAGGAAAGAGGGCGCCTCCGCCACTGCAGCCGGCCCATCTACGCCCGGAGGTGACGGTAGGGATCGTTGTGACCAGCCTCCTATCCTTTACCGTCCCTCCGCGGCTCCCCGGGGTGGCAAGTCCCGAGCGGCTCGTGGCAGGCGTCGCTGAAAATGACTTTTTCCCTCTGTGGTCCCCCCCTGTTCCCTTCCCGGCCCAAACATATGATTTTGATTATGAGAAATAAAAAGTCCCTCCTGGGAGGGACTGTATTTTTTGTCACAAACTGTGTGTTTATTCACTAACATATGATGGGGATACGATGTGTGAACCTTTCGCTAGTGTGGGTTTGATAGAAGGGCTAGACTTTAAGTCTTGTTGGTCGCTACATTCATGTTAGAGCTTAAGCAAGGCCTGCAGCTTACACTCGGTTGAAAAAGGTTTTTTCTGCCTCGACCTGAAGGTTAGGTCTTCACATAAAGGTAGAGGTTAGTTGTGTGCTCTGTTGCTTAAAGCCCAACCTCCAGGTTAAACCCTACTGATCAATTATGGGTAGTTTACATCATTGGTATATAATTTCATTATTTATTTTTTTCCATTTGACACCGGAAATGCCACTCTGAAAGAGTTAAAAAGGTCCACGCACGAATAACATGCACGCGCGAATCAAAAAAGCTTATCAAACGCCGACGTCACAACAGGACAACAGGTGCATATTAATGAGCCGAATCTAAAAGCTTATCAGACGCTAGCACCTAGCACGGCCGTGACGTCACTTCAGGAAACGTATGCCTTATGTCCGTCCGGGTCATAGTACTAGATCAATGGTGGCTCACTCGGTGCATCACAGTTAGCCTATATCTCCGCCGTCCCTGCTACAGTCGACTCGGGACCACTACACTCACTGACGTTAGCCTATAGCCCGCCGTCCCTGCGGGTGGTTCTCTCCTCTTTGTGTGCCCCCGTCCCCGCGGAGGAGCTTGTGGACTCGACAACAGCGGCGGCCGCAGGGCGCCGGAGCCCGCAGCGATAGTTAGCTCATAGCTATCGTGTAACACTAGCCTTTACGGGCTCGAGCACCCTACGGCTGCCGCCGCCGTCGCGTCCATGGGCCCCCCGGCAGGGCACCCGTGGGGACGGGGTGTACAGAGAGGAGAGAACCATTTTGGGTCGGCCGTTCATGCCGGCCAGCGAGCCGGATGTCGGGATATGTTGTTAGCACAATAGCTACCAAGCTAAGCTATGTTATCTACTAACGTTATAAACACAATATGTGTACAACGACACAATGATTTACATTATTACAAATATGGTAACGTGGTTGTGGCTTTTACAAATAGTGGTTAGCTTTAGAGATGGATGGATGGCTATAATCACGGAGCAATAGTGAGGTGAAACAGATACATTTCATTCGGCTAGTAGTAGCAAGCATAGATCTATGGTAGCAAGGCTCTCTGCCTGCCACTAGCTGTGTGACTCACGTGCGTGGTGATTGTGTTGGGCAGACAAAATGTTTGATAAAAACGCTAAAACTGGGTCAATTTCAATACTTTTTTTTCCCTTCTTCATGAAAGCCACTGTTGGCCTAGTCCACATTGTTTATTGAACAAAAATACAACGTGGAGGTTGACCTTTAAACAGTGATATTGAGCCGCAACACTGTTGTGTTGGTCTGCAGTAACGCTCGTGTGTGTAAAGGTACCGCGGTTCAGGCCGCTCTCTCTCTCTATCAGATTTTCTGTGTCTTGCAACATAAACACGGGTGTCGGGTTCACACATACATAACTTGGCCTTGTTATAAACCCTGTTCACAGACTTGTCTGTGGCTAGCGTGCATTGAATTAGCTTTGCGCTGTTCATTAGCATACTGGCTACTTAAGGTATCATATGGCTATTTGTTGTTGTCGTATTCAAGGGTTGGGCTTGCGAGGGGGTACCGGATAAACCCCTCCTTCCCTCTTCTGATTGGTCAGTTTTTTTTTTTTGGACTCTCTTTTCATTCGGTCAGGGCCAAGCTGTTAGGCAGCTTGGCACGGGGGGGGGGGGAAGGGTTTCCCTGACTCCGCACCTATCACGGGCAGTTGAGTCATGGGTTTCCCCCCGTCATAGAAAACGTCACTAGGCACGTTTCTATTAGACGAAGGCTTCCGTGAGTTTTTTCAGACCCGTATGTAGGGTCTGTCATTGTCAAGTTGTCGGGGCAGAGCGTAGGAATTTCTGTTCTGCTACACTCGATATACGTGTAACTTGAGTCTGTTGGTCACATGGCTCAATGTTACCGTGACTTTTCAATCTGTGGCTCACGTGGGAAGTCTCTCTGAGGATTCCCGTCTCCTTTCTGTGGTGAGGGTGGCAGGATGTAAGAATGTAAACAATTTTTACCCTCGTCCGCGTCACGTGGGATTCATGTAAGTCGGTGTTTCTTTCTTTTTAATAAAAAGAGAGAAGAATATGAAGCACGAAAACTCCTTGTCGTTCTCCCAGGCGACTTGAAGGACCAATGTCTGGTGTCTGGTTAGACTATCCATTGATGTGTTTGGGTCTCGACGCGTACATAGTGCTGGCTCGGGGTGTTTCTGATAAGAATCACGCATGAGGCTGGTACGCCTTGGTTGCTCGTTATTAAAACAGCGTTTTTATAGGGCAACTGGGATGGGGGTTTTTCTCTTCCGAGCGCCTGTTACTAGGTCTCGACGGATTCTCGTTCATATCTGGGGGATGTTAACGGAATAGATCAAAACATAGGTAGAGGGGTCTCATGCCCTTGGGGTGGGCCACTGAGCGCGGTACGAATGGGACCGTCTGGGTGGCGCCCTCTTTTCATGTTTTAGATCGACACGCGTACCTACCCCCTCTCTTGGAGTGGGGATGTCGGCGTGGTTAGGGCACAGGACTGGTTCTGGTCACGCTGGTCCAGGTCAGTTAACCCGTTGTCCGCCGGGGACGCAGATCTGCTGTTCTGGTACCCTGAGGGACTTGTGCTTTTTTCGGGGGGAAAAATGCCGGGGTCGGCCCGGGTGTCACAGGGTTGGGCGTTATGGAGACCCTTTGTTGGGTACATGTTGTACCCTGCACTATCATGAAGGGGCTGGTTCTCCATTATTTTCGCTCCTCTCTCACGCATGGCGAAGATGGGGTGGTCTTTTGGACCTCCTCTGGTAGCCCTGTGTGCTTCCCGAGCCGCCGGGCCCGGTCCGAAGTTATGTTTCGTCGACCCGTAGGCTTGGTGTTGTGAAGGATCAGATTAAACCGAATATATATGTTTATTTATGGATATATATTGAATAGTATTTGTATATCGTTTGATATCCCTTGTATATTCCTTGTACATATACACGGAATATTCCTTTAGTCTACTAATAGCCCATAATAGTTCATTCTCTTATTGGACAAGGACCTGGCGCCAGGGACAAGCCCCTGGGAGCCAAGTTCAATGGTACCGACGAAACATGTCTCTACTAGCCCCGGCTCCGCGCAGGAATACGGCTACCGAAAAGAGAGTGGCACTATTTGTTCACAGTGCATATAAATATGGCGCAAGAAATGTAGAAGTCCTCTTATCCCTTCGTCTTCTACCCAACTAAGTAACAGAACGTGAAGCCTCACCCCACGATACCGCGTGCGGTGTAGTATGGCCTGTTTGGCCTTAGAATAGCATTGAGACCTCGTGCGAATTAATAGCTGAATTGTCAGAGTTTGGCACCGTATTTCTATTAAGTAATAATAGTCTATTATGTATGGTGCATCGTGCGGTTAGAGTTCTAAAGTGAGCAGCACCCCCATCGCTTCCTCGTGTTATCTAGAGTCTTAACCAGGTTGGGCAGACCACACGTGGTGCTTCCATCCGAGGAGTTCTAGGCGAGGACCGAGTGGACCTGTACATTGGATTACCTACCCGACGACTGCTGAGCCCTATGCGGCATGGAATATATATTTGCTTTGGTACTTTGATTTGTGGAGCGGATAATCGCCAGCACCGGTGAGTGTTGGATCTACCCCGAAAGGAGTCAAGGTGAGACGGCGCTCAGACCAGACTGAGGTCGCCTCGCTTCTTCTTCACTGTGGAGCTACAGCTACAGCTACAGCCTACAAGAGAGCCAAGGTGTATTCATCTGTGGATCAAGATTCTACTGCACTGTCTTCTGTACGTGAAGTCTCCCTAGACATCGTTGACCAGACGGGATACGGCCGACGGCTCTCCTACCCCCCTACCGGCTTACAACCGGCAGGACCCCTACAGTATATCCAGCTATAATCATTAAGTGACCATAGATATAATTCCCTAAGAGCCAGGTTGTATACTTGTTTCCTGCGTAACCAGAGATTGGACATTCAGTGTTGATTTGCCTACGAGTACTCATTTGCCTTACAAGTGCATTCAAATCATAAACGTAATAGTGAATGTTATATGTACCTTTTGCTATATATTAAATATTTGATTATTACCTTTGTGTGGACCTGGTTTCATGGTGGGAAAGTGTTCATCATATTTAGATATCGTGTACTATATGGCCAGTAGTTAAAGTACATAAAGCGGTAGTGGTTTAATGATACCATACTTATCAATACAGTCAGGGAATTGTACCCCTCAGTTACAATTGGTCCTTCGAGCCGGAGGGTAATCAGTGTAATATTAATATAGTGGTATTAATATTGAAATGGCCTATGATGAACACTCCACGAAACGGTCCTCCTAAAGTAGAACGCCCGCAGCGTAGACGACAGCCACCTCAGTACTTAGAGGATTACGCTGCCAGTATACTACCTAGCCTTCTACAAACGGTAAACGCGGTAAAAGTAGAAAGTAAAATTATGTCCAACCCTATCAACCAGGATACCCCGACCACAGAGGCCCTAGTGGGTTCTAATGTAACTGACCAAGCTCACGGTGGGGACCAGGAGGGAACTGACACGACTTTACCCCCCGCCAAGACCGAAGAAGTAGTCCCCCAAGAGCTCCGGGAGGAAGACAACCCTTCAGAGATGGAACTCTGCACGGAACAAGATGAGGAGAGCGCCGAGGAGATAGAACTCCAGGACTCCCCGCAGGGGAACGCATCCCCAACGGGTACTGCCAGGAGCGGCTCACCTCAACAAGCGTCTTCCCCCAGCGAGGCGGAGAGGATGCTGTCACAGGCGTTCCTCGCCACCCTGACAGCCTCCACCGAACGCGATCGACTTCAGGGTGAACGCGATCGACTTCAGGGTGAACGCGATCGACTCCAAGCACAGACGCTTAGCGAGCGCGAACATTCTACCATTGAAAGAGAACGCCTCCAAGCGCAGCAACGGAGCGAAGAAGAGCGCGTACGTCTGGAGCTGAGACGCCTTCAGACGGAAGAGAATATGGCAAGAGACCGGGCCGACACCCAGCGTGCCGCTGCCGGTGCCCAAAGAGAAGCAGATCTCACCAAGCGCGACGCCGAGCGCGACAGACTACAAGCCGAGCGCGACAGACTACAAGCGCAGCTAATGGAGCAGCTGATCACCAGGGCAACACCCCCTCCCTCCACAAGGGGTTCCAGGGCCTCGTCAAGACACGTGTCAAGGGCACCCTCCCCTGACCGAGCAGGCGACCTTGAACTCGACCACCAGAGAGAGTCTACACCCCCCTCCGAACTCCTTCCCCGACCGGTCCAAGTGAGACCCAGCTACAAGGAAGGAACGGCGGACACCGCGGAGAGGCTAAATAGACGACTACAGGATCTAGAAGACCTGGCAGAGGAAGAAGAGGGAGAAGAGGAGAGTCAAGCCCGACAGCAGCACATTACTCCACAGGACCAGGAGGTCCAGTACAGCCCAGGCTATACCCCCGCGGCTCTGCGCTACAGACCCCTGACTCGATTCACGGGTGAGCATGACGCACGACCAGTCCCGAGGAATAGCACCTGGACCAGCGGGCCATGGTACCCTGCCAGTACCAGCCCACCGAGAGGCGTAAGAGGAGACTCGCCCAGGAGGCCTCTCTTCCAACGCTCACCGATGTGCCAGCCATCCACGGCGTCATACATTGGCACACCGACGTTTCCAGACTTCACCCATGAGAACCGAGCACAGTACACGGAGCTACGGATGTGCTTAGAGACAATGATGGTGGATGTAGCTGATGAACGCCACAAGTATGCAATCCTATTGAAGCACCTGAAAGTGCCCAGAGCGCACAACATAGCGCTGGCCTATGCCACCTCTACTACCCCATACACAGCGGCTCTAGCAGCACTAGACCAAAGATATGGACGTATATGGGATTACGTAATACAAGAGATAAGGCATATTGACCGCCTACCCCCAGCAACAGACAATCGCTCACTAGACGACCTGTCTATCAAAGTACAATCCCTGGTAGGGATGCTGGGGGCGCAACGAGAAAAGGGTATGCACGAACTATACGCAAACTCGAACGTCGAGAGGATTTTAGAGAAGCTGCCGCCCGCCCGACAGGAGCGCTTCAGGCGGCAAAGAGACCACCGTGATCCTAACGGTCCCGAGCCATCCCTCCTAGACCTAGCCGACTTCCTGGCGAGAGAAGTCAGCAGCCTACGGCTGGATACGTTCGTGCGGAACACACCAAGCTCCAGAGAGGGACCTAGGAGAGTAAACGATGGCCGAAGATCGGTGACTGTCATGCACCAATCAGAATCAGTACCGAGCAGCAAGAACCACAGTACCCCCTCGATGAAAGAGAAGTGGAAGATGGTGTGCCCGTACTGCGAGAAGGAACACTGGTTGTCACAATGTGACCAGTTCAAGAAGATGACCGCTGAAGAAGTGAGTCACTGGATAAAGTCCAACAGGCGCTGTTACCGATGTGCGCGCAGTCACATGGCAGCCGAGTGCCGCCTCAAGAAGAGGTGTAGTCGGTGTGACGGAGCCCATCTAGATGTCCTACACGACAGTAACAAAAGAAAGCCTGCACCATCCAGCAGCACAAAGGCAAGTGTTATGTACATTGACCCCGCTAGCAGCAGCGGCGCCCAGGTGCTCTTAAAGGTGGTCCGTGTAACACTGAGTTACCAAGATAAGGTCATGGACACTTACGCCGTCCTTGATGACGGGTCAGAGAAGACCCTTCTCCTCGCGTCCGCTGCGGCCCAGCTGGGGCTGCGGGGGAGCGAGAACCAGATGACGATTCGGACAATAAGAAGAGATCTAAAGACGATAAAGGGTGAGAATGTATCCTTCACTATCGCAGCAAGCGGGCAGCCCGAGAGACGGTATAGGATTACTAATGCTTTCACCAGCCAAGAAATAGGACTATCGCAGTACACCTACCCCATCGCCAAGCTGATGGATAAATATGTGCACCTGCGTCAACTCCCTATCCCGCTCATAGACGGCGCCACCCCGACCCTGCTGATAGGCTCCGACCATGCAGACCTCATAGTCCCGATAGACCGGGTCCATACAGGACCCAGAGGTTGCCCTGCAGCAGTCGAGACCCGCCTAGGATGGACATTACAAGGCCCCCTCGCCAAGTCTCTTAACCGAACAGCAGCCACTAGCTGCCTCCACTCCAGAGCGACAGAAGGAGACACCACACTCCTGCAGCATGTCGAGAGGCTATGGACACTAGAGACAATGCCCTTTAAGAACGAAAAGAAAGACATTCGTTCTAAGGAAGATATCTACGCTATAGCCCTCCTCGAGCACGGGACAAAGAGAGTCAACGTCAACGGAGTGATGAGATACGCAACTCCACTCCTGAGGCGAGAGGGAATGCCCACCTTTCACGCCACAAAAGAGGCGACGGAGCGGTATCTATTGAACACAGAGCGGCGCCTAGCCAAAGACCCCGCTCAAGAAGCTGTGTACCGCGCTGAGATTAACAAATTAATCACAGCGGGACACATAAAGAAAATTGACATTAAAGAGGCCGATCAGACGACCGAATCATGGTACGTGCCGCACCACAAGGTCCACCACAACGGCAAGGATCGCATTGTGTTTAACTGCAGCTACCAGATCGGATCACAAAATCTGAATAAAGAACTCTTGGCCGGCCCAACACTCGGCCCCTCCCTACTAGGCGTGCTACTACGCTTCCGCCAGGACAAGGTGGCTATCAGCGGCGACATCAAAGGGATGTTCCTGCAGGTGAGACTAGTGGAGGAGGACAAGCCCCTGCTGCGGTTCCTATGGAGAGAGAGGATCGGAGATGAGCACCCAGCCATCTATCAATGGGAAGTCCTCCCTTTCGGAACCACATGCAGCCCATGCTGTGCTACGTTTGCACTACAAAAACACGTCGCAGAGGACCCAGCAGCAGATGAAGAGGTCCAACAAAGTGTGACAAATAGTTTCTACGTGGACAACTGTTTACAAAGCGTCTCGACGCCAGAAGAAGCCGAGGCTCTCCTACTCAAGCTCCGCGCCTCCCTGATCAAAGGCGGCTTTGATCTCAGGCAGTGGGCCAGCAGCGACCCGCAAGTACTGCGCAGCCTCTCCCCCGATGATAAGGCAGCGAGCAGCGACACCTGGATGGCGACCATCCCAGGAGAAGCCCAAGAAATGACACTAGGACTAGTCTGGCGCTTCAAAACAGACTCGCTCCATTATAGACACAAACCCCTGATCAAGGAGCAGGGAAGGTCGACGGCAATACCGACCACCAGACGGAGTGTATACAGAACACTCGCCAGACAATATGACCCGTTGGGATGTATTCTACCTTACACCACCAGGGCAAAGATGATTGTAAGAGCGCTATGGGACAAAGACCAGGGCTGGGACGATCCCATACCCGAACACCTTGCATCCACATGGAGAGAGTGGGAGACGGAACTCCGCTCACTCCCAGGTGTTAATATACGCCGCAGCTACTTCCCACCCACAGTGAGGCCAGAGACATGCAAGATCGACCTGCACGTATTCAGCGACGCCTCCGAAGTAGCCTACGGTTCGGTGGCTTACTTGCGTGCCCGAGAGGAGGGAGGAGAAATACATACTGCTTTCATCCTGGCTCGCTCAAGAATAGCCCCACGCAAGCAACAATCTATCCCGCGTCTAGAGCTCTGCGCAGCCCTAGCAGGAGCGCAACTCGCCACGTTAATCCAACGTGAACTCACCATCCCGGTGCAAAGAACAATCTTGTGGTCAGACTCCACGACCGTACTCACATGGATCCGGTCTGATTCGTGCAGATACAAAGTCTTCGTGGGAGTCAGAGTCACCGAGATTCAAGAGTTAACAGAAGTAGCGAGCTGGAGGTATGTGGACACCAAACACAACCCAGCTGACGTCATCACCCGGGGAATGTCCCTGGATGACCTCACCACCTTCGTTGCTGCAGGAGAATTTGGCAGGACACGAGGGCCGCGCTGCTCCGCACCGCTGAGCAGAACCCTCGCTTCGCCGACCGCCACCGGACCCCGGCTCCCGACTACCAACCAGGTCAGATGGTTTGGCTCTCGTCCCGAGACCTGCCACTCAAGTCTTTGTTCCGCAAACTCACCCCCCGTTTTGTTGGTCCCTACAAGATCTTGTCCATTATTAACCCCTCGGTCGTTAAACTCCAGCTCCCCGCCATCATGCGCATTCACCCCTCCTTCCATGTCTCACAGCTGAAGGCGGTGGTCTCCAGTCCCCTGTCTCCTCCTGCTCCGGAGCCTCCCCCTCCGCTGGTCATCGATGACCACCCGGCCTACATTGTCCGACAGCTGCTGGACGTGCGTCCTCGTGGCCATGGGCATCAGTATCTCGTGGACTGGGAGGGCTACGGCCCGGAGGAGCGCAGCTGGGTCTCCCGCGGGATGATCCTGGACCCTGACCTCATCCGGGACTTCCATCGACGTCACCCGGACAAACCTGGAGGGCCGCCAGGAGGCGCCCGTCGAGGGGGGGTCCTGTCACGATCGGGGCTCGGGCCTTCCTCTGCCGTTATCCTGACACGCCCATACATGGGCTTCGTGCTGGAGCGTTCCCGCACTGCCAGATGAGGATCAATCAGCGCGGCTGCGAGGGATTCCCTCATCAGCAGATCCCTATATCACCTGGCAGATCCTGTCATCCAGCGTCGCAGTGTTAAACTGCCTACCTAGGTACGAGGACTCTACCTGAAGACTGCTAGACCTGCTCTGTGATTATTCCTCTCCTAATCTTGTCTCTCTTGTGCCCAGGACTCCCGCTCCAGCGCCCTTCCTGCCGGGACGTCTCGTGCCGCACAAGGAGTACCCCTGCTCTCAGTCTCTCTCGACACAAGACCAGTGTCCTCTGCCTACGGCTGCACTGGGAGTGCACCTGTTCCCATTCTCTCTCCCGACACAAGACCGGTGTCCGCTGCCTACAGCTGCACTGGGAGTGCGCCTGTTCCCATTCTCCCCCAAGAACAATTCTAACTCATGTTTGTTGCACATTCCTGATGTTACTCTGTCTGTTTGGGGAAGATACAATTAAAGAAACCTAAACCGCTCCATTCTCTCTCATCCTGTGTTGCTATTGGGCTCCGCAAGAACCCCTATCCTCACACAAACATAGTGGACAGACACAACATATACATATAAAGTGAAAAATTTGGGGTTAAAGGCCAAGTTGAAGAGGTGGGCTTTGAGTAATTTTTTTTATGAGTCCAGAGTTGGGGCGGTGCGGAGTTCTGCGGGGAGGGAGTTCCAGAGGGTGGGAGCTGCCACACTAAAAGCTCTGTCCCCGAAGGTCCGCAGTCTGGTTCGGGGGATGGAGAGCTGACCAGTGTCCGTGGATCGCAGGGACCGTGACTGAGTGTAGGGGTGGAGGAGGTCAGTGAGGTACTGAGGTGCCAGAGCGTGAAGGGATTTGTAGGTGAGCAGGAGGGTTTTGTAGGTGATGCAGGATTTGATGGGGAGCCAGTGGAGCTTTGCAAAAAGTGCTTAACCAGCGGGTGGCTGAAAAGAGGCTCATCATCATAATCCTGGTGACAGGCGGAGATAGCCGAAGCAACAGTCAGATTGTCTACCAGAGATTGGAGAAAAGGTGAGAAAAGAAAAGGAAATCGGGTCCAGACACCGGGATTGTAATAAGAGCCACTTCCCAGCATGAACAGAGGTAGTGCACAGAGCGCAAGTGCTCATAATGGTTCTGACGACGGAAGGACTGACACCTCTATTCTCGAGGTTCAACCTGTCTAACAACCTTTCAGAAACCGAGCCACCAGCCGCTGTCTGAGAATAAGCGGATGACAAATGCTGCCATGCGCCTGGGACATGGCTTCCTGAGATCATGGAATGGGCCATAGAGGAGCTTCCAGAAGCTGCATCAGGTCCGGGAACCAGTGTGCTGATCCCCGGTCCGGCACCCAGAAGGAGTGCTCTAGTCTCATCCTCTCCCACCAACTGATCCGTCAGGTGGATGGTGGAGAATCGTGTGGAAAAGCGCACCAGCCATACATCCAAGCTGACAAAGTCAGAGAAGAGACCAAAACCCTGACGTAAGCCTAAAAGAAAGTGTCCTTGTCAAGAGGTAGGAAATAAGAAAAGCAGGGCAGCGTACTAGGCAGGGTATGGATTGTAACAGGGTAGGTTACGTGCCTGCACAGGGATGATGTGAAGCCTGTGGGAAGGACACAACCAAACCATGTCGCCTTTAGGGTCTGTCTGTGGACAGTGTGGTAGGCGACGCTTCACAGCATAGATACAGAGAAAACATAACCTGGGGGTAGTGCAGGGGAACCCATCTATCTCAGGCACTTTAGCCTCTGATGGCAGCAGTAGGCTGTGATGGAAGTGCTGAATGGACAAGGCTTATTCTCCAAACGCAAGAGAATATAATAGAATAGAGGTACTTTATTGATAAGATAAAAAAAAGCATCAAGGCAAAAGAGCAAGACACGAAGAGAGCTGTGTCGAGGGAAAATGCTACGTGGAGCTATACTTGAAATAGCCCAAGCTGAGGAGAACTGCAAAAAAAGAGAATTCTATATTGATGTTCTATCCGGGAATAGAACCCTGGTCTCCTGCACAGCGAGCTCTGGAAAGTACCACTCAGCTAATAGCCCCACTGTAGTACCAGCAGGGACGCCGTGGTGTAAAGTAATAACCAACAGTAGCAGAGCCCTGAACCACTACTATGGTAGTGAGGGCAGACGCTATTGCTATGACTGAATGCCATGACTTGCTAGTACTGAACAGCATGACTTGCTAGGACTGAACAGCATGACTTGCTATGACTGAATGACATGACTTGCTAGGACTGAACAGCATGACTTGCTAGGACTGAACAGCATGACTTGCTATGACTGAATGACATGACTTGCTAGGACTGAACAGCATGACTTGCTAGGACTGAACAGCATGACTTGCTAGGACTGAACAGCATGACTTGCTAGGACTGACCAGCATGACTTGCTAGGACTGAACAGCATGACTTGGTAGGACTGAACAGCATGACTTGCTAGGACTGAACAGCATGACTTGCTAGGACTGAACAGCATGACTTGGTAGGACTGAACAGCGTGACTTGCTAGGACTGAACAGCATGACTTGCTAGGACTGAACAGCATGACTTGCTAGGACTGAACAGCATGAGCAGCGTTTGAGTATGGCTGTGGGGCCGTCTTCCCTTCCATAAGGGTATCTCAAACGGGAATAGAACCCTGGTCTCACACACAGCAAACGCGTGACACTTGACTATAAACCCACTGTAGTAGCCGCGGTGGGGAAGCGGTGGTGTAAAGAGGTCCCTAGACACTGACGCAGCCTGGAGAAACCTGGGGAAGCCCGGGCAGGACACCAGGCCCCCGGGGAGGACGCTTCCCAGCGTATGTAATGCTCTTTCAGCTTGGGGAAGGAGAGGCAGCTGGCGTGGCTATCTCTTGTAGAAGGGCACCAGAGGAATGTTCTCTTTCTCACTGGTGACCCAGAGAAGGCTTGACGCAGGCGAGGATGAGTTCCGGTGATTCTTGAGAGGAAAAATTGTTTGCGTGAAATAAGCAGAAGGGAATTTGCACATGGAGCAGTTCAATAGGATAAATCAGATAGGAGCAGTCCAATAGGAGCAGACCAATAGGAGCAGTCAGATAGGAGCAGTCAGATAGGAGGAGACCAATAGGAGCAGACCAATAGGAGCAGTCGAATAGGATCAGTCAGATAGGAGCAGTCCAATATGAGCAGTCAGATAGGAGCGGTCCAATAGGAGCAGTCCAATAGGATCAGTCAGATAGGATCAGTCAGATAGGAACAGTCCAATAGGATCAGTCAGATAGGAGCAGTCCAATAGGAGCAGTCCAATAGGATCAGTCAGATAGGAACAGTCCAATAGGATCAGTCAGATAGGAGCAGTCAAATAGGAGCAGTCCAATAGGATCAGTCAGATACAGTAGGAGCAGGCTAGGAGCGAAGCCAGCATGAAGTATAACAAACATCTTGTTGGTGCCTCAGTGGGCCATAGCATTACATTACGGTACCGGTAGCTATGGAGTTATTCAGGGGTATGTATAAAAAAGCAGAGTCTAGTTGGTTAATAACCTAAAGCACCACAGAAGAAGTTAACCAAATAGGTTAGGTCGCCTAAACCAAATAGCCTGTGATGTGAACAGTTCAGAATTCTGACTGTGATATTTAAGTTAACACTTAAGAGATCATCCTTGTCATTGAAGCTACTCTTTACGTTGGTAATGCATGCCTTTCTGTGAGAACAAAACAAACCATGATTGAAGAGAGGTAGAGCGAGAAGAGAGTGAGTCAGGGGAAGAGAATGAGAGAATAAGAGAAAGATGATTAAAGAGCGAGACAGGGGGCATGAATAAAGAGGGGTGGAGTGGGAAGAGAGTGAATAAGAGAAAGAAGGAATGACAGGAAGATGAGAGAGATATAGATGAATAATAGGTGGGTGTATAGAGAATAGAGTATGAGAGAGAGGGAAAGAGAGAGAGATGTGTGGATGAAAAGAGAGGGAGAAACAGAGAAGCACCCAGAGGGGAGCGAGAGAGAGAGAGAGAGAGAGAGAGAGAGAGAGTGAGAGAGAGAGAGAGAGAGAGAGAGAGAGAGAGAGAGAGAGAGTCTTGATCTCACGTCTCCAGAGTTGCTCTGGGAATGAGTATCTTTCAGAGCTGCCACACTAGGCCTCACAATGACATCAGAGACAGAACACACACACACACACACACACACACACACACACACACACACACACACACACACACACACACACACACACACACACACACACACACACACACACACACACACACACACACACACACACACACACACACACACACACACACACACACGCACACACACACACAGACAACCCCCCCCCCCACTCTACCTGCAAATGGGGAGTCTGCTGACTCAGAGAGCATGGTGGAGTGGGTGGGTCGTTAGCCCAATGAGACTCACCTGGGCAGTGTGAGAGCTGCCTGCACCATATATATATTATGTGTCCTTGTCTAACTCCCTCTGTCTGCTTTTCCACTCCTAGGGACAGGTTGTACCAGCACCCAATTTGAATCCTTTGACAATATAATACTAATACTTACACCACACACACCACAGCACACTTTCTCACTCATCCACACACTGCATTCACCACTGATTCTGATACATTGTTTATGCCATTATTCTTTGTTTAGATAGGATTAAATAAATTATTTTGTTAAATTGTTATCACGTGTGGACTCCCTATTTGTCATAAATCACCTGTTTGTGACAACACGTACACAGACAGACAGACCACACACACAGACAACACACACACAGACAACACACACACACACCCCCTAGATACAGTAGATGACCTACATGTCCATTGGCGAGGTCCAGCAGGTCTCTGAGACGGCAGCCTCGCACGTGTCTCCTCTCGTAACAGATACTGTCCTCCAGGACCAGGTAGTCTGCCCCGGCCGCACGCAGGATACTGTGCACCTCCTCTGGAGCCCGACGGGCATACACCTGGTACACCTGTCAGACACACACACACACACACACACACACACACACACACACACACACACGCACCCTGGGTATGTTTCTGATGGACTAGGTACTGTACCTACATTGACATTTACATTTAGTCATTTAGCACTTTACTCCAAAGCGACGTACAAGTTCTCTACAACAATTCAGCAGTAAGGGTACAACTATGGCAGTTAACACATTCCCTGCCACACTTATATCCATCAATGTTTGATCACTGCCACCAGTCTAAGCCTATGGAGATGTTTACCTTCTTTGCAGGGCTATAACTTTTTAAATTGTATTGCTAAATTGACATTACTATGGCCCATTCAACATCGATTATCTATCGTTCAGGATGTAGGAACGTTTTACTTTTTCATTCATAGGTTCATACGAAAATACCGTCTAGAACATAAATGTTTTTATCGTTTTCTGCAGTAATTCCTAGAACGTGAGATATAGGCATAAACGCATATATAGATTATCAAATGCCGTTTGTTGGCGATACACGCTATATTAAAAATGTCAACTGTACATGATCCTAAACGTTATGACTGATCGTGCACAGGTGAACGGGGGGGGGGGGGGGGGGGGTCGTTTATAATTCCGTGATCGTCGGTAAATGCTTTATGTAGTATGGGTGATATATTGATCCGAGCAGTTTGCATGGATAATAATAAACAAACGCGCTGAAAATGACGTCAGTGTCCTCTTACCGTTGGCCGGTGAGACTGGAGCAAAAAGATCCCACTTATTTGACGGCGATCGAGTCGATCCATTTCTGGTTTGTATAATAATAATAACAGCCCAAATCTTGTCGATTATTGAGTTATGGCAGCGATCCATATGTACACGGTGTGTGTCTTGAGTCCCGCGACAATATGCGAGTGCCGGACGCATTTCCAAGACGCACCGAGATCGACTCTTCCATTTCCGGTTTGGCAACTCGCCGATCATCCACCAGGGGGCAGTATTGAAGCGTTGCAGAGTTGTGCATGCTCCCACTTCATCAGACGAGGCTCCGTGAGGGAATTATGAATAACATGGCGAAAAAATGAAATATGATCTCAATAACGTTGTACGCCGTGGATTGGCAGAATTTGCATGAACTTGAAACACGTCGTACAACGGTATTGGCGCAGAATGTGTTAAAGGTCAGTGACATGTGACGTGTTGAACTTGAGTGCTCCACTCTTGAGTGCATAGTAAGTAGTACAGTATATGTGGCCTCGTTCCCGACCGCCAAGAACCTTGGTGTAGTCCATTGATGACCGGCTGAACTTCTCTGCTCACATCACCGCAACGACCAGAACCTGCATTCCTCCTGAGCAATGTCAGAAGGATCCGCCCCTTCCTGACAAAAGAAGCCACTCAACTCCACCACTGTTTGGACAGTCGAATCCCAAACAATCTTTCGCCGTAGACTAAAAACACACTTCTTCAATCAATATCTGAAATGAAAAATGTATTAATTAAAAAGAAACACTGACCTTCTTACTGTCCTATTCTACCATGCACTCATCCTACTATACTATTAATGTCTTTAATGCACGCAACCCTGCAGCACCCAATTTTCAGCACTGTTTGAAGAACATTGTTACTCAGCTGAAAGAGTTGTACCCTGCTGACTTGTCGTACAGAACTTGTAAGTCACTTTTGATAAAAGCGTCAGCTAAATGACAAAATTGTAAAATGTAAATGTATTAGCATAGTAGGTAGTACTATAGCCATAGTATATTATTTAGTAGCAAAGTGCATACTAGTAAAAGACAGTAAGAAAGTTTGTAGTTTTTTTTAACTTAGGTGTAGTACTTAAAAGTTCTTTGTTCCCCTCCACCCCACACCCATACATGTGAGTCATTAGCACGGCCCCCTGCTGTGCAGTGTCCTTCCTCGCTGGTTCCCGGCTGTATATACCGCTACACTTTGCTAGCTTATGTAACCGCCGGTGCTAATGAACACAGACTGAACATAACTGAGAGGATCTACAAGGCAACGGTACGTCATGTCTTATTTGACATAGTCAGAAGAAAGTGTGTGTGTCAAAGTTATTACCTAAATATAAAACACGGGGGCCAAACACTTACCTCGAAATGGTCTAACTTCTCAATACGCTACGCGAGCACCCTGACCTAGAGTCTGTCTTAGCAAGCTTCCCATTAGCGATGCTCAATAGGCTATGCTAGCTCTCTGACCTAGAGTCTGTCTTTCCATCAATGATACATTAGCCTCCAGCTAAAGCTGTCAGTGTTTCATTTGTTCTGGCTTTGACTGCTTTCTCTTCAAGTTGACTTCTAAAAGACTGCATCTTCTCAAATAGTGGAACACGTGCTTTGAAATGTGTCGACTTTGACTTTGAAACATGGCAGAGTAAAAGTATTACGTTCTCTAAGAAGTAAAGTACATCAAAACTGTACTTTTAGGTGCAGTACTTGAGCAAAACTACGTTGGTACTTTCCACCCCCACCACACATACATGTGAATCATTAGTGGGGCCCCCTGCCAAGCATTGTCCTCCCCAGTGGCTCAACCCCCTGCTGGGAGGCAAGCGCATTGCTAACAGAGACAATTCATATCACACTCAGCTCATACACACAAAACCTAGTAAATGCATAGATCCAATATATATATATTAGGGCTGTGAATTGATGGATTTTTGTGTTACAGTAATTGCAATTAACGCAAGTCAAATATGTAACAAAATACGTCTGTAGGGGCTGTGCTCATAAAGAAATGCAAACGAAGTGTGTCCGACTCATACCACCTAACCTGTATGGACTACAACGTATGACGTATATCGTGCCAGTTAGGGTACCTTGTGTATAATGCACCTGTGTATACTGTTTACTTTACTTACTCATATGTAGTATATTATTCAGATTCTAAGTGTTTTATTGCCCATATTTATTGTAATGTATAATATAACTGATAATAATAATAACTTTATTTATATAGCACATTTCATACATGGATTGCAGCTTAAAGTGCTTCACAGCAAATAGGCATACAATTAGCATACAGTTGACAGAATAAAAGCAATGCATAAAGTGCAGACATAAGAATGGATATACAAATACAATAAAAGTAGTGATAGGGAATACAGACCCTCATCTGCACCTTCGACTATACTGTTAACTGTTTACTTTCTCGTATTCTTACAGTATATTCAGAGTGAATTACATTGTTTACACTGTTTATTTGTATCTTTACTAATAACTACTATGTTTATTGTCTATATTTATGTCTTCTACTATTACCCTGCCCATATCTGTACCTCCCCTCCCCCTCCCCCATGCTGCTATGACGCCTGAATTTCCCCCAAGGGGATCAATAAAGGAATATCTTATCTTTTTTTTTATACTTTATTGTGTCAATAACGTCACAGGAATATCTTATATTATATTATCTTGTAAAAAAGAAAATGGTTAGAGGAAGTCTTCAATAGCGTTGAATGGTGATCCATTTTGTGAATACATTTGTTCTCTGATGTAACAATATCTTTGTTGGCAGACGGCTCCTTCGGACGATCTCTGTTGGCGTTACCGGTAACCTAGCTAACGTTAGCATAATTAGCAATCATAGCATATTTCCACCTGTGTACTTAATACCTGTTGCTTCGCTGGGAAAGACCATTCATCACTGCATTGTTTATACAACCTGGTTTAATCCAAGT
The DNA here is from genome assembly GCF_963971535.1 of Notolepis coatsorum. Classification (NCBI taxonomy): domain Eukaryota; kingdom Metazoa; phylum Chordata; class Actinopteri; order Aulopiformes; family Paralepididae; genus Notolepis; species Notolepis coatsorum. The sequence goes on from NC_140166.1 coordinate 116,214,294, forward strand.
CTGTTTCTAAAGTTTGTATGACTCTGTGGTGCAACAATAAATATGGCACCTCACTGCACCCCACTGTGTCAAGCCGTGTATGTGCTCTAGGGCTGTCCCCGACTAAGGATTTGGATGGTCGACTAGGATTGGCCAGAATTGGCCAAAGTTAGTCGACTATTGGTCAAAAAAAAAAAAAAAAAAAAGTATAATATTTAAAAAAAAAAAAATGTATCATTCCAATTGGGCTGTGGGGGGTGCTTAATGTCTGAAGGAGTCGACTGAAGGCTTCTTGTCCTCTGCAAAAGCATGCAATTGGTCCACTGATGGATACATCTTGATATTTGTCTAGTATAGTGTGTTCATTAGATGGGTGAAAATGGGGGACCCTGATGTAAACAAGATGAAAGTATTTCTCTGTCTGTCTGCATCCCCTTAACAATTGTGTATTGAGCTGTACCCATTCTGCAATCTGTTAATAAAAATTTTCAATCAATCAATCAATCAATCTCTCTCTCTCTCTCTCTCTCTCTCTCTCTCTCTCTCTCTCTCTCTCTCTCTCTCTCTCTCTCTCTCTCTCTCTCTCTCACACTATCACAGACACACATAAAATAGACACTCTCTATTAATATTCCATACCCCCCCCGGTCGACAGTAGCCTCATCACTTTACCTCTGTCCAGTCCGCGTGAATATTAAAGGCAGCCAACTTGTGTTCAGCTTTTCGTTCAGCGTTTCTCTGATTGGCCACACGGCCACGTGACCGCCCTAGCACACGCCCTTATCCGCGCTGTGTGTTGTCAGTAACAGTGAGAGACGCGGCAGAGAGTGACCGCGGCCGCGCATGCGCATCAGGCTCCCCCAGGTGCTCTGAGAGGTGCTCGAGAGGTGCTCGTTGGTTAATGCCTCGTTGTGTTTGCGTTGTTGGTTAATGCCCGTTGTTGGTTAATGCCATATCGCTATCGCCGCATCACTTAACGCCATAACTAACTGCCTAACTAACTAACTAACTAACTATTTCGCGATGGACCCTGCCGCCAACGTGCAAGCTTTTGTGCCAGCACAGAGCAATTTGCATGTTTCATTGATTAACGCCATTACCTGCTGTGCTGTAGGCGCAAGCAGAGTTACAGTAAGGTACATAATTGTAAGTAGGTGAATTCTACACATCTGACAACGCCATCTGACAATATCATAATTGTTGTGAAGGATCAGATTAAACCGAATATGTATATTTATTTATATATATTTAATTGTATTTGTATATCGTTTGATATCCCCTGTATATTCCTTGTACAATATGCATTGAATATCCCCGTTTCTACTAAACAGCCCATAATAGTTTCATTCTACCATTGGACGAGAACCTGGCGCCAGGTTGCCATACCCCTAGGTCCAAGTTCAATCGTGCCGCCTAACATGTCGAGGCAACCCCCGGTTCCGCGCAGTAATATGTCGGGCGAAATACGAATGGTACTATTTGTTCATAGCGCATATATATATGGCGCCAGTAAAGTAGAACTTTCTTTTAGTCCAGTTCTTTACCCTCCAACAGAGTGACAGACGCAAAAGCCTCCCCACGACGCACGTGCGGTGTAGTAAGGCCTACTTGGCCCAGAATAGGCATTGAGATATCGTGTAGATTAATAGTTGAATGGTCATAGTTTGGCACCATACCGTCGAGTTGGACGTATTCTATTAAGCTAATAGTAGTCTATTTATGTATGGTGCATCGTTCGGTTAGAGTTCTACAGTTATCAGTACCCCCCTCGTTCCTGACGTTATCTGGACGCTTAACCAGGCTGGTCAGACCCCTAGTGGTGCTTGCATCCGAGGAGCTCCGGGCCAAGAGCGACTGGACCTGTATATTGGATTACTCTACCCGGACGACGGCGAGCCTTCCACGGCTTGGATTATGCTTTGTGTGCTTTGATTATTCCATGGATAAAGGCCAACACTGCTGAGTGTTGGAATTACCCCCCGGAGAGGACTCCAGGTGAGACGGCGCTCTACACGTGAGGTCGCCTCACGTCTCTCCGTTGTGGACCGGCAGATACCGTTCCACAGAGGGTCCAGCTGTATTCGTCTGCGGCCCGAGGTTCTGTGGGCACCGTGTCCAAGACTTTGGATTCTCCCAAGACACCGTCGGCCAGATGGGATACCGCCAGCGGCTTCTCTAACCCCCCCCTCCTACTGTCTTACAACCAGCGGGACCCCCCCCCCCCCCTTAGTGTATCCAGCTATAATCATTTAAGTACCATCGCTATCGTTTTCCTAAATATTCCAGGTTGTATACTTACTCCCTGCGCAACCAGAGATTGGACATTCAATGTTGATTTACCTACGAATACTCATTTGCCATAAAAGTGCATATTCCATATTTCAAATCATAAATGTAATTAAGTGATCGTTGTATACACCCTTTGCTGTATTAAACCTTCGATTTGGTACATTTGTGTGGATTCGTTTCATCAGGTGGGAAAGTGTTCATCATACTTATATCTTGTACTGGGTGGCCAGAAGTTAAAGTACATGAGGTAGTGGTATTAAATATCATATCTAACAATACAGTCAGGGAATTGTACCCCTCAGTTACAATAATGATGTGTTTTCTATATTATATCCACAATCATTAATCTAAAAAATTGTATGGGCGTAAATACATGTTAAGATATTCAAAATCGTCACAGCAGTATAGTTTGTTTATACTTCAGAAGTGATGTACAGTGACGAGTGAATCTGGTAGTTGGTTGTTAAAAACGCGAAACATAATAACGTTACGCTTTCTAGTTCAGTCAGCTAGTTTGTTTATACTTCAGAAGTGATGTACAGTGACGAGTGAATCTGCCTCAACATTATGCTCCGCGCATTTCATAATCAGTCAGCGTTAAAGACGCGAAACATAATAACCTAGTTTGTTTATACTTCAGAAGTGATGTACAGTGACGCGTGAATCTGCCTCAACATTATGCTCCGCGCATTTCATAATCAGTCAGCGTTAAAAACGCGAAACATAATAACCTAGTTTGTTTATACTTCAGAAGTGATGTACAGTGACGCGTGAATCTGCCTCAACATTATGCTCCGCGCATTTCATAATCAGTCAGCAGCCTGCGTCCTCCACTGCTGCCGCTTGCTCCTTGGATTTCATTTGGCACGTGGGACGGCTGCCGCTTGCCTGCCGCGTGGGGGCGGGGGGTCGCGGCCAATCAGAGAAAAGCTGAACACAAGTCGGTTGCCTTTAATATTCACGCGTCCAGTCCAGTGCACTACTATTCACTTATCCATTCATACAACCCGCCCCCCCCTTATTCAGTCACCGGGGGGGTCATCACCCCCATCTAGAGACAATCCCCTGGTCTCCGTGGCATTAGTGCGGATCTGAATGAGATGGATGGGCTGAGGCGGCTCCACGGTGCCTCTAGTTAACATGCTAACGGGGCTCTGAGCGCTTCAGTCTCTCCCTGACACGCCGGCCCACTGGGGGTTCACACAGGCTCACTCAGTAGGTATAGCTGGTCGTCTGGAAATCACACGGTTTCCGGTTCGATTCCAGCTCCTCCCAGCAGCATGTCGATGTGTCCTTGAGCAAGACACATAATCCCCTAACTGCTCCTGATGAGCAGGTTGGCACCTTGCATGGTCGCCTCCACCGTCGGTGTGTGAATGTGTGAGTGAATGGGTGAATGTGAGGCATAAGTTGTAAAGCAGTTTATAAATGCAGTCCATTTACCATTTACCGTCACTGACAAAGAGGGGGTATTCCAGATGTTGGTGACTGGAAGTTGGCTGCAGACCATCTCTGCTTTGGTGTGCCGCACTACAGGCGTGTGCTCTGACTATCTATCCATCCATCCATCCATCCATCCATCCATCCATCCATCCATCCATCCATCCATCCATCCATCCATCCATCCATCCATCCATCCATCCATCCATCCATCCATCCATCCATCCATCCATCCATCCATCCATCCATCCGTCAATCTATCTATCTATCTACCCACCGACCCACCCACCCACCCACCCATCAATCCACCCACCTGTGTGTGACTAGTGTCTGGGTGGATGGTGTGTGTGTGGCTCATGTATACCTGGCGGGTCCTCTCCCTCAGGTCCTGGTCTTCATAATGAGGGTGGTTGGTGAGAACTCGTCCTGTACACAGCTTGATACCTGCCAACAGCTGCATGCTCCCTGCAAACACTGCCTGCTGAGGAGTCTTAGAGCTAGAGGAGAGAGAGAGAGGGATAGAGAGGGGGGGTGAAGAGAGGGAAGAGAGAGGAGAGGGAGAGAGAGAGGAAGGGGGGGTGGAGAGAGGGAGCGAGAGAGGGGGGTGGAGTAGGAGGAGAGAGAGAGGAAGGGGGGTGGAGAGAGGGAGAGAGAGAGAGAGGGGTGGGTGGAGAGGGAGAAAGGGGAGAGAGAGAAAGATAGATACATAGAGAGGGGGGTTGAGAGAGGGAGAGAGAAGAGAGGGAGAGAAAATAGGATGTAAATACAATTTATAAATCAAACCATAGTAACAGTGACAAATCAAGTTACTGACTGAAAAGGTATAGGCTGAAGCCTTTAGCCTATTACACCTACAGTACCCTTTTTACATTAGTTACGGTATGTAATCTGCTCAAAATCTTCACCACAACATAATACATTTCTGCACTTGTGGAACCCCAGATGTGACCCTCAGCAAGTCAGATGTATCATTGTTGATTAGCACACACTGATATCTACCATCAAGATTACAACCGCAGTCTGAGGCCATGTCCAGACTAAAAAGATTTTGGTCGTTTTAGGCAAAGTATTTGATCGTTTGCACCGTTCTGCCACACGGAACTGCGTTATGGCAGCCTGAAGACGATACTTTCTGATACCAGGGCCCTATTCCCCGTACCTGGTTCAACTAAGTCGATCAAGAGTCCCATTATCCAGATTCAGTTAACCCGATGTTTGAAGCCGGGATTTTCCTGTTCCTCGAAGGTGGATTCAGTCTCGTTAACTCGAACCAGACTTGAGACCCAGGATAAGTGCGCGCGGCCGCTTCAGTTGAAAAGCCAGCACTTATCGATAGCAGAGATCCTGATTTTCTAACGGCATTGATTGATTAATTGATTTAAAACTTTATTAACAGATTGCAGTACGGCTCAATCACCTCGCCGACAAGTTAAATGCGTTATCTATAGGCTAATTTTAAGTCCCTCATTACCTCAATCAATCAGATTATATTTCTTTAAACTTGCCTGCTGGCAGTAGGTTTATGGATTGAATAATCAAATGAGATCTTGCTAGCTAAAATAATTAGTTAAACTGTTATACAGAATAAGGATACGGCTCTCTTACCCATTGATTGATGTATGGTGGATCTTTTACTTATCTGCACTGTGGTGTAACGGTTTCTGCTTTTGACTTTCACGCAGACGGCCCGGGTTCGAATCCTAGTCTTTTCCTTCTTTTTGCAATGTAGGAATAATTCAATTTGGTGCACGTTGAGAGCTATATAAAGAATGACATCCTCAATGCATGTAGATTTATAATATTTTAACTTAAAACTAGGCTACTTTTGCGTATAATCATTAATATTATATTCCAAAAAATTATATTGGAAACGCGGGGTTTCGAACACCGGTCGCCCGGTTGCCAGGATTGAGCACTACCGCTGCGCCACTGTGCCAGACGGGATAGATTCATTGTTTATCCAAGACCATCAATGGACAAGAGACCCGTGTTTAGAATATTTTTTCTTTTGAATGAAGTTTTATCTCTTTATTCTCAAATGCATTAATGTGACGTCAACGGCTCATTCAATTTCTCAAATCCGTCAAACAGCGCATCTCATCAGACATTTTAATCCCAGTTACAATATCACACAAAATCCACAATCCACGCATAGACACTTCAATTTTATGCTTGAATGAAACACAATCCGGGCGCTCCGTTAAGCAAATCTACAGCGGAGGATATATGAAACTAATCAGAGCCAAACGGCCGATAGGTTTCATTCATTAAAAATATCCCCGCAGGATTCACATTTGCAATGCGCCGTTATTAAAATAACCACATGCAGCGTGTATCGCGACTCCGAGCGCTGTATATGACGTGCATTATTTTATTTAGGGCAAAGTAAATCTATAGGCTCAATATGATTTATTATCAGCATTTAGTTCTATTATTATACATTTCAAAAGCCCCCTCTAGGAAAACGAAGCACAGAAACGTAATTCAGAATGGTATAATGCAGATCCTAGACTGTGAGAATCATTTCAGGAAGCGAGCTGTCATTTCTTTGCGGGGGCGTGGCCATGGTTCATCCGGCTAACTGAAGTTAACCCTGCTCCCGACCAGGCTCAAACTTTTTGATCTGTTGTCATGGTGATTTAGACAATCGCGCGTCGGGGAATGGGAAGGTCCGGCTTAAGTCAGACTTGACTGGAAATTATCCGGCTAACTCAGTTATCCAGGTACGGGGAACGGGGCCCAGCTCCCAGAGTGCACAATTCTGAAGACGCCTGAAGACGCCCCCCAATGCGTCACCATCTTACAAGTGATACGCATCTTCTCCTGAACCGATGATGCAAATAGCCCACCTCTCCCTTACCCCGTGTGTGAAAACATCACACCAATGGCATGTACAGCTATTGAGCTTGATCAGGCTTTTACAGCTTTACATATGCTGTGCTCTCTCTATCTGTCTGAAGCGGAGCGGGGTTATGCTGTACACACACTCCCGACCGAGGCGCACACACATGCTCACACGCATCTCCCTTAATCCGCATGCAAACCCAGACAAAAAAAAGAAACATGATACATATATATCTTATATGTCCTGGCTAGAAGTGTTTATTAAACACCGGGAGTTATTATTAAACAACAATGGCATCAGAGTAGTTGCATTCGTGTTACAGAAGCTATATTGAGCTAATCGGGAGGCTACTGTGATGCAATACACAATACTAACTAGAGATTAGCGTCACATAGCTGGCCTTTTTCTGAAAACCCAAGCACGTATTTGTTAGATTTCGATCAATCAGCCAGTATCACCTCTGCATCTGTTGGCTTGTGTAGTTCTGCGTTGTGTTTATTTCTTTGACGTCTTCTCATACTGGCTGTACAATCTTTGTCATTCCCCTTTAATGCAATCCGTAATCATAATAATTCACACCGTCAGACATGTCACCTTTCTCGGAACACGTTGTTTATTACATAAACAAAAGCCTCAGATGTTACCCATTTCGTATTGTCCTTGAAAAGTCTTTGATGGAACACTAAATTCATTATTCTAATGATCTCCTGTTACCCCGCTCGGTGGTCGTCGCGGCCTTGTCGTAGCCAACAACCATATCTGCTAGCCGAAGCTAGTGATGATGTGTCACTCCCCTCCCCCACCCAGCGAGGATGGAGAGGGATGAAAGTCTCTGATCAACGTGTGCGCTCTTCGGTGTGGTTAGTTTCAGTCTCACCTTACCAGGAAGAAAACTCCCATTATAATATCTTCGCCATAGCAACGAGGGCCCGCTCTCCTCGTTACTATGTGACGTGTGACGTGCTGTCTTTGACCACAGCTATTTGACCCAGATCACTATAGCAACCGCTCAATTTTGATATTATCCCCCCTAGTTCTCTCTGTTCCACCCAGCTGATAACGGCCCTCTGTCTGCACAGTTTTGACTGGAGACACCCATCCATGATAATGATGGTGATGATGATGATATTATCCTCTTAAAACTCTATATAGGTTATAAATCAAATGCAAATCATCGATTTCCTTCATATTGTTCCATAGCATACGCCTTCAGTTGATCATGACAAATCCTCTCTTACTTGAGGATTAAAAAGCCTCCATGATTTAGTAAATAAAGCTGTAGCCAGCCAGCTAGCATTGATGCTATTCAAAATGCTATCCACATTAGCTAAATAGCTAACCAACTAAATACAATAGACAGTGGTATCCTGAGGTAACGTTAAATACAACGTTTGCTAGTCGAAATGACTGGACACACACAGGGACAAGTTAAACATCAATCAATTAAATTATTCCAACAGGTAGTTTGAGCTGCATGTGAGCCGCGGTCTTTCTCTCCTCTCCTTTGGAAACTAATGACGTTACGTTAGCTCGAAAAGCACAGAACCGGCGGACACAAGTTAAGCTTGTGACAACAATATTGTCACAAGGAAAGATGAAATTACCTACCTGGGTTCCATCCTAGAGGCTAATCTTTCCTGTGACAAAATGGCATCCAATGTAATAAAAAAAGTCAACCAACGAACTCGATTTTTGTACCGGATCTCCTCTCTGGTAAACAAGAATACCCTGAAGACTCTAGCAGGAGCACTCATTCAAGGGTACTACGACTATGCTTGCACCTCATGGTACCAAAGCACCTCAAAGGCACTAAAAAAAAAATTACAAACATCTCAAAACAAGCTAGTCAGACTACTGCTTGACCTGACTCCTAGAACCCACCTCACCCCTGCCCACTTTGACAACCTAGGATGGCTTAGAGTAGACGACAGAGTACAGCAACTTGCAATGGGCCTGGTCTACAAGATGCACTACGCGACCAAGGTACCCATGTACATGTCAAAATACTTCCCAAAGGTCAGTGAATACCACGATCACAACACCAGAGGGAGCTCCACAAATCATGTTAAACCCAGATTCGGCTCAAACAAGGGACTAAACACGTTTCGCAATTATGCCACATCAATGTTTTGAACGCCCTACCCAAAGCTGTAAAGGAATGTGAATCACTACCCACTTTCAAAAACACTCTAAAAAAACACCTACGGGAGACTGCAATTCGAAACTGGCCCCTACAAATGTCCTAACCCAGTTGCACAGTAAATGACCAAGTATGGCTTTGTCAGTATTCCAATGTACAGTGTACAGTGTCCCCCCCCCCCTACCCAACCCCCCCCCCCCCCCCCCCACCCCCCCACCTCCAATGTACAGCTCCCACCCACCCACCCAACCCCACCCCACCCACCCAACCTCCTCCAATGTACAGTTTCTACGTCAAATGTATATACACTCTTTTTCTGGACACTTTTGTATCACAAACAGTACTGTATTTGCAAATCTGATATGTCATAAATGTATAGATGTAGCAGTACTGTCTTATCTGTATGTCATGTATGTCATATATGTTATGATGAATTGAAAATGGGGGACCCTGATGTAAACAAGACAAAAGTCTTTCTCTGGTCTGCAGCCCCTTAACCATTGTATGTATTGAGCTGTACTGTACTGTACCCATTCTGCAATCTGTTAATAAACTTTTCAATCAATCAATCAAAGCTGCTAGCAACAGACAATATAACACTTCCGGTCGAGGGTTTTCAAAATAAAAGAAACAGGAAGAACATTTATTTTGTAAATGTGTGGCATGGAAACCTTAAAACGAAACGAAAACGAAACAGATCAAAATCGTTTTAGTCTGGACAAGGCCTGACACTGTTGGCCACTGAGCAGCTCCACTGGAACAGTGGGGGTTCAGCAGCACTTTGCTCAAGGGCATTTCAATAGTGGGGAGGGGAGACCATCAGCCCCACACGCACTCCCACTCTAAGATTTACCTGCCAGGGATTTGAACCTCCCGATCACAACACCCATATATGTATCCTTTAGCCCAGGGGTTCCCAAACTTTTCAGGCCGGGACTCAGAAAATAAGGCGTCAGAGAGCCGCGGCCCAATGCACATCGTCAGGCTTTTTTTTTTCTTTTTTTTTGCCAGGCGACCGGTTTATTAAGCCAAATATCACTTCAATCCTATTAAGTTAGTTCAAGTTAGTTATTCATTTATATGTGCTATTTATGAAAGGGCTAACTTGTTGCAAAATAATAATGATAATAATAATAGCCTCATTAAAATACTATTGTTGCTTCGGTTGTTTTCAGCATTTTATGTGCATAATCTTAGTTTGAAATGTTCGTTGAAATAAGTAGATTTTTCGTTTTTGTTTATTTATTAAGTTAATATAAAACCATATAGTCACATTTTAGAATACAATGGAATAGAATTTTAGAATACAACTAGAAACACTGTCCTGGCCTGCTTCTAAGTTCAGTGGCCTGACAATCTTCTTTTTTTTTTTTTTGGAAATCATCTCGCGGCCCTCCCGTGGCTGCTCGCGGCCCACCTTTGGGTCGCGACCCCAACTTTGGGAACCACTGCTTTAGCCCACTGCTGTCCTCGGGTTGCAGGCCTGACTATGAGTGAGCCTCCTGAAAACATAGCCTCCTTCCTGCGCTGAGCTATGGTAACTTTTCCGCACCTACCCCCTACCAGTGAATGCCTCATTGTTGCGGTTTTCCGGAGGTATTATGCGGTAGGTGCGCAAAAAGGTACCATAGCTCAGCGTAGGAAGTTCTGATCAACTCGGGTTTGTAATATATATATATATAATATAAATATATACTGTATATAATATAAATACATGCAGATTGTATTTCTCTTGTCGACTATGACTATTGCATTAGCGAACACTGCAGCAGCAAACACACTTGGGTCCTTTTAGAATGCTGCTGTTGTCACTTTGAGTCTGTAGAGCCTGCAGAAAATAATGCCATTAGCTGAGGGAAAACAGCTGGAACAGCACAAGGACAACAACATGTTTGTCTTCTTCAACCCTTTCTGACCATGTCTATGTGGGAGTTGAGATGAGTTATTATTCATAGACACGTTCACTCTCAAACGTCATGATCCAAACTTGAGTTTTAACGAGTTGGGGTTTTATTTTTTATCCACGACTACATTCCTACATTCCACCATTGTGGACTGTGATTAGGACAGCATGAGGATGACGTGTGTGGACGTGTGTCTTGCAGAGGCGTACACTGGCTTCAAGGACAAACAGAAAGAGACAGGAGAGAGTGGCTAGTGAAAGACTGTTTGTTCCATCATACAAATGCATATTGCTGAAGGAGTTCCATAGAGGACAGAATCGAGGATTTGTGGTAAAAAAAAAAGAAAAAAAAAGTTTAGTGTTTGTGACCAGATGAGACAACGATGTGTGTGTGTTGTGTTATTGACCTTAGCCAGCACACACACGCACGCACGCATGCACGCACGCACGCACGCACGCACACACGCATACACACACACACACACGCACGCACACACGCACACACGCATACACACACACACACAAAGCTAGCGGTTATTTTCAATCTAAACCCATTTCTACCTCAGAGGACTGATGATATCTGATGAGATCATCACTCTGAGAGATGATCCATTTGACTGTTGCAACATTCATTAATTCAACCTTTCTTTAGGACTCTGGAATGAAAGTGAGGGTGGGCCCCCCTAATGTAATGGGATTACATTAGACAATAGAAATACACAGTGAAACATAGTAAACATAATATTAGGCAATAATAACAACATAATAAAAACTATAAAACACAAACACTCAGTACTGACACATGGGGTGTTTGCAATCGCGCTCTTAAAGTGTCCATACAGTAAGTTAGTGGCAAATAAATGTTTAGTGTTTGTTGGAGCTCATTCCAAGAAGCTGGTGCATTAAAACCAAAGGCTGACTTTCCAAGTTCAGACCGTACTCCGGGGACAACAATGTGCATTTCCAGCACCTACTGTAGCTGCAAGTCAAGTCAAGTTAAGTGTCCCTTTATTAAAGCTTGGAGATGCCAGAGATGCACATTGTTGCTTTAAGGTCCCACGAGTACGTTCTGAACTTGGAAATCCAGCCTTTTGTTTGAATGCCCCAGCTTCTTGGAATGAGCTTCAACAAACACAAAACATTTATTTGTGCATTTCTGCGTGCATTCCTGTACCTGCTGGCCGCAAGCTGTACTGTCTGTGGTTTTAATACATTTCCCATGAGCCTCTTTGCTTTGTTTGCTTTATAAATTTTTTTGCTCTGCTTTATTTAAAAAAAAAATTCATGCAGACTTTTTGCAGGGTGAATTCTTGGTTTCTTGGTGGTCGACAGGGCTGGACTGGGACAAAAAATCGGCCCTGGCATTTTTGGCCCAGACCGGCCCACCATAATCGGTCGGACACCACCCACCAGTACACCATCCTTGCGGTCCCCTTAAATATGCGTACCTACTGTACTATTCCCCCAAACCACTACAAAGCTGGGTAGTAAGTGCCATGGACAAGTGTACCAGTGCAAGTGGACCAGTGTACTCACTCACTCTTGGCTGAATATTGTTTTGGGTGGTGATGTAAAAACACCTGCATCATAGCAGGCTCAGGATGGGCAAAGTAGTCTATAGCCTGTTCATCCCTGTCTCTCTCCTCCACAACCTGGCTTGACTAGACATAAGGAGAGAGATGATTACAATTAACTGGTACATTCAGGTCCAGAATTGTTGGAATTCCCTTGACAAAGGTTGTGAATGTGTTTTTCCATGTAGGCTAATACATAAGTAGGCAATTAACTTTTTAATGGTTTGACCTACAATGATGCACAATACATGGTACCAGCCCCATCTCAGTTATGTACCACAGCCCCCTCTCAGTCATGTACCACAGCCCCATCTCAGTCATGTACCACAGCCCCATCTCAGTCATGTACCAGCCCCCCTCTCAGTCATGTACCACACGACTGGCGGGGGGGTGCTTAGTAAGAGATGTGATTGGGCCAGCCCAGTGTTAGTCAGTACCAATACATGGTACCAGCCCCCTCTCAATCATGTACCAGCCCCCTCTCAGTCATGTACCAGCCAGCCCCCTCTCAGTCATGTACCAGCCAGCCCCCTCTCAGTCATGTACCAGCCAGCCCCCTCTCAGTCATGTATACCAGCCCCCCTCTCAGTCCTGTATACCAGCCCCCTCTCAGTCCTGTATACCAGCCCCCTCTCAGTCATGTACCAGCCCCCTCTCAGTCATGTACCAGCCCCCTCTCAGTCATGTACCAGCCCCCTCTCAGTCATGTACCAGCCCCCTCTCAGTCATGTACCAGCCCCCTCTCAGTCATGTACCAGCCCCCCTCTCAGTCATGTACCACAGCCCCCTCTCAGTCATGTACCAGCCCCCTCTCAGTCATGTACCAGCCCCCTCTGTCATGTACCAGCCCCCCTCTCAGTCATGTACCACAGCCCCCTCTCAGTCATGTACCAGCCCCCCTCTCAGTCATGTACCTGCACAACTGGCGGGGGGGTGCTTATTAAGATATGTGATTGGGCCAGCCCAGTGTCAGTCAGTACCAATGGGCCGCTGTCCCAGCCTAGTAGTGGGCAGGCCAAAAAAATAAATAAAAAATGTTAAAAAAAAAAAAACTTATCAGATCATAACGGCCCAAATATGCGTCGGCCAATTGCCCGGTATGCCAGATGGCCAGTCCAGGCCTGGTGGTCGAGGTGGCTCCACATTTGTTTTCCATTGTTGCAAAAAATACCCTGTGTTTGTGAAGAAACTATCATGTCTCGTTCATTCAAGGTATACTTCTACTATCGCGAGAAGGCCGGCTAAGCTGTGTCTCACCAGACCGTGTGAGGCAAGAGCAGCGAAGGTGAGTGCCGTGTTGAAGCGCTGATGGTCTCAATTGGATTTGTACACTTCAGAACTTGATTAATTCATCTGAAAATGTCATATTATTAGTATTAGTATCATTAATTGACAACTAAACTCAATGAGTTCACCCACAGAAAGGTTGTTGGCACATTGGTTCCGCACGGACGTTACACGTTGTTGCGCACTTCCTCCTATCCAGTCGGCTCCGTTTAGGTTAGCTACTGTAGTAGCAGAGGCTCTGTTGTGATTTTTAATGCAAAATAAATATTCAACATTCTCTTTTGAGACTCCGCCTCAGACTCTTATCATTTGGCACTAAAAGCTAAAGATTGTCACCGGTATGGCTGTCTGCATTATGTCATTAATTGTGTGCGAAAAGTCGATCAGTGACCACGTTAGCGTGAGCTAGTTTAGCCACTAGTTAACGCGAGCTAGATGGAAACAATGTAACGTTACTGGTGAAAAAGTGATTTACCTTGGAATACTCCTTTGCCAACTTGCTGAACTTTGCTTGCAGGTCTGCAGCTGGATTATGAATAGTCCCAACTTTAGCCAAGGTAACGTTAAGCTAAAACTAGCTTTTCAAATAGCTCTTCAGCTAATGCTAATAACAGAGCTCCCCGTCACACTGCTCTACTCGGGACGATGGCATTAAGAAAAGTTATAATTATTTTGTCTCATCTTGTTTTAGTCAACAATATCAACATACATGAAGAGAAATTTCATCCTGGTTTTTGTAAATTACATATTTGTGTCCTCAGTTGTGGTCAACGATATTTAATTAACTATTTAGTCACGTTAGCGTGACATGGTCTTCAATAACGTGACATCATGTCTCGTTGTCGTCATGAAAAAAACCTTTGTTGACGAACATCTTTCGCCATCATTTTAGTTGACAAAATTAACACTGGTCATATGGGGCCCATATCTGTGTCTCTTGGCCGGCTTCCTGTCGCTCTCCCAGGCGGTTTGGAGGGAACGTTGTCTGGGTTCTTGTTAGAATTACCATTGATGTGTTTTGGGTCTCGACGTGTACATAGTGCTGGCCCTGGGTGCTTCTGTGTGGAACCACGCATGGGCTGGCGCACCTTGGTTGCTCATCATGGAAACAGCGTTTTTTATGGAGCAACTAGGATGGAGTTTTATCTCTTCCGAGCGCCAGTGTACTAGGTTAGTCTCGACGAATTCTCATTCATCTCTGGGCGGAGATGACGGAATAGATCAAAGCATTGGCGGAGGGGTCTCACGCCCTTGCGGTGGGCCACCGGGCACGGTGCATTCATGTTCTGACCGTCTCGGTGCGCCCTTGTGATGTTTTAGATCGACACGCGTACCTACCCCCCTCTTAGGACTGGGGATGGTGGCGTGATTAGGACACAGGACTGGTTCTGGTCGCGCCGGACCAGGTCAGTTAACCCGTTGTCCGCCGGGGCGAAGGTCTGTTGTTCTGGTACCCTGAAGGACTTGTGCTTTTTCGGGGGGAAAATGCCGGGTTGGCCCGGGCGTTACAGGGTTTGATGTTATGGAGGTTATGTCACTGCGTGTTATCCTTCACTGTTGATTGGTCCATATTGTGTTGTACCTTGCGCTGTGCTAAGGAGCCTGGTCCTTCTCCATAATTTTTCGCCCCTCTCTTCCCCTGCTTGGCGGGGCTGGGAGGGGGCTGTCGAGGTGGTTCTTTTGTACCCCTCTGGCATCCCTGTGTACGTCCCAGTCCGCCGGGCCCAGGTCCGGACTCATTCACGTCGACCTGTTGGCCTGGGTTAACCCCTTCTTGAGAACTGAAACACTTGTACTGCTGTATAGCCGGTGTATACCCGCAGCTGTGTTTCTGAGTTTTTTCTTGGGGGAGTTATGGGAACAACCGCCTCCTGTTAAACTAAACATAGGGAGGTGGTTGGTTCCCCGGTGTGTTGGTAGCGGAGTCGACTCTCGGGTTAGGCTGGGCTTGACCCCGTCTGCCTGCGAGTGTGCCCCCGCACCTTTCATGACGTCTGCCAATCATGTCAGCCTTCTCTGCCTCGGCCTCTCTAGGGGGTCGGTTTTTTTGTGGAGGCTGCGACATGGTGCACAGCATACCGAACGCCCCTTCCGCCGGAGTGCTGTTCTCAGCAGACCCCTTAGGAGCCTGTCTAGTCCGCAGTGCTCCGGGCACAGGCCGAGTTATGCTTTTGACCTGTTGCCTGGATTGAGGGATCAACCTCTTTGGGGGTTGTCTCCCCGGTGCGCTGCCTGGTCCCACTGTGTTGTGGGGGTGTAGCCTCTTTGGAGTGCTTCAGGGCGGCGTGCTGTAGGGGGGAAGGGCCTGCTCTTGGATGGGCGCTGTCCGATACGCTGGCGATGTGGGGGGTGGTGTCACTAGTGACCGTCTGGTGGGGTCTCGATGCTGCGGCATCGTTGGCCTCACCAGGCCCCCTTTTCCGGGGGGTCCTGACCCTCAGGCTGTTCCTGGGGCTGGGTCCTCCTTCGCGCTCCGCTGCTACGGCCTTGCCATGGGGTTGGGTTCTTGACCTTGACCCCATGTTGTTAGGGATTGTAAAGTTTTTTTTCTTTTTCCAGTTCGTTCCCTGGTGGCATGTGGGATGCGCGCCTATGTAGTTGCGGGTTCTTCTGTGTGAAGGTATATCCCACGATCTGCTCACCCTGTGCGTTTGAGTTACTAAACCCTCTTCGCACAGTCGGATCCGATTCCCTCCCGTCCCCCTCTAGGGGGGTCCCGGGGCTCGGGTCCTCCCCGGTTCTGATGGTTGTGGGGGGCCTCAGCGGGTACATTTGTCGAGCTTCAGCTCTGCTCAGCTCCTGTGTTCCACTACGAGCAGACCGTAAGCTATACGATAATATAACATATGGTTATCCTATAACCATAGTATGAGTATAGCGAGCGCTCTGCTCGGACTCACTGAGGACCCCGTGGTCTTGAAGTGAAAGACTTGGGAAGGAGCTGTTAGTATGGCCACGTCCCCACTTATGTAGAGGAGCGGATGTGGGTGTGGCCAGGCGGATGGGTGTGTACATTGTCGAGAAATTTTATTCAGAATTAGATTGAAAGGGATAAGTTCCACTACGAGCAGAGCGCTCACTATACTCATATAACTATGGTTATAGGATAACCGTATGTTATCTGTCGTTTCCCTCCCAGGTGTATCTATCTGTAATCAGCCCAGGTGTTTCTTGTCTCGTCATTCCCTTGTGTATAACTGTTCTGTTCTCCCCTGCATGTGTGGCTGATCCCGTTTGTACAGTCCTGTGTTTTGTTTGTCGTTATTTTATGTTATTCCTTTATTCACAAAACCCATGGTAAATATAATTAAACATCTTTTTTTGTTACTCTGGCTATCGTTTCCAATTATGTTACATTGACAAGACGACGCGCACTCTTTCAATGGTAACGTAATACTGGCCAATAAAGCTCAACAGCGCCTCTACTTCCTCCGCAAACTGAGAAGAGCTGAAGCCTCAGTTCCCATCTTGTGCTGCAGTGCATGGTCAGAACAGCTGAGAGGATCATTGGTGCCCCCCTCCCCCCCCTCCAGGACATTTATAACACATGCCTGTCCCGCAAAGCACTCCGCATCGCGGGCGACATCACCCACCCCTCACAGCGCTTGTTCAGTCTCCTGCCCTCCGGGAGGAGAATGAGGAGCCTCCGAGCTAGGACTAGCAGACTGAAAGTCAGCTTCATCCATCAGGCTGTCAGGAAGCTGAACTCTCTCCCAGCTCTTGCCCCTCTTTTAATCTGCCCCCACAGACTAGGAACCCCCCCCCCCCCCCCACACACACACACACTGACACACACACGCACGCACAGACACACACACACACACACACACACACACACACACACACACACACACACACACACACACACACACACACACACACACACACACACACACACACACACACACCATCCCACAGACACACACTGCCACCTTATTTTATTTTACTATGTACTACTGCTGCTAGAAATATTTGCACTAAATTCTCTTTTATTGAATTGACTCATTCATTTTTTATTTTAGCTACTGTTTATATGTACATAGTCCTGTATCTTGTGTGTTGTATATTGTGTCCTATATGTTACTTTATGTTTATATTGTCGAGATCTTTTTATATACACCGTGGGAAGGTAATCTCACTTTTCTGTATGTCTTGCACATTATCGGAAAATGAGAATAAAGTTGACTTTGACTTTGATTGTTTGTTTTCTAATATTTGATGATCTTGATTATTTTTTTTAGATAATAATTGTATTATTTGTGAATAACTTTTTTTTTGTGTTGAATTATTGTAAGGTTATTGTATATTAGCGGCTGGGTGGTGCAGCAGACATTGTGCTCATCACCAACGCAAGAGACACCGGGTCTGACTCCGGCTGTCGGCGTTGCCTCCGGCTTGGGCCAGCCGTCATACTAACTCAATTGGCAGAGTCAGCGCGTGGAAGTCGATGGGTGGTAATCTGGACGTTGTGGACAGCGACTCCTACAGGTCGGTCAGGGCGCCTGCACAGCAGAGACAGGAAATGGCGGGGGTAGTGTCAGTGTGAGCCTCCCACACGTTACACCTCGCCATTGAGAGTCCGCGCTGGCAGGTGAAAAGATGTGACAGGCTGCCTCCTCGTGTACCGGAGGGGACACGTGATGCAAGGCTTCTATCCTCCCTACAACCGGCCAGTGGGGGGCATATGCGAGCAACGTTCAAGACATGGGGGGGGGGGGGGGGGGGGGGGGGAATTGGCACAGCGGGTAATTGGGATGGGAGACAAATAGAAAAAGAGGAGAAAAAGTGGATAAAAAAAAGGTTATTGTATATGTATATGTTTGTGTGTGTGTGAGAGTGTGTGCGTGTGTGCATATATGTGTGTGTATGTGTGTGCCTGTGTATGTGTGCATGCGTGTGTGCATGTGTATATCTGTGAGTGTGTGTGTGTGTGTGTATGTATGTGTGAGTGTGTGTGTGTATGAGTGTGTGTGTATGAAAGGCTGTGTGAGAGTGTGTGTATATATGTGTGTGTGTGTGTGTGTGTGTGTGTGTGTGTGAGGGAGTTTGTGTGTGTGTGTGTGTGTGTGTGTGTGTGTGTGTGTGTGTGTGTGTGTGTGTGTGTGTGTGTGTGTGTGTGTGTGTGTGTGTGTGTGTGTGTGTGTGTGTGTGTGTGTGTATGCCTATGCCTAGGAATGGGGCATTTCAGACACCACTAGGTCCCACTAAGAATGTCTCAGATGTTCATATTGCTTACTGTTTAATTAACGCTACGCAACAGGAATAGTATTAAAACTACAGATGATTATGAACTCAACTAAACCCACTGTTTAACATCAGCGTGTTGACGGGTCCTTGAGCGAGACAGTTAACCCCTAACTGCTCCCAATTGGCAGGTTGGCACCTTGTATGCCCGCCCCCACCGCCGGTGTGTGAATGTGGTGTGAACGGGTGAATGTGAGGGCATAAGTTGTAAAGCAAGCGCTTTGGATATATAAATGTTGCCCATTTACCATTTACAATTTTTTTTTATCTCACGTTATCCAACGTTAAATTAGCCCACACCAAACTGAACTGTAAGCTAAACCTGTGGTACCTGTCAGAACGTTTAGAGGCTCATTTGTCCTCCATGTTGGAAGACACAACTGTTATATCTGTCTGAATATACCTGCATATAATCCTTCTATATACCTACTTATACACCTGCATATAATCATCATATACCTACTTATACACCTGCATACACTCCTCATATACCTACTTATACACCTGCATATAATCCTTCTATATACCTACTTATACACCTGCATATAATCCTTCTATATACCTACTTATACACCTGCATATAATCCTTCTATATACATGTTGAATGCCCACGCTCCCTCTTAGGTCAGATCGATAACTTCATAACTCATTGGTCTGCCTATCTACACCTCAAACAGCGTCCTGTGAAGTGGTTGACACGCAGGACCAACCGAGTCTACAAAATGTTGTTGTTACCACTGACCGACAAGAGACAGCGAATGCACCGTTCCGACCCCCGTCAGTCATCGACCTTAGGTCGAGTGATTGCAGTTGCGGAATCTTTTAATTTATATTTGCACTGGGAAGGACTATCTATATTCAGAGGAGGTCCATTTCCCTAATCCGTCTAAGGTATTAAAGCCATACTTCTATTTGCCTTAATGCATAAGCATAGGTCTTTTACTCTAACGTATTAAAGCCATACTTCTATTTGCCTTAATGCATAAGCATAGGTCTTCTTTTACTCTAACGTATTAAAGCCATACTTCTATTTGCCTTAATGCATAAGCATAGGTCTTCTTTTACTCTAACGTATTAAAGCCATAATTCTATTTGCCTTAATGCATAAGCATAGGTCTTCTTTTACTCTAACGTATTAAAGCCATACTTCTATTTGCCTTAATGCATAAGCATAGGTCTTCTTTTACTCTAACGTATTAAAGCCATACTTCTATTTGCCTTAATGCATAAGCATAGGTCTTCTTTTACTCCGTAGGGATAAAGTCTTTCTCCTCCTCCTCCGTCTGGGGAAAAAGTTCTTTTTTATATCATATATTAGGCACAATACAGGCACATTGCAGCACATTATCATTATTATTATTATTATTATTATTACTGGTAAAGTTACAATGCAAAAATACATCTCCATCCTTACCCGTCTTTTTGGGAAAAATAGAAGGCAAAACGTGGTTTCCAAAAGAAGATTGTTTTTATTTTTTAACAGTAGAAAATTACATTTTAAGGGTTCAGTTTCATTTATAAAAGTACACAGGTTTTTCAGCTTACTATATATCAGGTTTCAGTCTTCTCCTCAAAATCTCTCAAAAAAGTCTCTAAGTAACATTCTTCTTCTCTCTCCAGCTCAGTGTAAAAATCCCACCCTGCTCTCGCCAGTTGGCCCTTTTTATAAGGTCCGTCACGTCACGCCATCGTCAGTACATAGCTCCAATCACCGTACATTACGTGTCATATCCCTCCTTCAGTTATTTGTTACTTTGCAGTTACATATCAAATCAAGTAATTTATAAGAATACAATGCCCCTCTGACTAGCGCCCCCCCTTCTTGGCCTTGCATTCCAGCCGGTCACTTCTCTACTGCATGGGGCCTCTTTCGTTCTGGGACGAGGGCGAGGCAGACTTCCGTAATATATCTTACATAGCCCACCACATACATATACAGAGATATACAGGTACAATACAGTACACGGTGTACTATATTACATTAGTTTACATTACATTATAGTCATTATAATCTGCTCTCTTCTCCTTCCTCTTCTGATTCAAGACTTCAACCAGCAACCCTCCCCGTCTGAAAGGGTTTAACATTACACAGCTCTTTCTCCTCCGTCCCTGTCTCTCTCCTCTCCAGAGGCCCATGAATGAATCATTCTGTTGGTTCACTCCCTTTTCACAGCTTTTCACAGACATTTTCTATGGAGACATATAAAGGCTCAGTTCCATTTTTTATAAGAGAGAGTTCAGTTCCAAGATTCATACTGGTCATATAGGAACGACCCAGGATGTCATTGTCAAAAAGTGTCACTTGTTCTGTGGCACATCTCACCCACTCTGTCATTCTGGGCGGTCATTGTCCATCATCAACTGAATAATGAAGCATATAATTACATGTGAAAAAAGGTATATACGGTCATATAGGAATGACCCAGGATGTCATTGTCAAAAGTGTCACTTGTTCTGTGGCACGTCTCACCCACTCTGTCATTCTGGGCGGTCATTGTCCATCATCAACTGAATAATGAAGCATATAATTACATGTGAAAAAGGTATATACGGCTATATTGTTACATAAACAACAACAAAAAATTCAAAATAGAAATCACTGTTCTTCTTTAGAGAACAGGGCTTTTGCTTTTTAAAAATTGTAATCACTGTTCTTTCTCAGAGAACAGGGCTCTTGCTTCTTTTTTTGATTATATTTCTTCCAACATTTTTATGTCATTGGTAAGGTGATTTTGATGACTTTCGTGCTTTCTTCGGCCTCTCGTAGTCCGCCCAGCCTCTGGAAGATGGTGGCGATGCACTTGTACCGGGGACTTCTTGTCTTGACCCCCCGGATCGAGAGGCCAGGGATCTTGGGTCTGGCAGGCCTTGACCTTTTTCACCTCCCCTGACTTCTTGACCGACCACACTACTGTGCTCGGTGGAGGGCAGGACAGGATAAATCTTCGGGTCCCTCCGCGCATAACGGATTCCAGATTGAACTTTGATGTTGGACGTGCTCATCTTAGGATAAAAGATCAAATCCATTCTATAATATTCGCAGCTGTTTCCCCAACTCTTGACGGTCGCCCATGTCTTGCCGAAATTTGTGTCACTCTCTCGGGTAACCATGTAGATCTTTACCCAGGCCGGGAGGATACCGGCCCAGTTACCTCCCACCAACACATGGGCGACACTGGATCTCTCTTCTGACGCAGCGTCCAAGTAGTAGAAGTCCTCGTACTGCATCCTGGTGAAAGGGTCAGAATAAGGTCTTCTCCCGGGTTTTATTCCCACTATGTCGGGCCAACTGGCAGGGGACTTAAGTTCTTCATTTGTCATCATTCTGCCAGTTCCTGTATATAACTGAGATCGTTGGCCGTCATCTACAACGTCCCATTTTCCTCTCTGGAGCGTTATTTTCTTCATCCAGGTTACTCCTAGGCCCAGAGACATTTTATCCTCCGGTGTTGTCATCGCAGTGGCTGTCTGTCCCTGGTCAGGCATTTTTGGTGAAGCCAGACTTGGTGATGATGACACGAGGGCCGCTCTCAATATATCAAGGGGGTCATGATCCAAAATACTCAATACGCTATCACCATGTAACATAAGTTCGTCTGAGATGGTATATCCCTTAACCGCCATTCTCCGGTGGTGTCTGTTCGTTCCAGCGTTCCTGTCTAGTGTGTGAGAGAGACAACACTGGTCCTCTTTTATCTTCATTTCAGAAGAGGCTCCGTCATAGTTGAAGGCCAAATTCTCTTTTTTGCATAATTTACGGCCCTCCCTGACCGGGAGAGGAGGCCCATACGACGGAGTAGATTTATTGTAATAATGACCCCTATTATCACAATGCAGGGAAGAGCCCATCTCACTATCCCCTCCACCACCGCCCTGGCTGTCTGTACCATGGAAGTGGCAAAATTCCAAACATCACCTACTCCATCTGCCACGGCCCCCCCTATATCTTCAGCTGCACGCCCGATAATGGTACCGAGTACTATCGCAAATTGAGTTATGTCTCTCCTCCTGCTCCATTCGTCCACATGCGGTGCCCTATCCTGTGAACAGGACCCGTTTGTCATGTTGTTAGCATGCGAAATGGGAAAAACACCATCCAGGTAGAATCCTCTTGTTGTCCAGCCAAACCCCGGACCCAGCCCTCCTCCCGTTTCCAAATAATCAGATATGGGTTTCCATGGGGATACAAAGTCAAACAGGGCCTTGTTGCATCCCGTACAGGTGTTAAACAGATGGTGATTGTTTCCCCGTCTGTTATTGCAGTACTGGGTATTGATGAAATTCCATCGGTTCAACAGGTATGCCTCCGGTGGCCAATAGTAGGGGAATCCTCTATCCAGGGTGTGTTCAAACAGCGTTGCTAGGGGTCCGCATTTTGAAGTTTTTGCCTGCCATGTGGCTTCATTCTGTCTATCTCCCCATTTCGCAGTGGGAGAAGAGCGGTAGCAGTTAGCCACTATCAAGGGGATGCTCACCTGCCGGGGGAATTTTGAGTCATAATACAGTGTTCCACCCTCCCCCGAAACTGCCCTCCATCTCATTAGGTCACTGGTGTCCCGTGAGGTTGGAGAGTCAAACCAGTGCATATTACTCCATGCATGTTCCTGCGGCGGAGGGTTACGCACAATGTAGTACCTTTCTACCATTCTTCGAGGGTCGCATCCTATCTCCTGAGCCTTAGCCAGAGGGAGAGTGCCCCAATGGATCCACGTACTGTTAATCCCATCCCGGGATCTCCCCCTAGTCAGGGTCCTAGTAGAAGCTAGGTCCACCATAGCTGAGGTAGCTTCCTCCACATGTAGGTGCGGATAAGTATCCTTCTCTGTACACAGACTCTGATCATTCTGCGTACAATACTGTTTCCCCCATTTACCATAAGTTGTTCCGGGGTAGGCCCCGAGCTGGGCCCCCGTCGCTCTGAAGCTTGGTTCTAGACCCCACCTCATTATGTAGCCACTAGAGGTCTTTCTAGTGAGAATAAGAGGTGGGGGTATTAGGATTTCGCCTAATTGTCTCTCTTTAATGTTTACCATAGTGAATGGTAGCTGTGGATCCTTTTCCTTCCAATCCTGTACCCACTCCAATATATCCTCTTTTTCCGATCCATCGGGATTAAGGTTTGGATTAGGTTTGCTTTCTTTTGGGGGATCTTTGTTATTGCTCCCCACCGCCACTACCAATGCTCCGGGGTATGGGGTGCTGGAATTTGGGTCTATATGCCTACCCACATTTAGTTGGAACCCCAAAAGCTGAGCAGCTAACTGTTGGTGGATGAACAGGGTCAACTTGGTCTCTTCCGTATCTGGCTCCTTCTGCCAGCATGCCGCCACCAGGTTGACCTCCTCATCCGTGAGGCCTATTCCTGCATAGGCCCTCCATTCATTGAGGGGCCGTTTTGCCCACCTGCTGTGGTATCTGTCGAATTTTGAGGGTTCTGGGTATACTCTATACCTCCTCAAATAATTCCTGAAATTCACACGACAGGTGGCTTCCTGGCCCAGAGTTCCATTCGAGTATGGGCGTGGGACCCCCATATTCCGTGCTTCTCGGCATATAGGGACTAATTCACCTGCTTCTCTCATCATTCTTTTTCCCACTTCAATGGTGGTAAGACCCCTCCAGACCTCGTCAGTTTTTGCCAGGTTATCAGATAGGCAATCGAGGAGAGAGTCTAGTATTTGCGTGCCCCACTTTCCCTCGAGTTTCTCCACCTGGCTCGGGGTCAAGGTTGGGACGTCTGTGTACCATAAGGTCCTCCCCCCCGCCAGGGGGAGACCGCGCACCCATGGAAGTGTAGGTGGGTATGGTTTGATTTTTACCCGTCCTGGGTTGGTTACCGCCACAGTCCATTTGAACCATGTAGCGGTAGTCTGAAAAGGACATCCTCCTGCTTGGTCAGTAGCTGTGAGAGGTATATCCTGTTCAGGCCGTTCCTGGACCTGAGCCTCCGGCAGAGTGTCCTGTCTGGGGGTCAAGAACCCAAAAAAGGCCTCAACCTCTCGTTCCCATGCCGGGGGCCATTTTGTATACAGGGTCACCTTGGTCAAGGTAGATTCTCCTGTGTCATCACTGGGTTTCCTGCCCGGGGTCACTTCTACTGCTCGGGTCCCATTCAGTCTGGTAGTAGAACAGTTAGATAATTCCTCCCAAGGCCCCCACTCCGGGTCACCCTGATACCTGGAGTGTGCTCTGACCCTGATGCAGGGGTATATCCGTGCCTCTCCCTTGGCTAGTTTCAATTTGGTTGAGATTTGGCCTCTGGGGCTAGAAGGGTATACTGCTGTCACCTCCGCTCCTGCCGCACCCAGGCATATCTCGTCCCTCTGAGCGGCCAAATCTTTCCATGTCATGTATGGATTACATCCCTCCTCTGGGTTTAGTAACCAGCATTGTGGTTCCGGATCAGGCAGTGAGCAGTCAGGGAATTGTTCCTTGGCCTGACCTGTGTCACTAAAAGAGGTAGATATATAGTCCGACCAGGCCTCCCATCTCTCTGATGCGTTTCTTGGTTCACACGGGACCTGAGTGACCATCCTATAGTGGGTCACTGGTATTCCTCTATGGTCCTTAATCGTTGGTTCTTCAAACTCCCATTCAGTACGAGTCCTGGGATAATCAATTGCCCTTATTAATCCCAGGGTCAGTGTGATGACAAGTACTACCAGAGTCACTCTGATTATCCATTTACTTGCCACAGCCTTGGTGGATTTCTTGGGTTGAGTCGCCAGGCTTGGCGATATCTCTTCTATGTTGGGAGCGGCCCTGTTCTCGGATTCATTGTCAGAATCTGACTGCTCCCATTCCCGATCTATATCCATTGTCAAGCAGGTCATGATCTCTCTTCGAGCAGATTCATCATTTGGGCTGGGCACCGCATATGCCCCTTTGTTTAGACAGGTCATGTGCTCATATATATAGTCCCTGCCCATATGCGTTGGTTGTCTGCTTATGACTGGCAGGTCATGGTATTTTGGGTTGGGTGGTGCCCAATATTCTGATGTCTGGGTACTGGGCCCCAGTGTGTCTTCGGGACTAGGCCCACTGCGCATGGGTATGGGTTGTTCCCCGTACTCCGGGGCTACCAGGTTATAGGTGTTTGTGGGGTTCTTCCGGTAGGCCATATTCCTCCCTCTCGCCTTTCCTTCGCTGCCTGAGAAGAAAAGGTGAGACGGTTATCGCCCGTGCGCATCGAGCATGTACTACTTGGTCAAGGCTTCTGATCTTCGCCTGATGCGATCCCATATACTGGGCGCCCTTGAGCCTGGTCCCATTCCGTCGGGGTAGTGTACCCTCTTTGGTTTGATCATGGACCCCTTCCTAATGCTTCCGATCACAGGAGTGTCTTTCCCCGGGGCAATCTCCACAGAGAGGCCTCTGATAGGATGAGGCATATGCCCCACACTCAGCGTGACAGAGAGTATCACCCATTGGTATTCTTTTCCATTCACGGGTCTCTCTGTATCTCCTGGGGATATAGACTTCCCTTTCGTGCCCGTTTTAGTTACTCCAGGCCCGTCCCTCACCAGTAGTTCTAGTGATAGGGTTTCACGAAACCCTTCTCTGAGCTCTCCACTTATAGTCGTCAACCAATCGAATTCACCACCGTGTCTGTGTCCAGCGCTGGGGAAGGGCAAGGAGATCAGTCCCGAGGTTAGTAGCACAGCCCTTTTAGCCAACATCATGCGCACCAGGCTGGCTACATCTAGTAGAAGGTCATTTCCTTTTAGTCTATCATTGGTCATGACCTCCTGTCCCTTGGTGAACAGTCTTGACCTCTCCTCCGTATCCTTCACCCAGAATGTGTCTGGTCCTTTCACCAGGAACATCTTATCCCCCCTTGAAGGCATTGCCCTGGGGAAACAGGTGTTTATGGTTTTCTCAAGATAGGTTTCCATCAGGCTGGCCAGGTTTTCCGTGCTGCCCTTGAAGGCTATACCTCCTCGACCCGCGGCCCCTTTGCGGACTGGAGCATCCCCATCTTGCAGGTATCCACTGCCCTTTGTCAGGTATATTCCTGACCCTAGTTTCACTTCCGTATGGTCTTGGCATTTGGCTAGAGCATAACCCAGCCATGAGCACCCGCACTTGGATGCTAACTGTGGGGTCATAGGAGGGTACGCTGCCAGTACTATACGGGGTCCATATTCCATATAACATGCTTGGCAGACTATTATTCTGCATCCCCTCGGGCCTTCTTTTGGCCCAAAGGTGTAGGTATCATCGCCTGGGCGATATAGAGGTTTGTGATCCGTGGGGACCTGTTCTGGACGATTCCGTGAGGGTCCTTGCCATAGTAGGTTAGTCACCTGGACGAGGCACAAGGTGCATTTATCCAGGTTGTGTCCCCATTTCGTCCATCTGATTATACTTCCTCCTGGTCCCTCCACAGGTTCTGCGTCCGGGGTGTCGGGGTGACGTATTAGTGATCTGTTATCCGACAGATACCCCTTTTTCGCCGCCTTAACTGCTCCATCAGCCACACCCATAAAAACGCTGGCGCCTCGTATGTTTCCAGTGTCCCCGTTCAAAGGGGACAATCCTGGCGCCATACAGATCAATATTTTGTGCCTGGCGCACTCCAAGGCGAAGGGCATGGATTCTCTAAGTCCCGGTACACCCCTTTGGGCCATCTTACTTCCCGTTTTCTGTGGCGTAGAGCTTGAGATTCCAGCCATCTTTCCCTTTCTTCACCCGGTCTTGCGGACTTGATTTACGTGCACTATACCTAGGTTCTGTAATCTAAATCGCCTGGGACTAAGTATTTCAACGATGGTATCTTTGCTTTCACACTTCTTGCTGGGATTTCCTGCCAGGGGTTTTCGGAGCACCCACACGGCTTCACCTAAGGAGAAGGGAGAAGAGACAGCCGTGTTATCTTCTGAAACACATCTCTTATCCTCTCTTCCCAAGTTCACAGCTTGGTGTATCCTAAGGAGAGAGATTGGTTCATCCCAGGATCGCAACATATCCTCCTTGATTATCTGCTCTTTTATAGAGCGCACAGCCCTCTCGGCCACTCCGTTCGTATTGGGCTGGTAGGGCACCGAGTATTGGGCCATTACACCCGCTTCCTCCAGTAGTGTCTTCACTGTTCCGTGAGTGAAGTAGGTGGCATTATCCATCCTGAGCGATGTAGCCCTTGGCTCTTCCCTTAGGAACTGTGATATGCAGTTGCATATTACTGCAGCCGTTGGAGTGGGGATAGGGTACATTCTGAGTCTACCTGGCCCATTGTCCACTATCACCAGTCCCTGCCTGTGTTTTTTTTTTGTCCCCTCCGACATGGGTCCAAACACGTCGGCGGAAAAATGCAGCCCTGCATCCGATACTGCTATTTGTCCCAGTGGCACAGGCTCAGGTTTCGTCCCTCTCACCAGCGCACATTGTTCACAGGCCTTCCGGATTGTTATCGCTCTTTGTTTCGCTTTAGGTATGTGAATGTGGTTGGTTCTTAGGTATACCAACATCCTCTTACTTCCAACATGTCCAAGGTTATCATGTACCAGTCGGATCATGTGAGTAGCCTCGTCCTCCGGTACTCTCACTGTGCCGTTGTCTTCCCAGGCAGTGGGCGTGACTAAGGCCAGTCTTTTGAGTTTTAGCCCGCTGACCTCAGGGCGGTTTTGGGCCAGGGTGTCGACTTCTTTGTTTCCCTGGTAGTGGACCCCGGTTTCCTCCGTATGGCTTTTTAGCCATTTCCAAGCTATTTTCATGCCTCGGAATTGTTCCACTATGAGGGCCCAGAGGTCACCATGGGCCATTGGTCTGCCTGTGCTGGTTTCATATCCTTTCGCTTTCCAGTACTCCAGGTTCTCTGTTCCTCCGTTGTAACAGTATTGGCTATCGGTTACAATAAGTAGTTTCGGTATGTGCTTCCCTTTGGCCATTATTATGCCCTCCAGTATAGCTGTTACCTCTGCCGTTTGGGCTGATCCCTCGGTCCAGCCACTCGCTGTTTTGATGTTCTCATTGTTGTGTTTTAGAACATAGGCCCACTTGGCCTTTGTTCCGTCCTGTTTGTGCTGACTTCCGTCTGTGTAGAGTACCCAGTTGGGTTCGGCCTCAGGCTCGGTGAGCTTGGTTTTCGTTTCTAGGGGACACTTGGTTCCTGTTGTGATAAATCTCATTTTAGGATCTGTTAACATCATTGACCAATGTCCCCATCGTGAGGTCATGGCCCTCGAGCCTGTAATAGTTCCCTTCGAGGCACTCTGCAGGGCAGGAAATTCGGTGGTTACTATTATATCTTTGTCTTGAGCCAAGTCCTTCAGGGCATTCCAGAATCGAAATACTCCACATAGGATTCGTTCTTCTTCTGTATACCGCTCCTCCGTATTGGTGAACTGCATGGATAAAAGTAGACAAGGGGTCTTCCCCTTTCTATTCTGACATTTCAGAGTTATCCCTTGCGTACCCTCCACTTGTGGGAATACTTCTAGATGTTTGGTGGGGTCTCTTTTTTCCAGATCTTTGCAGTTTTCCAGCACATGGGTTTTGAACACCGTCCAGCCTGGCTCCACTTCCTCTATGGGGATGTTCCTATTCCTAGGGTTTTTTCCCTCGAGGGCTTTGCCTTTCAGTTTGTGGAGCGGGGATGCCTTTGTCGCATAGCCAGGCACATGGGTCATAATGTGGCCGCATTTTCCCATGGCAGAGTCCAGCTGACTCAGGGACACAGGCTTCTCAATGGCCGCTACCTGATCCAGGTATTCCCTGCTGACTGACTTTCCGGTGTCCGTTATGTTGAAACCCAGATACCTCAGGGTATGTTTCGCGATCTCGCACTTCTTGAGGCCTATCTTTAACCCGGCCCTGGAGAGGCGGGTCACTACCTGGTCCAGTAGTTCCAAGTGTTCTTGTTCCGCGTCATTGGTCCAATACACATCGTCGATGTATATGGTGACATCCAGGCCTCTCAGGATGTCCTCAATGACTCCTTGGAACACATTCGGGGAGTTTTTATACCCCTGTGGTAAAACTGTCCATCCATAGGACAGCCCGTTCCAGGTGAACGCCGTCTTCTGGGTGGATAGGGGGTCGATAGGTACTGACCAGAATCCATTAGCCAGGTCAATGCTAGACTTCCAACGTTTGTTGGGCAGATTCCTGGTTGTCTGTGCTATGTTTATCATTGTCCTGGTATCTGAGCATGTTCTAGCATTCAGGGCAATTAAGTTGTGCACTAATCTCCATGACCCATCAGGTTTGGGGACTCCCATTACAGGGGTATTTGTTAGAGCAGAGTCCAACATAGTCAACACGCCCATTTCTTCCAATTCTGCGATGGTTTCTGTCAGCTCCTTTTTGCACCTCGGGTCCACCCTGTGCTGTGCTTGTCTCGGTGGTATGGTCCCCTTTATAGTGTGTGTATACTTGGGGTCCACCCTTCCCACGTCGTTCTTGTGGGCAGCATATAAGCCTCTCTTGAGTATTTCTCGTATGAGGATTTTCTCGTGGCTTTCGGACTCTTCCACTACCTTTTCCATTTCGCCCCGTATGTCCACTGGCTTCATATATTTGACACGGACTCCGTGCTGTGTCCTTTGCGGGTCACCCTTGGGTATGAATTTTTCCTTTTCGTACAGTAGTATCAAGTCTCTTGGGGATAACAGGGGTTCCGAATTAGGTGGTCCTACCACTCCTGATATCCCATGCTTCTCCCCTGTTCCCATGAGGGCTCTGGTCCCATTACCTAATTCCACTTCTATGGATCCGGTAATGGGTGTATTTACATGCAGGGAAATTTCCGCTCCGGTGTCTACTAGGTATTGGTCGTTTCCCACTTGACACGTTAACTTCCCATCCGTCTCCTGTGTCTTGAGTGCAATAGCATTCAGTAGGGGCCTCTCCTGGGGATCTATATTGAGGGTTAATAGACTCTCTGTCACTCTGTCTTCTTCCCATGTTCGAGTGTCATGTGTCACATCACCAGGAGGCCAGGATTCTATTCTCTCTCCTTCCGGGATCTGAATTCCTCCCTTGTTGCCCTCCTTTCTGCTTGCTTTTCTGGGGTTAATGCGGCCCACTCGTCGGGAGGTAGGTACATGTAATTCTTCTTCTCTTCCTTGTCCTTGGTTATCCTCGGGGGGAACTCCTTGGAGCCCCCCCTTTTGTCGTTTTTTGAGTAGATAGGTTTAACGTTAGCCGCTGGCTGTTGCTGGGCTCTGGGAGGCCGAATTTGAGCCTTCTCCTCTCGTGGGTTCTCCCCTTTCCTTTCACTTTTATTGTATTTGGTTTGAGAAAGCATTTTGACTTGGTCATACAGCATGCATTCCGTCCGTAACTGATCTCGGGACCATGCTGCGCATTTGGCTGCTAGACGGTTACCCCCTGGTACTCCTATGAACAATTTTTCAAGTAGTAAGCCTGATCCTTGCACAGGTCCTCCACGTATGACTGATTCCGCTGCAACAGTGAGAGACACACTCCCGTCTCTCACCTGTGGGATTAGTTTCTCCACCATATTTTCCCCTGGATCTTGACCGGGGGTTCTCACTTCTATTTCCATCATTTGGGCCATAGATGCCCCTTCGGGGATCTCCAGTCCTTTGAGGTGTCGCAAAATGCGAGCGGCATCCGGGTCATCGTAGAGAGGGGACCCATGAAAAATCTGAGCAATCCTATGGATATAAGCAGCCTGGGTCTCCCCATGATTCATTTCTGGGGCCAGTTTCTTGAGCACTTGGGTTTTGCTCAATAATTCTTGTGCTTTGTTGCTTTCTCCATATTGGGCACTGTCATACAGACTCCTATCGGTATGTAAACTCTTTCCTCTTGGTCGGTATATGTCTCCGGGAGATTGGGCCAGTATGGAGTGAGGGCTTACCTCCGGGCGGTGTTCCCCTGTGCCGTGTCCCAGGGCTCGGATTGGGCTTATGGACGGGGCTTTGTTCAACCAGTGTCTTTCTCTCCTGGCTATTTCGGCCATGGCCCTGTCCCGTTTGTACACTTGTTCGCGCAGTACGTCATAGCCAGCATGTAAATATGCATGCTTGTATGGTTCCGTTATTCCCGCGTGAGACAACACTTTCTCTGCCTCAGGTGACCGTGCTAAGGCCCGAGCCTTCCTCCATGTCACGGGATATGCTGGCATAATATCCCCTGTTTCTTCTCCTGCCAATTCTCCTTCACTTTCGTCGGAGACGTCCTCCAATCCTGAGCTCCAGGTCAAGCCTGAAGGTGACTGGAAGGCGGTGCCCTTCAGGGGGGGCCCGGGGCCTATAGGTCTCAGTTTGACCGGTTTGGCTCTCTTGTTCCGAGGCCTAGGAGGTTCGCCCCTTGGGTACCGAACTCTCTCCCTAGATCTTGACCTAGATGAGGACATTGAGGAGGCTCTGGAGCTCGACCGATCCAGGTCTCTCTCTTCTCCTGAGTCCTGATCTGAATCAGTATACTCCGGTCCGCTATCTGTCGGGTCGTCCCCTGACTCCTGGGGACAGCCTAGTCGTCTAAGAATACTCTTAGCCCGGGATTTGACAAGTCCATCCCTTTCTGGTTCAAACTGTACTGTTGGTTTCCGGGGAGTGGATGATCTCCCTCTTTCTGTTGTTCGGGAGAAGCTCTGGGAATTGGACTTTTCCTTCCTGGGTCCAATTCCCGACCCCTCAGTGTCTGGAGGGGGATTGAGGGGTATCGATGCCGGTTCACTGTCCTCATCCTCCTCACTCTCTCCTGCTTCAGTCAAGGCCTGGGTTATTCCCTCATGGTCCTTGGGTTCTACCATGAGGCAGATTTCCGTGTGTTTTGCACTTCTTATGGTTGAGATTGCGTGGACTACTGCCTCCCCCAACCATATGCCTCTTTGGCCATATACTCGAGACCTGCCCCACATCAGGTTTATAGCTAGTCGGTAGGGCATGTCCTTGGTACCATGGCCAGCATAGATTTCTCTTCTCTGCAGTAGATCCTTCATCCGGGACACCAGATTGTCCCAGTTCTTTTGTGAGGACTGTATTTTATTGTACCTGTTTTGGCTCAGTGTCACATGGACAACTTTCTCCGCGTGAAACACATTATAATCACACTCAGTGATTACTGCCTTGCCCGGTTTTAGGGGTTCTTTGGTCCTTATTTCCATCACCTGTTTCCTCAGGTTCCGGTAATAAGCGCCTCCTGCCGCTACCATGCTCGTTTCCCATCTACCATAGCTCGTCAAAGATGGTCCAGTGAAGGTGAGAATCGACCATGGTGCGTCAGAGTTGTCGGTCCAGACTGGGTAGTTAGTGACTGTTATGTCTGGTGTTTCTTTGTGAGAGTCGGTAGATATTCCTCTCGCCCCGGAGTGTTCACCACGGCGAGAGGTGGAGGCTGCTCTCGCTTGTTTCACTTCCTCGTGAACACGTGGTCCTGGGCTTAAGTACCCCAGGGAGTAATCTCGCCCTGGGGTCGATGTAGCCATTGGTGTAGCTGATCCCCCCAGCGTCTGTAGTTGTCCCCCGCTAGTAACTTCCCTCATTTCACATCCAGAGGGGTCACTAATGGAGCGGGGATCCCTCTGGCTGATGTACTTGTGAGGGGGTACAGGCCGTGCTTGGTCCGCGTCTGCTCCTGAGTCCTGACTACGTTCCTGCGTCACCCCCTCCTGGGTGTGCCTCGCACCGGAAAACTGGAGTGCAGGGCTTCCAGGGTTAGTGAAACCCCCTGAGCCTTCTCTCTCAGTGCTGGGAGGCCGAGTGTCTGGTATTTCCTCATACATCCTCCCGGGTCCAGACGGGGGCCACGTGATTTGGGCCCTCTGTTCTGAGTGACTCGCTTCCCGTGGTGTTCCCTGAGGACCAGACCATGTCTGGTTTCTGTATGCCACCTCGTTCATGACCTGTGTGAGGTCTCCGACCATAGTGGGCTCAATTTCTTCGAACAGATTTCCCCAGCCATTTCGGTAATGTGATGGCCATGCCTCCATTTGAGCTCTGCGCACTGTGTTTGCTTGGTATTTGTCCGGGACTAGCAAGACCACTGCCATGGATGCAGCCGGTATTTCTTGGTAGGCTTCCAAGAAGCACCATATGCTCGTGTTGACGTCATAGTGCCAGATCCCTGTTCCGAACAGTGTCATGACTAGGCTTGTTATGCCTATTCTCTGGGCTTGTCTGAAAATGCTCCTGTAATATGCCAGGAGTACTCGGGTTTGGCTTTCAAGGTCTGTTCCGGGCAGTATGTCTTGCATGGCAATTGTCAGTATCCCCTCGTAACCCTTATTTTTAAGTAGGTAGGGGACTCCTACCAGCACTGTGCCATCCTTAAGGAGGTTATGAGGTTGTCTGGCCACTTCTCTTGCACACCATTCGGCGTAGCCGGGTCCTGCCATGTCTTGTATGGCTTTTGCCATTCCCCCCCCATTACGTAGGCCTCTGTTGGCTGGGTTAACCACAAAGGTGTGGTTTCCTTTTGGTACAAAATTTTGTAACCATATGGAGCAGACCCATAGGTGCTGTATATGCTTAGGGTTTCCTGGTTGAGATCTGGGTTTGATAGTACATGAGATTTCATTCAACCTTGACATGCCAGGGGGCATGGTCTGCTCCTCTGGCGTAGAGTGTGTTGTAGGGACTTGGGGCAGGGGGCTCCACTGTCCCTGAAGTCCCAGGCCTTCGGGCCAGTATGCAGGGGCCGTAGCCTTCGGAACCGTTCGTGTTCCAATTACGGCCTGCTGTCCAGCTGGCAGCTCTGGATATAGGGGTTCGCTTGGTTCTGTGAATTCCTCACTTCCCGCAAACGTATCAGGGGACTCAGGGCGGTCCTCCCGTTCTCCTGGGTAGTCCAGACCCAGGTCGGGTATAAACACCCCCAATCTCTCCTCCGAGGGTAATTCCTCCTCTATGGTGTGGGAATGATTGTGAGACATCGTGTTAGCACTGGTCTGTTAGCCGATGGTGAGCTAGTTAGCTTCCGCCTGGCTTCGTGTCACGTAGCCTCGGGCTAGGTAGCCATCCAGTTAGCATTCAGTACACCCCTGGCTTGTTGGCGGATGGCGAGCTAGTTAGCTTCCAGTTCTGTGAACGGTCTTTTCGACTGTGCTTCACATCCAGTCTCTCCTTACAAACAGGGTCTCTGGGCTAGGGAACCCTCGCTTTTCTGTGAACGGTCGTTTTGACTCGCTTCACATCCACACTCCGCTTACAAACAGTGTCTCTGGGCTAGGAAGCCCTCGCTTTTCTGTGAACGGTCGTTTTGACTCGCTTCACATCCACACTCCGCTTACAAACAGTGTCTCTGGGCTAGGAAGCCCTCGCTTTTCTGTGAACGGTCGTTTTGACTCGCTTCACATCCACACTCCGCTTACAAACAGTGTCTCTGGGCTAGGAAGCCCTCGCTTTTCTGTGAACGGTCGTTTTGACTCGCTTCACATCCACACTCCGCTCACCAACAGTGTCTCTGGGCTAGGAAGCCCTCGCTTTTCTGTGAACGGTCGTTTTGACTCGCTTCACATCCACACTCCGCTTACAAACAGTGTCTCTGGGCTAGGAAGCCCTCGCTTTTCTGTGAACGGTCGTTTTGACTCGCTTCACATCCACACTCCGCTCACCAACAGTGTCTCTGGGCTAGGAAGCCCTCGCTTTTCTGTGAACGGTCGTTTTGACTCGCTTCACATCCACACTCCGCTTACAAACAGTGTCTCTGGGCTAGGAAGCCCTCGCTTTTCTGTGAACGGTCGTTTTGACTCGCTTCAC
Source organism: Notolepis coatsorum (assembly GCF_963971535.1). Classification (NCBI taxonomy): domain Eukaryota; kingdom Metazoa; phylum Chordata; class Actinopteri; order Aulopiformes; family Paralepididae; genus Notolepis; species Notolepis coatsorum. The sequence goes on from NC_140166.1 coordinate 116,249,665, forward strand.
ATCCACACTCCGCTCACCAACAGTGTCTCTGGGCTAGGAAGCCCTCGCTTTTCTGTGAACGGTCGTTTTGACTCGCTTCACATCCACACTCCGCTCACCAACAGTGTCTCTGGGCTAGGAAGCCCTCGCTTTTCTGTGAACGGTCGTTTTGACTCGCTTCACATCCACACTCCGCTCACAAACAGTGTCTCTGGGCTAGGAAGCCCTCGCTTTTCTGTGAACGGTCGTTTTGACTCGCTTCACATCCACACTCCGCTCACAAACAGTGTCTCTGGGCTAGGAAGCCCTCGCTTTTCTGTGAACGGTCGTTTTGACTCGCTTCACATCCACACTCCGCTTACAAACAGTGTCTCTGGGCTAGGAAGCCCTCGCTTTTCTGTGAACGGTCGTTTTGACTCGCTTCACATCCACACTCCGCTCACAAACAGTGTCTCTGGGCTAGGAAGCCCTCGCTTTTCTGTGAACAAAGCATGAAAGTGATTTTTGCACTGCAACTTCACCCAGCAGAATTTTCACAGTAATCACAAAAATATACTTTAAGCGTGATCCTTTGTTTAAGTAGAACCTCCTACTTTTTTCTTTTTTGACTGTAAGAAAACATTACGTAACTTTTTAGTCATGAGTAAACCTTTTTACCGCAATCACAAAAATATACTTTAAGCGTGATCCTTTGTTTAAGTAGAACCTCCTACTTTTTTTTTTTTTTTTTTTTTTTTTTTTGACTGTAAGAAAACATTACGTAACTTTTTAGTCATGAGTAAACCTTTTTACCGCAATCACAAAAATATACTTTAAGCGTGATCCTTTGTTTAAGTAGAACCTCCTACTTTTTTCTTTTTTGACTGTAAGAAAACATTACGTAACTTTTTAGTCATGAGTAAACCTTTTTACCGCAATCACAAAAATATACTTTAAGCGTGATCCTTTGTTTAAGTAGAACCTCCTACTTTTTTGATTTAGCCAAATCTGTAATTTAATTTTTACTCCAGAGGATTTTGACAGTAGTCCTGTCTTCTTCGGCCGTTTTAGCACCTATTTTGGTTAGTATAAATGCCCACTCGCCAGGGACGCCATGTTGAATGCCCACGCTCCCTCTTAGGTCAGATCGATAACTTCATAACTCATTGGTCTGCCTATCTACACCTCAAACAGCGTCCTGTGAAGTGGTTGACACGCAGGACCAACCGAGTCTACAAAATGTTGTTGTTACCACTGACCGACAAGAGACAGCGAATGCACCGTTCCGACCCCCGTCAGTCATCGACCTTAGGTCGAGTGATTGCAGTTGCGGAATCTTTTAATTTATATTTGCACTGGGAAGGACTATCTATATTCAGAGGAGGTCCATTTCCCTAATCCGTCTAAGGTATTAAAGCCATACTTCTATTTGCCTTAATGCATAAGCATAGGTCTTTTACTCTAACGTATTAAAGCCATACTTCTATTTGCCTTAATGCATAAGCATAGGTCTTCTTTTACTCTAACGTATTAAAGCCATACTTCTATTTGCCTTAATGCATAAGCATAGGTCTTCTTTTACTCTAACGTATTAAAGCCATAATTCTATTTGCCTTAATGCATAAGCATAGGTCTTCTTTTACTCTAACGTATTAAAGCCATACTTCTATTTGCCTTAATGCATAAGCATAGGTCTTCTTTTACTCTAACGTATTAAAGCCATACTTCTATTTGCCTTAATGCATAAGCATAGGTCTTCTTTTACTCCGTAGGGATAAAGTCTTTCTCCTCCTCCTCCGTCTGGGGAAAAAGTTCTTTTTTATATCATATATTAGGCACAATACAGGCACATTGCAGCACATTATCATTATTATTATTATTATTATTATTACTGGTAAAGTTACAATGCAAAAATACATCTCCATCCTTACCCGTCTTTTTGGGAAAAATAGAAGGCAAAACGTGGTTTCCAAAAGAAGATTGTTTTTATTTTTTAACAGTAGAAAATTACATTTTAAGGGTTCAGTTTCATTTATAAAAGTACACAGGTTTTTCAGCTTACTATATATCAGGTTTCAGTCTTCTCCTCAAAATCTCTCAAAAAAGTCTCTAAGTAACATTCTTCTTCTCTCTCCAGCTCAGTGTAAAAATCCCACCCTGCTCTCGCCAGTTGGCCCTTTTTATAAGGTCCGTCACGTCACGCCATCGTCAGTACATAGCTCCAATCACCGTACATTACGTGTCATATCCCTCCTTCAGTTATTTGTTACTTTGCAGTTACATATCAAATCAAGTAATTTATAAGAATACAATGCCCCTCTGACTAGCGCCCCCCCTTCTTGGCCTTGCATTCCAGCCGGTCACTTCTCTACTGCATGGGGCCTCTTTCGTTCTGGGACGAGGGCGAGGCAGACTTCCGTAATATATCTTACATAGCCCACCACATACATATACAGAGATATACAGGTACAATACAGTACACGGTGTACTATATTACATTAGTTTACATTACATTATAGTCATTATAATCTGCTCTCTTCTCCTTCCTCTTCTGATTCAAGACTTCAACCAGCAACCCTCCCCGTCTGAAAGGGTTTAACATTACACAGCTCTTTCTCCTCCGTCCCTGTCTCTCTCCTCTCCAGAGGCCCATGAATGAATCATTCTGTTGGTTCACTCCCTTTTCACAGCTTTTCACAGACATTTTCTATGGAGACATATAAAGGCTCAGTTCCATTTTTTATAAGAGAGAGTTCAGTTCCAAGATTCATACTGGTCATATAGGAACGACCCAGGATGTCATTGTCAAAAAGTGTCACTTGTTCTGTGGCACATCTCAATACAGTACCTACTTTTACACCTGCATATAACACATAACTCTGTATGACAGCATGTACATTAATGCTGTATATACCGTATACATATATTTATTCTTACTGTATATATATATGTATATATATATATATATATATATATATATATATATATATATATATATATATATATATATATATATATATATATATATATATATATATATATATATATATATATATATATATATATATATATATATATACATCCACATCCACATATGTCTGTAAATACCTGCATATAATAATTTGTACATGTCTGTAGATACTATATATTTGTACATATCCCTTACCTACTCTCACTAGTTATGCTGCTGGCCAGTTTGACTTAGTACCATAGTGTATTTTATACCTGTATTACTGTACATATTAATACTACAACTCTGTACATACATCTGATTAGCATTATTACTCAGTAGTACTAATTTATATATCTTGTACCCAGCTAAATTACCTGTACATTGTATATTACTATTGCACTTTACTGTTACATTTGCCCTCTGGTTAGACGCCAAACTTATTTTTATTGTAGCCTACTGTACTTGCACTGTATGATGACAATACATTTTAATCTAATCTAATCTAATCTAATATAATATAATCATCTGATCTATGGGTTGATATATGAGAAACATACTCTAGACCAGTGGTTCTCAAACTAGGCGCATTGGCAAGTAAACAAAAAAAAAAAGATTAAAAAAAAATAAACACACGTTTTTTTTTTAATGTTCTGGCAACATATTTTGGCTAAATATGCCTCGTTTTATAAATGTGTATCGATAAAATAGTGCTGTATGCATGATCAAGTTCAACAATGTGTGCTTTTATTTTGATATTCCTTAATTCCACGTTGAAATTAGGCAATACATTAAGTGTGGGGTCCCCAAAAAAAATCCTAAATAAAATGGGGTCACAAAAACTTTGAGAACCCCTGCTGTAGACAAAACTATTTTCTCTGCACAGAAAGTAGGCAAGCTGTTACCAATGGTTACAGGCAGCCATTTTGGAAGAGAGACAACTACACAAACATTCCATGCAAGGCCTATATTCCTGTGTTTTCACACACACAGATTACTATAAAATTACTATGTGAATCAATTGTGAATCAATGTGATTCACTATATAATATTCACCACAGAAATAACAGTACTACAAAAATACTATGGAACTTATCACTACAGTATTTCTGTGGTAAATCTATAGTGTGTATGAAGAAAACACAGAAATACTATAAATAACTACAGTATTTTTGTGGTAAATATCTATAGTGTGTATGAACACAACATTGTGTGTCAAAAAGTGCAGATTCTTAGTGTGTGTCTGTGTAGACCAGCTGCTTTATAACTATATTGGTTGGTTGGTTGGTTGGTTGATATTTGGAATGGAAGTCAAACGTTTTTGTATGTGTGTCGGTCGCAGCTATTCACTGATTTGCGCTTGTTAGTATACATTGTAAATGTGGGGCACGACAAACTAGAAGCAAGTCTTATCTGTAGACGAGTATGATGACCTCATCCACTCGTTAGCCGTTATGCCGCTCCAATCTAGTGCAGTGAAAATAGCCACTAACAGAGCCCAGTGGCGGCTCGCCACTGGTGGCGCTAGGGCGCCGACCCACCTGTTAAATGAGAGAAGAAGAAAAAAAAAAATTGTTTTTTGTTTTATAGCCCTATAAATAATATAAACATGTTTAAAATGAATAATATTTACTCATTTTAAGTATGTTTGTATTTCCAATGCACAATATAACGTTATTATCTAAATAAAAAAAACAGCGTTTTCATGGGCAGGAAGTGACGTTTTTTTTTATTTTTTCGTATTTCTCGCCCGGGCAAGAAGCGATAGCGCTCTGACTGCGCGTCACAGTTTGATCGCTGTCTCCGTCACAGCCAATCAGTGCATACGGCGTTGTGCGTTGAAATATGACTATTATGTTGGAATCCGAGCGCGATTTGAAGCGGTCTAGAAAGCAGCGTGAACTTCCGTGAGAATTTCCATAGCCGCATTTCGCGGAGACGCTCTCTGATTGGCCGACGCCAGTATTTTTTTCTATGGCAGAATTTCACAGAGACGATCTCTGATTGGCCGAATCCAATTTCTAATGTTCCAATTCTAGCTTCTAGCTTGGTTCCTGGTACTAGGACTGTTGTTTGTCTTAGAGCGTGCCGTGCTGTGACTGCAAGTTCTTTAGACTGTTAAGCTTAGGCACTCTTTCAAAGTTGGTTAAGGTTAGAGTTTGTCTTAGAGCATGGCGATAGAACGCCAGGTAGTTTGCAGTCTGTTCGAGCGGAAATGGACAAAGGAATGTACTTGTTGAGTGTTGTGCTAACGTCGACGAGCTCAGCTGAGCTAACACTTGGCTAACAAGCTATATGGCGGATTATACACGTTTCCTGCCCTGGACGTTTCAACTAAACAGTGAGTCTCTCTCTCTCTCTCTCTAACGTTAGTAGTACTACTAGGCTGGTGCGGGCTAACTGGCTATCGTTCTGGGAGCTAACGTTAGTAGTACTACTAGGCTGGTGCGGGCTAACTGGCTATCGTTCTGTGATTTGTTTACTTGGTAACACGGGTTGCTAAGGAATTTAGGTTCGAGGTTGAAGAAATCTCTCTCTCTCTCTCTCTCTCTCTCTCTCTCTCTCTCTCTCTCTTCTTAACGTTAACGGTTGTAAATAGTTTTTTTAGGAGCAGTACTACTGCTGGCCATTCATGAAGCGAGACATTGCTGATTGTTTATTTATCGATGGCTCATTGATTTAACTACTGCAGCTCTCTCGGATTGAAAATACGTGGATTATGGCTTGTTCAATATCGTCTATGTTTGAATGAATGAATGAATGAGAACTTTATTAACAGATTGCAGAATGGGTACAATACAGTACGGCTCAATACACACAATTGTTAAGGGGATGCAGACCAGAGAAAGACGTTTGTCTTGTTTACATCAGGGTCCCAGATTTTCGATTCATATCGATAGTTTAATAGCTAGCCTTGGCTCGTTTAACAATATGCAAAATATGTGTACAGCCCTGTACTCATACTGAAGTTATTCTTGGTATATAATAGGTCTGATTGTGTAACGAATCGATTCCACGTCACGCTGTGTGTGAGAGAGAGAAGGAGAGAGGGAGAGATCTGCCTGTGTTTGGAGACGGGCGAGTTTTGTTTCTAACTTTTCTATTTATATTGTGTTTCAAGTTGTGAATTAGAGTCTAGACTATACTTTATTTGACTGGTTGTGTGTTGTTGTAGTAACAGCTGAGCGACTCGTTCATAAGAGCCGATTCATTGCCGTGAGCGTGAGTCGAATCGCTCACGTCTTGCCATGAGTCTTGCGTGGTACAGTACTGTACTGTACATGTTCGCAAAATATTTGGTATAGCGCCCCTAGTGGCGAAGTACCCAGCGGCCGCCACTGACAGAGCCTCAGGACAAAGGCTATCTGGGGCCACCTTGGAACATTAGCCCTAGGCAGACTGATCACCAACACTCCCGCCTACGTACAGTATGTGTCTATGTGTGTATGCGTGTGCGTGTCTGCATCTCTCTGTAATGGTCCAACTTCTTAACATTTCAGCGGCGAGTCTGTCTGTTTACTATCTGCGCTGCCATCATGAATCGACTGCGACTTGGAGTGAAAAGAATGAGGTTTATGCTCTAATCAATACGTCAGCCCCCCAGTAAACAGACAGACTCTGCAGTGAGATTTTGAGTGTTTCAGCAACTTCAGGGTCAGTGTTTTATGTTTTGGTAATATCAAATTTGTCTGAGTAAGTAAAATAAAAAAAATTACATGATAAATAAAAATGGTAGAAAAAGGGGGTAACCACTGCGCTCAGACAGGTGCGTAGTCCAACATTAATTATGCAAAAAAGGGAGGTAGGGACGGTCAGAAATATTGGTGACAGTGATATCCTTGTAACCCTAGACGTTACTTCGCTATATTCCAACATTAACCACAACCTTGGTCTAGAAGCTTTGAACCATTTCCTAGGGAAACACCCAGACCAAACGCCCCCCATGAATTTATCATGGAACTGATGAAATGTACATTGAATAGAAATTTATTTATGTTTGAAAATACCTATTACCAACAGGAATATGGGTCTGCTATGGGATCCCCATCCGCATGCGCCTATGCGTGTTTATTTATGGGTACGTTCGAGGAGGACTTCATTTACAACAATGCATTGTATGGACCCTATATCAAATACTTTGTTCGATTTATCGATGATGTTTTCATGGTCTGGTCAGGAAACGAAATAGAGCTGTCATCCTTTTTGTCATATTTGAACTCTTGTGTAGAATCCATCACTTTTAGTATGGAAAAGAGCCGAGAATCCATTCACTTCCTAGATGTTAAACTAACTAAAATTAATAACCTAATTGCCACAACTATCTACAGAAAACCAACGGATAAAAACAATCTCCTACAGTTTTCTAGTCACCACCCGGTGCCTTTAAAGAAAAGCCTGCCTGTAAGTCAACTATACAGACTCAAACGTATCTGTAGCTCTCAAGAGGAGTTCCACTCCGAAAGTGAAAATATGTTGGGACGATTTGATGAAAAGGGCTACCCAAAGCAGTGTCTTAACTCTGCCATGGCCACTGTAAACCAAATCGAAAGAAAATAACTATTCCGAAAGAAAGAAAGAAAGAAAGAAAGAAAGAAAGAAAGAAAGAAAGAAAGAAAGAAAGAAAGAAAGAAAGAAAGAAAGAAAGAAAGAAAGAAAGAAAGAAAGAAAGAAAGAAAGAAAGAAAGAAAGAAAGAAAGAAGAAAGAAAGAAAGAAAGAAAGAAAGAAAGAAAGAAAGAGAACACCAGGCACCATTAATTATGTCCTTACTTATGATCCATTTAGTTACGTTATCAAGTCCACAGTCATGAAACACTGGCACATTCTATCATCGGATAGAACGTTAAATGATCGCTTCCAACACCCTCCACGTTTTACACATAAAAGGGCTACAAACCTGAAGGACCGCCTTGTCAGAGCGGACTCGTATTCAAAACCAGAACCTTTTATTCATGGCAGCTTCCCATGTAGATCATGCACATCTTGCAGCCACATGATCAAAACAAACACATTTCACGACTCCCACACCGGGAAGAATTACAAGATCAGATCGCTAATAACATGCAATTCCACACACATAATTTTATTTTTTTTTAAACTTTGGCCATTTCCCTGGCTCTTTTATACGTTTATCGCATTTATACTTGGTCAAGTTCGACCGACAGAAGCAGGCTGAAAGGGTTCAGATGGGGGGGAAGACACTCTGGGAAAGGCACGGCTGCAGTCCGGGATTCGAACTCGCTCAGCCCCAGATCCGTGACGAGCACGGTTGTCCACGGCGCTGAAATAGCACTCGCGGTACGTGGTGAGCTACTGGAGCTCCCCCCACACACATAATTTATCTATTATTCTGCCCATGTAAAAAATACTATATTGGACAGACATCCGCAAATTAAAAATCAGATTGAACGAACACAGAAGCAATATAAAGCGGACTGACATTAATTCCCCTGTGGCACGACATTTTAACGAAATGGATCATAAAATGAATGACCTCAAGTGCATAGGTCTAGAGATGGTTTTTCTTATTAGAAGAGGTGGCAACCATGAACAACTGCTTTTGCAACAGGAATGTGTATGGATTCATCGGCTCAAATCTATGTATCCAGTTGGGATGAATGAAGAGTCCAGTTTGGCTCCATTCCTGTAGATGCTATCCTAAGTTATCTACTATATGAGCTCCATTTATTTAGGTACTATCCAAAGTTATCTACTGTATGAGAGAGAAAAACTAGTACAGTTTAATGAACGGTTTAACAACCTGATGCACTCCAATGTACTGTCTTTTTTTATTCCATACAGGTCTGTAAATATTGTAATATGTATCAATTTGTTGTTTTTCATATATTACCATCATACACATTTATGTGATATTGTGATATCTACTTGTCAATCTAGCCCTGCTACCAATCATGACGTCAACCTAGCCTGTTAACTGTTAACTGATTGCCGATTGTTCCCACCTGGTGTCAAGTACAGCCTACTTAAGTTATGTTTGTCACATTTGTCATTTGCACACTGATGAAGGCCGGATGGCTGAAAACGTTTTGTGCCCTTTAAACAACTTGTAAAATAAAAAACAACGATATTCCGAGTGCGGTCCCTACCTCCCTTTTTTGCATGATAAATAAAAAGGCATCTTCATTCCTGGAATCCACCATGCTCTTGAAGAAAATATGCCAGTTTTCAACTAATCTTGACAGCTGAGCTCAAGTTCAAGTTTGTTTATTAATTGTCATAATACAATACAGAATACTTTATGATGACATGCTTGTTTCTGTATGAATGTGCTACATACAGCAACAAAAAGTAAGTAAAAAGTAAGTAAAGGAATGTTCAGTCAATATACATATACAATATACAATACAGAGTAAAATGAGGAACAGTGAGGTACGATGCAGAAATGAAATGAGGTACAAAACTTAGGGTAAGGTGCAAATGAATGGATGTAGTGCAAATCTCTTTAATAATAGATAAATATAAAGTGTGTTAAAGTGTGTGGTAAGGTGAGTGTTTGTTTAAAGTGAGTGTGTGCATGTGGATGTGTGTGCATTGAGTGTAGATGATGGGTTGTTAAATAGTGTCATTGTCATTGAGCATCCTGATGGCCTGGGGATAGAAGCTCCTTTTGAGTCTCTCTGTACTGGCCATGAGACTCCGGTAGCACTTGGCTGACCGCAGCAGTTCAAAGAGGCAGTTGTTTGGGTGACTAGAGTCTTTGATTATTCTCTTAGCCTTGGCCCTGCAACGCTTGTTATAAATGTCCTGGAGGCGTGAATACTTTCGGCAGCCAACATGCCCTTCCTCGTTGCTCTGATTGGCCGAGCGTGCGCATGCGCATGAGCCGCGACACGCTCCTCTGCCAGGCAGGAATCTTAACGCAATTTATACAAATGGAAGTATTGATTTCGCCGTAACGAATCATTAAAAAAATATACTGTTAACTGGAATATGTTGTGCCTTTACACATATGTTGGATTATGTAATTGGTTTGTCATGACAAACCAATAGAAAATCGCGAATTAACCGGTGGCTACAACACACAGTAACTACATGCATCATTGTTTAGAACAGGGGTCTCAGGGCGGTTAGGTGGTCGAGCGGAGATTGCGTTCGTCACCAGCCCCGGAGCTGTGAGCTTGATTCGCCTGTTCGAATCCAGCTCACAGCTCCGGGGTTGTCACCAGCTTGGCTGGCCGTCTGCACTGATACAATTGGCTGTATCAGAGGGTGGGAGAAGCTGGCGGGGTGGGTCCGGGTCGTTGTAAACAGCGACTCCTACAGTTCGGTCGGGGCGCCTGCTAAGCGCGGATTGGACGTGAGGGGGATAGTGTGGTCCTCCCACACGCTACGCCCTCTCAATGAGAATCCGCGCTGCCAGGTGAAAAGAAGCGGTGATTGGCTGGACGTGTGTCGGAGGAAGCACGTGGTAGCCTCCACTCTCCCAAATGATCTGACTGTGGGGGGTAAAGCGCAGCGACCAGGAAGGGACTGGGAATTGGCATACGACTAACATTGGGATGGGAGAAAATCGGAGGAAAATGGAGGGGAAAAAAAAAAAAAAAAAAAAAAAGAACAGGGGTCTCAAACTCAATTTACCTGGGGGCCGCTGGAGGTAGAGTCTGGGTGAGGCTGGGCTGCATCAAATATTCCACAAAAAAAGGGTTTAAAGTATTCAAAAAAAAGTACAACTGATCCAATCTTTTCACAAACTCACTAAAACCTCACAAACACCAGCAACTGAGCATTCTCAGTGGTGTCAGTGGACTCATCCACAGCTATGGAAATGCACTGTGCATTTTTTTTTCCTATCACAAAGCTTGAACTTGTAAGTCGCTTTGGATAAAAGCGTCAGCTAAATGACTAAATGTAAATGTAAATGTAAAGCTGTTTAATCAAATCATCAGCCAGTATTTCAGTTATTCTGGTTGCTGTGCTATCTGAGGAGGATTTGCTTTTGTTTGCCTTCAAACATGGTATCCATCACTTCAGTCATACATTATTTTATTATTTATGCATCAGAGAATGACTTCTTGTGTTTAGCCAACACCCATGCCACTGAGTGAGGACTTTGTTGCTTTTTCTCATTGTGACATATAGCTTTAACAATAATTCTGCTTGCAGCTTGATATGATTTCATTCCATTTATTTTTGTGGTTCTTAGCACTGAATTCTGAGGAAAGGCTGCATCAAAATAACTGTGTTTTGTTTCATAGTGGCTTTCAAATTGCCACTCTTCACAAGAGCTACCGTTTCTTGGTGCTGGGAGGATGCACGCATATTTTTCAGTCCATGCACCTTTGAATTGCAGCGATTTTCACTGTCGTCTTTTCTTTTACTTTCTTTGAACATGCCACATTTTTCTACTAACTGCCTGCTGGCGGAACTAGGCTACTAGCTACATTTATCTCACAGGGATAAAACTGGGAATGAGGTTACTAGCTACAGTACACGCAAATTAGACTACCAGTAGATGCGCTGTCAACTCGCTCTGACTGGGACCCGCTGAAAGACAACACGCATTCCGTGAAGACCCGCCCTACTCTGCTCTGATTCGCAGACTGTGGGTGGGGGGGGGGGTGAGAAACGCTGACGGGATGCTGAATGTGATTGGATCAGAGTAGCCAGACAGACACAGACAGTGGAGCACTGCTTGTTAACTGCTTGCAGAGGAGATGAGTGGAGAATTTCGAGGATACCTGCCATACGCACTGGATATATTTTCTTTCCACTTGGTATCACTCCGGAATCACGTTTCAACCAAGTCACTAACGTAACGTTGCTGTCATGAGCCTGCGCTATGGTAGCCTACAAGTGATAAAATAAATAAAACTTCCAACTCGCGCAACGACTCGGCAAAAAGTTGCACACGGGCCGCGCTAACACTAAACTTTGATGTCAAGTAGGGGGCCGCAAAATATCATACAGCAGGCCGCAATTGGCCCGCGGGCCGCAAGTTTGAGACCCCTGATCTACAGACACAAACAAACACAGAACCGGACTGTTATATTAAATTAATTGATTGCTGTTTAACACGTCCGTGTCCAGTCCTTTCTATTAGCCCCACCGTTCATTGTAAACAATGATGCATGTAGTTACTGTGTGTTGTTGTAGCCACCGGTTAATTCGCGATTTTTTATTGGTTTGTCATGACCAAATAAACCAGGAGGTGATGTTACCAGTCAGGATGCTCTCTATTGTGCACAAGTAGAAGTTCTTAAGGATCTTCTGACTCACTTTGAACTTCCTTAGGCGCCTAAGGAAGTAGAGGCGTTGCCGTGCCTTCTTGACTACACTATCAATGTGTGTGGTCCAGGTCAAGTCCTTGGATATGTGGACTCCGAGGTACTTAAAACTGTTCACTCTCTCGACCAGTGCCCCGTCGATGCTGAGAGGGCTGTAGTCCCTGACCCCCGACCTCCTAAAGTCCACAATCATCTCTTTTGTTTTGCTGACGTTCAGGGAGAGGCTGTTCTCCCGACACCACCGCGCCAGGTCCTCTACCTCTTCCAGGTAGGGCCTCTCGTCGTTTGCAGAGATCAGGCCCACCATGGCTGTGTCGTCAGCAAACTTGATAATCGTGTTGTTGTTCCGCTGTGCCACACATGTGTGTACAGCGAGTAGAGGAGGGGGCTCCTTATAGACAGCTTGATTGGTTCACTATGACCAGCTATGTAATGTGTGTGTGTCTCTTTAAGAGACACCAAGATACCAACATCTCCCCAGCCATAGCAAGGTTATTGTTGCTTCCCGTGACTGGGAACCATTTTTATTTACTTTCGTCATCATATCTGATGTATGGTGTTACGTCTTGAAACTGTGTATTTAATGTACGTCTGACCAGAGCTCTTTGTCACTTTATGGCCAGATGCTACTGTGTGAACATGATGTATCTGTCTGTAAACTGTCCTTTCATTGTGGCCACGGTGAAATAAACATTTCTATTATTAATGACTCAGAATGATTTGTAAACGGCTCATCGTTTTGTCCTTTAATATTTCCCATTACATTAACCATCCTGGTTTGAAGTTGCAAGAAAGTCGATTGCCGCACTTTTGAGATGATGCTAACACAGCTAAGCTAGTTTGTACCGGACACTAAACAGGTACTGTACTGTGTGCTAAAACGTTAGCATGGATCGCGGTGCAGCAATTACTGGACGCACAGATGAAACAAACAGATATTCTCATCTAACAATGGTGAGTTGAACGAGATGGTTTGCCAAAAGGTCAGCGTACTCCTTTAAGTTTATTGATACTGAAACTCACGATATATGAGTTTTTACTGAAAAACAAGTGTCCTTGTCTATTTATCCTCTAGTTTGATGCTTGTACTCTGGAGGAGAGCAGAGGAAACATTTTGCTGTGATTTGTGGAATAATGATCCCCTCCCCCCTCAAACAATTTCCCAGTCATGTTCCAACCCCCCTCCCATTCTTGTTATTCCCCCCACCTCTCCAATCTGTCTACCCTCCCCCATTTATCCACCTTTTGTCTCTCACCTGACCCCCCCCTTCTAACTCCCCCCTCCTGGCCCCCCTCCAACCCAATACCTAGTCTGATCTACCCAGAATCCCTTTCTCTCTACTATAAAGACCCCTGCCCACTTTGACAACCTAGGATGGCTTAGAGTAGACGACAGAGTACAGCAACTTGCAATGGGCCTGGTCTACAAGATACACTACACGACCAAGGTACCCATGTGCATGTCAAAATACTTCCCAAAGGTCAGTGAATACCACGATCACAACACCAGAGGGAGCTCCACAAATCATGTTAAACTCAGATTCGGCTCAAACAAGGGACTAAACACGTTTCGCAATTATGCCACATCAATGTGGAACGCCCTACCCAAAGCTGTAAAGGAATGTGAATCACTACCCACTTTCAAAACCACTCTCAAAGAACACCTACGGGAGACTGAATTCGAAACTGGCCCCTGTAAATGGTAAATGTCCTAACCCAACCCCCTCCAATGTACAGTAAATGACCAAGTATGGTTCTGTCAATATTCCAATGTACAGTTTTGCTTGTACAGTTGTACATTGTCCCCCACCCCCCCCTCCTACCCAACCCCCCCCCCCCCTCCTACCCAACCCCCCCACCCACCCAACCACCTCCAATGTACAGTCCCCCCCACCCACCCACCCAACCCCACCCCACCTACCCAACCTCCTCCAATGTACAGTTTCTACGTCAAATGTATATACTCTCTTTTCTGGACTCTTTTTGTATCACAAACGGTACTGTATTTGCAAATCTGGTATGGCATAAATGTATAGATGTAGCAGTACTGTCGATCTGTATGTCATGTGTGTCATATATGTTATGATGAATTGAAAATGGGGTACCCTGATGTAAACAAGACGAAAGTCTTTCTCTGGTCTGCATCCCCTTAACAATTGTATGTATTGAGCTGTACTGTACTGTACCCATTCTGCAATCTGTTAATAAAGTTTTCAATCAATCAATCAATCAAAACTCATGGTAAATTCCTCCACAGATTGTACAATGCTGTGAGTGATGACTAAGTGAAGTTGTGAAGGGTTTTCCTTTGAAACGTTAATGAAAAGGCTCTGAAAAGGTATTAAAAAGCTTAAAATGGTTGGTTTCTTACAAGACTTACAGCAACAACACACATTTTTCAATATGTTTTTTTCTATTGGCAGTTTTAATTGGATATGGTCCGATTCTATAACAGGAAATACAAGGTTAACCACAGATGCCACATACAAATGTTATACACCATCTAACGTCATAAATACATGTATGTATGTAATAAATATTGTAATTTGATTTGTGCCTCCCATCCCAATTTCGTATTTCCAATTCTTCCCTCCCCTGTCTTGAACGTTGCTAGACTATGCCTCCCACTGGTCGGCTGTAGTGAGGATAGAAGCCTTGCATCACGTGTCCCCTCCGGTACACGAGGAGGCAGCCTGTCGCATCTTTTCACCGCAACAGCTCGAACTCTCAGTGGCGAGGAGTAACGCGTGGGAGGCTCACGCTGCCCCCGATACTTCCTGTTTCCGCCGTACCGGCGTTACCAAACCGACCTGTAGGAGTCGCTGTCCACAACGTCCAATCCCCACCCACTGGCTTTCCCACCCTCTAACACTGCCAATTGTGTTGGTATGATGGCCGGCCAAGCCGGTAGCAACGCTGAGAGCTGGGCTCGATACCAGCATCTCCTGCGTTAGTGGCGAGCGCCTTGCCCACTCCGCCAATCAGCCGCCTATTCACATTTTGAAAGTTTAGAGTGTTTAAAGGATTGGGACATTATTTTGGGTTGATTTGGTGCATTTTGGGTTGATTTGGTGCATTACCAAACCATTTTGACCACTCCAAAATAAAGAAAATAAAAGGTCACCAAAAATCACTCCAAAAGATCAATAAAGACCTCAAGACCTTGAATAACACTAGGGATGCACCGATCCGACTTTTTCAGTCCCGATACCGATACCGATACCTGGGTTTGGGTATCGGCCAAAACCGATACCGATCCGATACCTATTGTCCACATATTTTTTCCAAAAAAGTAAAAAAAATAAAAAAAATTAATCCACGTTTATTTTAAATTTTTTATATTTTCGTTTTGTTTTTAAGGATCACAAGTGTGTTTTTGATTTGTTGTAAACAAAGAGAAAATAAACTTCATTCATTCAATTAATAAACTGTATGCCTCACTGTCACTGTGTGGAAGAGACTGGGAATCATTCTTTTGTGCAAGGCAACATCAGGCTTGACTTAAAACATTACTTTCCTAACTTAGTGAAACTAAATGTAACAAATTAACACATAGATATAAATGTACTGAATGGTTATTTCTTATTTTATTTATTATAAAAAAATTTAAAATTAAAATACGATTTTTATTTTTTACCGATACCCGATCCAGCTAGTTTACTGATATCGGCGGCCGATACCGATACCAATATCGGATCGGTGCATCCCTAAATAACACTTATGTTCACATTATGATTTGGTATCAAAAACATGTTAAATCTCTGCAAGACTTTTCTCGGATTGCAACAAAAGGCTCAGAATCGAATTACGTCTCATCCTGTATTTTCTAATCTTACTAGTTATACCGCTGACCAGTATGACTCACTACCATAGTATTGTTATACCTGTATCACTGTACACAATACTATAACACTGTATATACATTATTACTCAGCAGTACTCATTTATATATACTCCAGTTTAATCACACTGTACATTGTATATTGCTATTGCACTTTACTGTTACATTTGCACTGTGGTCAGATGCCAACTTATTTTCATTGTGTGCTGAATGATGACAATACATTTGAATCTAATCTAATTACATTTTAAATGTAATCTTGACAACCCTGTTTAATTACCGTCTCATCCCGTATTACATTTTAAAAGTAATCTTGACAACCCTGTTTAATTACCGTCTCATCCCGTATTACATTTTAAAAGTAATCTTGACAACCCTGTTTAATTACCGTCTCATCCCGTATTACATTTGAAAAGTAATCTTGACAACCCTGTTTAATTACCGTCTCATCCCGTATTACATTTGAAAAGTAATCTTGACAACCCTGTTTAATTACCGTCTCATCCCGTATTACATTTTAAAAGTAATCTTGACAACCCTGTTTAATTACCGTCTCATCCCGTATTACATTTTAAAAGTAATCTTGACAACCCTGTTTAATTACCGTCTCATCCCGTATTACATTTTAAAAGTAATCTTGACAACCCTGTTTAATTACCGTCTCATCCCGTATTACATTTTAAAAGTAATCTTGACAACCCTGTTTAATTACCATCTCATCCCGTATTACATTTTAAAAGTAATCTTGACAACCCTGTTTAATTACCGTCTCATCCTGCTGGAGATCTTCCTCCCCCTCCAATCAGATTTCCATTTAATTTCACATTTAGATTCTGATATGTAAATGCCACCAGGAGCTGCCCACGCCACCCTGACATTATAAAACTGGAATAATGGTGTTAATAGTTTGGGGGGTGGGGGGGTCAACATGTCACACTTGCTCAGCTGAGGAATTGGCATGTCTGCTGTGTGTGTGTGTTTGTGTGTGTGTGTGTGTGTGTGTGTGTGTGTGTGTGTGTGTGTGTGTGTGTGTGTGTGTGTGTGTGTGTGCATGCTCTGTTTCAAGATGTTAAATGTGCATCTCAGTAACATTACACAAGAAACCCCATACACATGCGCACAGATGCAAAGACACCCATGTGTGTGCACACACACTCACGCACACACACACACACACAGACACACACACACACACACACACACAGATGGGAAGGCAGTTAATATGAGTTGGCGGTGGTTGATCTAGTGATTTAAATGTCAATGGGCAACATTCTCTACCCTCTCTCTTCTCTCTGCTCTTCAGAGAAGTGCTATGAGAAAATCAGACCATCAGACCCCCCAACCGCTCTTGACCCCCGATACATGTGGGCTGAATGACAAGTGGCTTAAACGGAATGTGCATGACCACGCATAGATGATTAGCGCTATTTAACACCTCAAAAATAGCATAAGGGCTTATAACAACCGTTGTATGACTGTTGTTGCTTTTGATTAACGTTATCCATTTGTTATTTGTTTTTTACTAGTTATGCTGCTAGCCAGTATTACTACTATCATACCGTCTTCATACATGTGTCACTGTACATACAGTATTATACTACAACTCTGTACATACTTCTGATTAGCACTACACTCAGTAGTACTAATTAATATATTTTATTCCCAGTTTAATCACCTGTGCATTGTATATTACTATTGCACTTTATTGTTACATTTGCACTCTGGTTGGATGCCAAACTTCTTTCCGTTGTACTGTACAGTACTTGTGCTGTATGATGACAATACATTTGAACCTAATCTAATCTAATAAACAAGGAGATGGCCAAACTGAAAGTGTTCACACTTGGCACCAAATATACCATATAAGGCCAGTTATCGTAAATGGTAAATGGACTGCATTTATATAGTGCTTTTATCCAAAGCCACTTACACATTCACAAACCGATAGCAGAGGCAACCATGGAAGCTGTTCATCGGGAGCAGTTAGGGGTTGATCTTGCTCATGGACATTTCGACACGCTGCCAGGTGCAGCTGGAATCTAACTGGGGACCTTCAGATGACCAGACGACCACTCTACCTCCTGAGCCACTGTTGTGTGTCGTGTGCACACAGAAGAGGAAATCCACTTCTTAAACGTTGTCCAAAATGGAGCAAAGTGAAATAATTACTTTAAAGGCACTGACATACAGGAGCTGGTGTCTGAACTGCTGTCTGAGCTGCTGTCTGAGCTGCTGTCTGAACTGCTGTCTGAGCTGCTGTCTGAACTGCTGTCTGAACTGCTGTCTGAGCTGCTGTCTGAACTGCTGTCTGAACTGCTGTCTGAGCTGCTGTCTGAACTGCTGTCTGAGCTGCTGTCTGAACTGCTGTCTGAACTGCTGTCTGTCTGAACTGCTGTCTGAGCTGCTGTCTGAACTGCTGTCTGTCTGAACTGCTGTCTGAGCTGCTGTCTGAACTGCTGTCTGAGCTGCTGTCTGAACTGCTGTCTGTCTGAACTGCTGTCTGTCTGAACTGCTGTCTGAGCTGCTGTCTGAACTGCTGTCTGAGCTGCTGTCTGAACTGCTGTCTGTCTGAACTGCTGTCTGAACTGCTGTCTGAACTGCTGTCTGTCTGAACTGCTGTCTGTCTGAACTGCTGTCTGAACTGATGTCTGTCTGAACTGCTGTCTGAACTGTTGTCTGAACTGCTGTCTGAACTGATGTCTGAACTGGTGTCTGAACTGCTGTCTGTCTGAACTGCTGTCTGAACTGCTGTCTGAGCTGCTGTCTGAACTGCTGTCTGAACTGCTGTCTGAACTGCTGTCTGAGCTGCTGTCTGAACTGCTGTCTGAACTGCTGTCTGAGCTGCTGTCTGAACTGCTGTCTGAACTGCTGTCTGTCTGAACTGCTGTCTGAACTGCTGGCTCAGCTGCTGTCTGAACTGCTGTCTGTCTGAACTGCTGTCTGAACTGCTGTCTGAACTGCTGTCTGAGCTGATGTCTGAACTGCTGTCTGAGCTGCTGTCTGAACTGCTGTCTGAACTGCTGTCTAAACTGCTGTCTGAACTGCTGTCTGTCTGAACTGCTGTCTGAGCTGCTGTCTGAACTGCTGTCTGAGCTGCTGTCTGAACTGCTGTCTGTCTGAACTGCTGTCTGAACTGCTGTCTGAACTGCTGTCTGTCTGAACTGCTGTCTGAACTGCTGTCTGAACTGCTGTCTGAACTGCTGTCTGAACTGTTGTCTGAGCTGCTGTCTGAACTGCTGTCTGAGCTGCTGTCTGAACTGCTGTCTGTCTGAACTGCTGTCTGAACTGTTGTCTGTCTGAACCGCTGTCTGAACTGCTGTCTGAGCTGCTGTCTGAACTGCTGTCTGTCTGAACTGCTGTCTGACCTGCTGTCTGAACTGCTGTCTGAACTGCTTTCTGAACTGCTGTCTGTCTGAACTGCTGTCTGAACTGTTGTCTGTCTGAACTGCTGTCTGAACTGCTGTCTGTCTGAACTGCTGTCTGAACTGTTGTCTGTCTGAACCGCTGTCTGAAATGATGTATGAACTGGTGTCTGAACTGCTGTCTGTCTGAACTGCTGTCGTCTGAACTGCTGTCTGAACTGCTGTCTGTCTGAGCTGCTGTCTGAGCTGCTGTCTGAGCTGCTGTCTGAGCTGCTGTCTGAACTGCTGTCTGTCTGAACTGCTGTCTGAACTGCTGTCTGTCTGAACTGCTGTCTGAACTGATGTCTGAACTGGTGTCTGAACTGCTGTCTGTCTGAACTGCTGTCTGAGCTGCTGTGTGAACTGCTGTCTGAGATGCTGTCTGAACTGCTGTCTGAACTGCTGTCTGTCTGAACTGCTGTCTGAACTGCTGTCTGAACTGCTTTCTGAACTGCTGTCTGAACTGCTGTCTGAACTGATGTATGTCTGAACTGCTGTCTGAACTGCTGTCTGAACTGCTGTCTGTCTGAGCTGCTGTTTGAACTGCTGTCTGAGCTGCTGTCTGAACTGCTGTCTGAACTGCTGTCTGAACTACTGTCTGTCTGAAATGCTGTCTGTCTGAGCTGCTGTCTGTCTGAACTGCTGTCTGAACTGATGTCTGAACTGATGTCTGAGCTGCTGTCTGAACTGCTGTCTGAACTGCTGTCTGAGCTGCTGTCTGAACTACTGTCTGTCTGAAATGCTGTCTGTCTGAGCTGCTGTCTGTCTGAGCTGCTGTCTGAACTGATATCTGAACTGATGTCTGAGCTGCTGTCTGAACTGCTGTCTGAACTGCTGTCTGAACTGCTGTCTGTCTGAGCTGCTGTCTGTATGAGCTGCTGTCTGAACTACTGTCTGAACTGCTGTCTGAACTGCTGTCTGAACTACTGTCTGTCTGAACTGCTGTCTGAACTGCTGTCTGAACTGCTGTCTGAACTGCTGTCTGAACTGATGTCTGTCTGAACTGCTGTCTGTCTGAACTGCTGTCTGAGCTGCTGTCTGAACTGCTGTCTGAACTGCTGTCTGAACTACTGTCTGTCTGAACTGCTGTCTGTCTGAACTGCTGTCTGAACTGCTGTCTGAACTGCTGTCTGAACTGCTGTCTGAGCTGCTGTCTGAGCTGCTGTCTGTCTGAACTGCTGTCTGAACTGCTGTCTGTCTGAACTGCTGTGTGAGCTGCTCTCTGTCTGAACTGCTGTCTGAACTGCTGTCTGAGCTGCTGCCTGAACTGATGTCTGAACTGCTGTCTGAACTGCTGTCTGAGCTGCTGTCTGAACTGCTGCCTGAGCTGCTGTCTGAACTGCTGTATGTCTGAACTGCTGTCTGTCTGAACTGCTGTCTGAGCTGATGTCTGAACTGCTGTCTGAGCTGCTGTCTGAACTGCTGTCTGAACTGCTGTCTGAACTGCTGTCTGAGCTGCTGTCTGAGCTGCTGTCTGTCTGAACTGCTGTCTGAACTGCTGTCTGTCTGAACTGCTGTCTGAGCTGCTGTCTGAACTGCTGTCTGAACTGCTGTCTGAGCTGCTGTCTGAACTGCTGTCTGAACTGCTGTCTGAGCTGCTGCCTGAACTGATGTCTGAACTGCTGTCTGAACTGCTGTCTGAGCTGCTGTCTGAGCTGCTGTCTGAACTGCTGTCTGAGCTGCTGTCTGAACTGCTGTATGTCTGAACTGCTGTCTGTCTGAACTGCTGTCTGAGCTGATGTCTGAACTGCTGTCTGAGCTGCTGTCTGAACTGCTGTCTGAATTGCTGTCTGAACTGCTCTCTGAACGGCTGTCTGTCTGAACTGCTGTCTGAACTGCTGTCTGAACTGCTGTCTGAACTGCTGTCTGTCTGAACTGCTGTTTGAACCGCTGTCTGAACTGCTGTCTGAACTGATGTCTGAACTGGTGTCCGAACTGCTGTCTGTCTGAACTGCTGTCTGAACTGCTGTCTGAGCTGCTGTCTGAGCTGCTGTCTGAACTGCTGTCTGAGCTGCTGTCTGAACTGCTGTCTGAACTGCTGTCTGAACTGCTGTCTGAGCTGCTGTCTGAACTGCTGTCTGAACTGCTGTCTGTCTGAACTGCTGTCTGAGCTGCTGTCTGTCTGAACTGCTGTCGTCTGAACTGCTGTCTGAACTGCTGTCTGAACTGCTGTCTGAGCTGCTGTCTGAACTGCTGTCTGAACTGGTGTCTGAACTGCTGTCTGAGCTGCTGTCTGAACTGCTGTCTGAGCTGCTGTCTGAACTGCTGTCTGAACTGCTGTCTGAACTGCTGTCTGAACTGCTGTCTGTCTGAACTGCTTTCTGAGATGCTGTCTGAACTGCTGTCTGAACTGCTGTCTGAACTGCTGTCTGTCTGAACTGCTGTCTGAACTGCTTTCTGAACTGCTGTCTGAACTGCTGTCTGACCTGCTGTCTGAACTGCTGTCTCAACTGATGTCTGTCTGAACTGCTGTCTGAGCTGCTGTCTGAACTGCTGTCTGTCTGAACTGGTGTCTGTCTGAACTGCTGTCTGAACTGCTGTCTGAGCTGCTGTCTGAACTGCTGTCTGAACTGCTGTCTGAACTGCTGTCTGAACTGATGTCTGAACTGATGTCTGAGCTGCTGTCTGAACTGCTGTCTGAACTGCTGTCTGAACTGCTGTCTGAACTACTGTCTGTCTGAACTGCTGTCTGTCTGAGCTGCTGTCTGTCTGAGCTGCTGTCTGAACTGATGTCTGAACTGATGTCTGAGCTGCTGTCTGAACTGCTGTCTGAACTGCTGTCTGAACTGCTGTCTGTCTGAGCTGCTGTCTGTATGAGCTGCTGTCTGAACTGCTGTCTGAACTGCTGTCTGAGCTGCTGTCTGAACTGCTGTCTGAACTGCTGTCTGAACTACTGTCTGAACTGCTGTCTGAGCTACTGTCTGTCTGAACTGCTGTCTGAACTGCTGTCTGAACTGCTGTCTGTCTGAACTGCTGTCTGAACTGCTGTCTGTCTGAACTGCTGTCTGAGCTGATGTCTGAACTGCTGTCTGAGCTGCTGTCTGTCTGAGCTGCTGTCTGAACTGCTGTCTGAACTGCTGTCTGAACTGCTGTCTGAACTGATGTCTGAACTGGTGTCTGAACTGCTGTCTGTCTGAACTGCTGTCTGAGCTGCTGTGTGAACTGCTGTCTGAGATGCTGTCTGAACTGCTGTCTGAACTGCTGTCTGTCTGAACTGCTGTCTGAACTGCTGTCTGAACTGCTTTCTGAACTGCTGTCTGAACTGCTGTCTGAACTGATGTATGTCTGAACTGCTGTCTGAACTGCTGTCTGAACTGCTGTCTGTCTGAGCTGCTGTTTGAACTGCTGTCTGAGCTGCTGTCTGAACTGCTGTCTGAACTGCTGTCTGAACTACTGTCTGTCTGAAATGCTGTCTGTCTGAGCTGCTGTCTGTCTGAACTGCTGTCTGAACTGATGTCTGAACTGATGTCTGAGCTGCTGTCTGAACTGCTGCCTGAACTGCTGTCTGAACTGCTGTCTGAACTGCTGTCTGAACTGCTGTCTGAACTGCTGTCTGAACTGCTGTCTGAGCTGCTGTCTGAACTGCTGTCTGTCTGAACTGCTGTCTGAACCGCTGTCTGAACTGCTGTCTGAACTGATGTCTGAACTGGTGTCTGAACTGCTGTCTGTCTGAACTGCTGTCTGAACTGCTGTCTGAGCTGCTGTCTGAACTGCTGTCTGAGATGCTGTCTGAACTGCTGTCTGAACTGCTGTCTGAACTGCTGTCTGAACTGCTGTCTGTCTGAACTGCTGTCTGAACTGCTTTCTGAACTGCTGTCTGAACTGCTGTCTGACCTGCTGTCTGAACTGCTGTCTCAACTGATGTCTGTCTGAGCTGCTGTCTGAACTGCTGTCTGTCTGAACTGGTGTCTGTCTGAACTGCTGTCTGAACTGCTGTCTGAACTGCTGCCTGAGCTGCTGTCTGAACTGCTGTCTGTCTGAACTGCTGTCTGTCTGAACTGCTGTCTGAACTGCTGTCTGAACTGCTGTCTGTCTGAACTGCTGTCTGAGCTGATGTCTGAACTGCTGCCTGAACTGCTGTCTGAACTGCTGTCTGAACTGCTGTCTGAACTGCTGTCTGTCTGAACTGCTGTCTGAACTGCTGTCTGAACTGCTGTCTGAACTGCTGTCTGAACTGCTGTCTGAACTGCTGTCTGTCTGAACTGCTGTCTGAACTGCTGTCTGAGCTGCTGTCTGAACTGCTGTCTGAACTGCTGTCTGTCTGAACTGCTGTCTGAACTGCTGTCTGAACTGCTTTCTGAACTGCTGTCTGAACTGCTGTCTGAACTGATGTCTGAACTGCTGTCTGAACTACTGTCTGTCTGAACTGCTGTCTGAACTGCTGTCTGAACTGCTGTCTGAACTGCTGTCTGAACTGATGTCTGTCTGAACTGCTGTCTGTCTGAACTGCTGTCTGAGCTGCTGTCTGAACTGCTGTCTGAACTGCTGTCTGAACTGCTGTCTGAACTACTGTCTGTCTGAACTGCTGTCTGAACTGCTGTCTGTCTGAACTGCTGTCTGAACTGCTGTCTGAACTGCTGTCTGAGCTGCTGTCTGAGCTGCTGTCTGTCTGAACTGCTGTCTGAACTGCTGTCTGTCTGAACTGCTGTGTGAGCTGCTCTCTGTCTGAACTGCTGTCTGAACTGCTGTCTGAGCTGCTGCCTGAACTGATGTCTGAACTGCTGTCTGAACTGCTGTCTGAGCTGCTGTCTGAACTGCTGCCTGAGCTGCTGTCTGAACTGCTGTATGTCTGAACTGCTGTCTGTCTGAACTGCTGTCTGAGCTGATGTCTGAACTGCTGTCTGAGCTGCTGTCTGAACTGCTGTCTGAACTGCTGTCTGAACTGCTGTCTGAGCTGCTGTCTGAGCTGCTGTCTGTCTGAACTGCTGTCTGAACTGCTGTCTGTCTGAACTGCTGTCTGAGCTGCTGTCTGAACTGCTGTCTGAACTGCTGTCTGAGCTGCTGTCTGAACTGCTGTCTGAACTGCTGTCTGAGCTGCTGCCTGAACTGATGTCTGAACTGCTGTCTGAACTGCTGTCTGAGCTGCTGTCTGAGCTGCTGTCTGAACTGCTGTCTGAGCTGCTGTCTGAACTGCTGTATGTCTGAACTGCTGTCTGTCTGAACTGCTGTCTGAGCTGATGTCTGAACTGCTGTCTGAGCTGCTGTCTGAACTGCTGTCTGAATTGCTGTCTGAACTGCTCTCTGAACGGCTGTCTGTCTGAACTGCTGTCTGAACTGCTGTCTGAACTGCTGTCTGTCTGAACTGCTGTTTGAACCGCTGTCTGAACTGCTGTCTGAACTGATGTCTGAACTGGTGTCCGAACTGCTGTCTGTCTGAACTGCTGTCTGAACTGCTGTCTGAGCTGCTGTCTGAGCTGCTGTCTGAACTGCTGTCTGAGCTGCTGTCTGAACTGCTGTCTGAACTGCTGTCTGAACTGCTGTCTGAGCTGCTGTCTGAACTGCTGTCTGAACTGCTGTCTGTCTGAACTGCTGTCTGAGCTGCTGTCTGTCTGAACTGCTGTCGTCTGAACTGCTGTCTGAACTGCTGTCTGAACTGCTGTCTGAGCTGCTGTCTGAACTGCTGTCTGAACTGCTGTCTGAACTGCTGTCTGAGCTGCTGTCTGAACTGCTGTCTGAGCTGCTGTCTGAACTGCTGTCTGAACTGCTGTCTGAACTGCTGTCTGAGCTGCTGTCTGAGCTGCTGTCTGAGCTGCTGTCTGAGCTGCTGTCTGAACTGCTGTCTGTCTGAACTGCTGTCTGACCTGCTGTCTGAACTGCTGTCTGAACTGCTGTCTGAACTGCTTTCTGAACTGCTGTCTGAACTGCTGTCTGTCTGAACTGCTGTCTGAACTGTTGTCTGTCTGAACTGCTGTCTGAACTGTTGTCTGTCTGAACTGCTGTCTGAACTGTTGTCTGTCTGAACCGCTGTCTGAAATGATGTATGAACTGGTGTCTGAACTGCTGTCTGTCTGAACTGCTGTCGTCTGAACTGCTGTCTGAACTGCTGTCTGTCTGAACTGCTGTCTGAGCTGCTGTCTGAGCTACTGTCTGAACTGCTGTCTGAACTGCTGTCTGAACTGCTGTCTGAGCTGCTGTCTGAGCTGCTGTCTGAACTGCTGTCTGAACTGCTGTCTGAGCTGCTGTCTGAACTGATGTCTGAACTGCTGTCTGTCTGAACTGCTGTCTGTCTGAGCTGCTGTCTGAACTGCTGTCTGAGCTGCTGTCTGAGCTGCTGTCTGAGCTGCTGTCTGAACTGCTGCCTGAGCTGCTGTCTGAACTGCTGTCTGTCTGAACTGCTGTCTGTCTGAACTGCTGTCTGAACTGCTGTCTGAACTGCTGTCTGTCTGAACTGCTGTCTGAGCTGATGTCTGAACTACTGCCTGAACTGCTGTCTGAACTGCTGTCTGAACTGCTGTCTGAACTGCTGTCTGAACTGCTGTCTGAACTGCTGTCTGAGCTGCTGTCTGAACTGCTGTCTGTCTGAACTGCTGTCTGAACCGCTGTCTGAACTGCTGTCTGAACTGATGTCTGAACTGGTGTCTGAACTGCTGTCTGTCTGAACTGCTGTCTGAACTGCTGTCTGAGCTGCTGTCTGAACTGCTGTCTGAGATGCTGTCTGAACTGCTGTCTGAACTGCTGTCTGAACTGCTGTCTGTCTGAACTGCTGTCTGAACTGCTTTCTGAACTGCTGTCTGAACTGCTGTCTGACCTGCTGTCTGAACTGCTGTCTCAACTGATGTCTGTCTGAACTGCTGTCTGAGCTGCTGTCTGAACTGCTGTCTGTCTGAACTGGTGTCTGTCTGAACTGCTGTCTGAACTGCTGTCTGAACTGCTGCCTGAGCTGCTGTCTGAACTGCTGTCTGTCTGAACTGCTGTCTGTCTGAACTGCTGTCTGAACTGCTGTCTGAACTGCTGTCTGTCTGAACTGCTGTCTGAGCTGATGTCTGAACTGCTGCCTGAACTGCTGTCTGAACTGCTGTCTGAACTGCTGTCTGAACTGCTGTCTGTCTGAACTGCTGTCTGAACTGCTGTCTGAACTGCTGTCTGAACTGCTGTCTGAACTGCTGTCTGAGCTGCTGTCTGAACTGCTGTCTGTCTGAACTGCTGTCTGAACTGCTGTCTGTCTGAACTGCTGTCTGAACTGTTGTCTGTCTGAACCGCTGTCTGAACTGCTGTCTGAGCTGCTGTCTGAACTGCTGTCTGTCTGAACTGCTGTCTGACCTGCTGTCTGAACTGCTGTCTGAACTGCTTTCTGAACTGCTGTCTGTCTGAACTGCTGTCTGAACTGTTGTCTGTCTGAACTGCTGTCTGAACTGCTGTCTGTCTGAACTGCTGTCTGAACTGTTGTCTGTCTGAACCGCTGTCTGAAATGATGTATGAACTGGTGTCTGAACTGCTGTCTGTCTGAACTGCTGTCGTCTGAACTGCTGTCTGAACTGCTGTCTGTCTGAGCTGCTGTCTGAGCTGCTGTCTGAGCTGCTGTCTGAGCTGCTGTCTGAACTGCTGTCTGTCTGAACTGCTGTCTGAACTGCTGTCTGTCTGAACTGCTGTCTGAACTGATGTCTGAACTGGTGTCTGAACTGCTGTCTGTCTGAACTGCTGTCTGAGCTGCTGTGTGAACTGCTGTCTGAGATGCTGTCTGAACTGCTGTCTGAACTGCTGTCTGTCTGAACTGCTGTCTGAACTGCTGTCTGAACTGCTTTCTGAACTGCTGTCTGAACTGCTGTCTGAACTGATGTATGTCTGAACTGCTGTCTGAACTGCTGTCTGAACTGCTGTCTGTCTGAGCTGCTGTTTGAACTGCTGTCTGAGCTGCTGTCTGAACTGCTGTCTGAACTGCTGTCTGAACTACTGTCTGTCTGAAATGCTGTCTGTCTGAGCTGCTGTCTGTCTGAACTGCTGTCTGAACTGATGTCTGAACTGATGTCTGAGCTGCTGTCTGAACTGCTGTCTGAACTGCTGTCTGAGCTGCTGTCTGAACTACTGTCTGTCTGAAATGCTGTCTGTCTGAGCTGCTGTCTGTCTGAGCTGCTGTCTGAACTGATATCTGAACTGATGTCTGAGCTGCTGTCTGAACTGCTGTCTGAACTGCTGTCTGAACTGCTGTCTGTCTGAGCTGCTGTCTGTATGAGCTGCTGTCTGAACTACTGTCTGAACTGCTGTCTGAACTGCTGTCTGAACTACTGTCTGTCTGAACTGCTGTCTGAACTGCTGTCTGAACTGCTGTCTGAACTGCTGTCTGAACTGATGTCTGTCTGAACTGCTGTCTGTCTGAACTGCTGTCTGAGCTGCTGTCTGAACTGCTGTCTGAACTGCTGTCTGAACTACTGTCTGTCTGAACTGCTGTCTGTCTGAACTGCTGTCTGAACTGCTGTCTGAACTGCTGTCTGAACTGCTGTCTGAGCTGCTGTCTGAGCTGCTGTCTGTCTGAACTGCTGTCTGAACTGCTGTCTGTCTGAACTGCTGTGTGAGCTGCTCTCTGTCTGAACTGCTGTCTGAACTGCTGTCTGAGCTGCTGCCTGAACTGATGTCTGAACTGCTGTCTGAACTGCTGTCTGAGCTGCTGTCTGAACTGCTGCCTGAGCTGCTGTCTGAACTGCTGTATGTCTGAACTGCTGTCTGTCTGAACTGCTGTCTGAGCTGATGTCTGAACTGCTGTCTGAGCTGCTGTCTGAACTGCTGTCTGAACTGCTGTCTGAACTGCTGTCTGAGCTGCTGTCTGAGCTGCTGTCTGTCTGAACTGCTGTCTGAACTGCTGTCTGTCTGAACTGCTGTCTGAGCTGCTGTCTGAACTGCTGTCTGAACTGCTGTCTGAGCTGCTGTCTGAACTGCTGTCTGAACTGCTGTCTGAGCTGCTGCCTGAACTGATGTCTGAACTGCTGTCTGAACTGCTGTCTGAGCTGCTGTCTGAGCTGCTGTCTGAACTGCTGTCTGAGCTGCTGTCTGAACTGCTGTATGTCTGAACTGCTGTCTGTCTGAACTGCTGTCTGAGCTGATGTCTGAACTGCTGTCTGAGCTGCTGTCTGAACTGCTGTCTGAATTGCTGTCTGAACTGCTCTCTGAACGGCTGTCTGTCTGAACTGCTGTCTGAACTGCTGTCTGAACTGCTGTCTGAACTGCTGTCTGTCTGAACTGCTGTTTGAACCGCTGTCTGAACTGCTGTCTGAACTGATGTCTGAACTGGTGTCCGAACTGCTGTCTGTCTGAACTGCTGTCTGAACTGCTGTCTGAGCTGCTGTCTGAGCTGCTGTCTGAACTGCTGTCTGAGCTGCTGTCTGAACTGCTGTCTGAACTGCTGTCTGAACTGCTGTCTGAGCTGCTGTCTGAACTGCTGTCTGAACTGCTGTCTGTCTGAACTGCTGTCTGAGCTGCTGTCTGTCTGAACTGCTGTCGTCTGAACTGCTGTCTGAACTGCTGTCTGAACTGCTGTCTGAGCTGCTGTCTGAACTGCTGTCTGAACTGGTGTCTGAACTGCTGTCTGAACTGCTGTCTGAGCTGCTGTCTGAACTGCTGTCTGAACTGCTGTCTGAACTGCTGTCTGAACTGCTGTCTGTCTGAACTGCTTTCTGAGATGCTGTCTGAACTGCTGTCTGAACTGCTGTCTGAACTGCTGTCTGTCTGAACTGCTGTCTGAACTGCTTTCTGAACTGCTGTCTGAACTGCTGTCTGACCTGCTGTCTGAACTGCTGTCTCAACTGATGTCTGTCTGAACTGCTGTCTGAGCTGCTGTCTGAACTGCTGTCTGTCTGAACTGGTGTCTGTCTGAACTGCTGTCTGAACTGCTGTCTGAGCTGCTGTCTGAACTGCTGTCTGAACTGCTGTCTGAACTGCTGTCTGAACTGATGTCTGAACTGATGTCTGAGCTGCTGTCTGAACTGCTGTCTGAACTGCTGTCTGAACTGCTGTCTGAACTACTGTCTGTCTGAACTGCTGTCTGTCTGAGCTGCTGTCTGTCTGAGCTGCTGTCTGAACTGATGTCTGAACTGATGTCTGAGCTGCTGTCTGAACTGCTGTCTGAACTGCTGTCTGAACTGCTGTCTGTCTGAGCTGCTGTCTGTATGAGCTGCTGTCTGAACTGCTGTCTGAACTGCTGTCTGAGCTGCTGTCTGAACTGCTGTCTGAACTGCTGTCTGAACTACTGTCTGAACTGCTGTCTGAGCTACTGTCTGTCTGAACTGCTGTCTGAACTGCTGTCTGAACTGCTGTCTGTCTGAACTGCTGTCTGAACTGCTGTCTGTCTGAACTGCTGTCTGAGCTGATGTCTGAACTGCTGTCTGAGCTGCTGTCTGTCTGAGCTGCTGTCTGAACTGCTGTCTGAACTGCTGTCTGAACTGCTGTCTGAACTGATGTCTGAACTGGTGTCTGAACTGCTGTCTGTCTGAACTGCTGTCTGAGCTGCTGTGTGAACTGCTGTCTGAGATGCTGTCTGAACTGCTGTCTGAACTGCTGTCTGTCTGAACTGCTGTCTGAACTGCTGTCTGAACTGCTTTCTGAACTGCTGTCTGAACTGCTGTCTGAACTGATGTATGTCTGAACTGCTGTCTGAACTGCTGTCTGAACTGCTGTCTGTCTGAGCTGCTGTTTGAACTGCTGTCTGAGCTGCTGTCTGAACTGCTGTCTGAACTGCTGTCTGAACTACTGTCTGTCTGAAATGCTGTCTGTCTGAGCTGCTGTCTGTCTGAACTGCTGTCTGAACTGATGTCTGAACTGATGTCTGAGCTGCTGTCTGAACTGCTGCCTGAACTGCTGTCTGAACTGCTGTCTGAACTGCTGTCTGAACTGCTGTCTGAACTGCTGTCTGAACTGCTGTCTGAGCTGCTGTCTGAACTGCTGTCTGTCTGAACTGCTGTCTGAACCGCTGTCTGAACTGCTGTCTGAACTGATGTCTGAACTGGTGTCTGAACTGCTGTCTGTCTGAACTGCTGTCTGAACTGCTGTCTGAGCTGCTGTCTGAACTGCTGTCTGAGATGCTGTCTGAACTGCTGTCTGAACTGCTGTCTGAACTGCTGTCTGAACTGCTGTCTGTCTGAACTGCTGTCTGAACTGCTTTCTGAACTGCTGTCTGAACTGCTGTCTGACCTGCTGTCTGAACTGCTGTCTCAACTGATGTCTGTCTGAGCTGCTGTCTGAACTGCTGTCTGTCTGAACTGGTGTCTGTCTGAACTGCTGTCTGAACTGCTGTCTGAACTGCTGCCTGAGCTGCTGTCTGAACTGCTGTCTGTCTGAACTGCTGTCTGTCTGAACTGCTGTCTGAACTGCTGTCTGAACTGCTGTCTGTCTGAACTGCTGTCTGAGCTGATGTCTGAACTGCTGCCTGAACTGCTGTCTGAACTGCTGTCTGAACTGCTGTCTGAACTGCTGTCTGTCTGAACTGCTGTCTGAACTGCTGTCTGAACTGCTGTCTGAACTGCTGTCTGAACTGCTGTCTGAACTGCTGTCTGTCTGAACTGCTGTCTGAACTGCTGTCTGAGCTGCTGTCTGAACTGCTGTCTGAACTGCTGTCTGTCTGAACTGCTGTCTGAACTGCTGTCTGAACTGCTTTCTGAACTGCTGTCTGAACTGCTGTC
Organism: Notolepis coatsorum; assembly: GCF_963971535.1. Lineage (NCBI taxonomy): Eukaryota > Metazoa > Chordata > Actinopteri > Aulopiformes > Paralepididae > Notolepis > Notolepis coatsorum. Next base: position 116,280,664 of record NC_140166.1, read on the forward strand.
TGAACTGATGTCTGAACTGCTGTCTGAACTACTGTCTGTCTGAACTGCTGTCTGAACTGCTGTCTGAACTGCTGTCTGAACTGCTGTCTGAACTGATGTCTGTCTGAACTGCTGTCTGTCTGAACTGCTGTCTGAGCTGCTGTCTGAACTGCTGTCTGAACTGCTGTCTGAACTGCTGTCTGAACTACTGTCTGTCTGAACTGCTGTCTGAACTGCTGTCTGTCTGAACTGCTGTCTGAACTGCTGTCTGAACTGCTGTCTGAGCTGCTGTCTGAGCTGCTGTCTGTCTGAACTGCTGTCTGAACTGCTGTCTGTCTGAACTGCTGTGTGAGCTGCTCTCTGTCTGAACTGCTGTCTGAACTGCTGTCTGAGCTGCTGCCTGAACTGATGTCTGAACTGCTGTCTGAACTGCTGTCTGAGCTGCTGTCTGAACTGCTGCCTGAGCTGCTGTCTGAACTGCTGTATGTCTGAACTGCTGTCTGTCTGAACTGCTGTCTGAGCTGATGTCTGAACTGCTGTCTGAGCTGCTGTCTGAACTGCTGTCTGAACTGCTGTCTGAACTGCTGTCTGAGCTGCTGTCTGAGCTGCTGTCTGTCTGAACTGCTGTCTGAACTGCTGTCTGTCTGAACTGCTGTCTGAGCTGCTGTCTGAACTGCTGTCTGAACTGCTGTCTGAGCTGCTGTCTGAACTGCTGTCTGAACTGCTGTCTGAGCTGCTGCCTGAACTGATGTCTGAACTGCTGTCTGAACTGCTGTCTGAGCTGCTGTCTGAGCTGCTGTCTGAACTGCTGTCTGAGCTGCTGTCTGAACTGCTGTATGTCTGAACTGCTGTCTGTCTGAACTGCTGTCTGAGCTGATGTCTGAACTGCTGTCTGAGCTGCTGTCTGAACTGCTGTCTGAATTGCTGTCTGAACTGCTCTCTGAACGGCTGTCTGTCTGAACTGCTGTCTGAACTGCTGTCTGAACTGCTGTCTGTCTGAACTGCTGTTTGAACCGCTGTCTGAACTGCTGTCTGAACTGATGTCTGAACTGGTGTCCGAACTGCTGTCTGTCTGAACTGCTGTCTGAACTGCTGTCTGAGCTGCTGTCTGAGCTGCTGTCTGAACTGCTGTCTGAGCTGCTGTCTGAACTGCTGTCTGAACTGCTGTCTGAACTGCTGTCTGAGCTGCTGTCTGAACTGCTGTCTGAACTGCTGTCTGTCTGAACTGCTGTCTGAGCTGCTGTCTGTCTGAACTGCTGTCGTCTGAACTGCTGTCTGAACTGCTGTCTGAACTGCTGTCTGAGCTGCTGTCTGAACTGCTGTCTGAACTGCTGTCTGAACTGCTGTCTGAGCTGCTGTCTGAACTGCTGTCTGAGCTGCTGTCTGAACTGCTGTCTGAACTGCTGTCTGAACTGCTGTCTGAGCTGCTGTCTGAGCTGCTGTCTGAGCTGCTGTCTGAGCTGCTGTCTGAACTGCTGTCTGTCTGAACTGCTGTCTGACCTGCTGTCTGAACTGCTGTCTGAACTGCTGTCTGAACTGCTTTCTGAACTGCTGTCTGAACTGCTGTCTGTCTGAACTGCTGTCTGAACTGTTGTCTGTCTGAACTGCTGTCTGAACTGTTGTCTGTCTGAACTGCTGTCTGAACTGTTGTCTGTCTGAACCGCTGTCTGAAATGATGTATGAACTGGTGTCTGAACTGCTGTCTGTCTGAACTGCTGTCGTCTGAACTGCTGTCTGAACTGCTGTCTGTCTGAACTGCTGTCTGAGCTGCTGTCTGAGCTACTGTCTGAACTGCTGTCTGAACTGCTGTCTGAACTGCTGTCTGAGCTGCTGTCTGAGCTGCTGTCTGAACTGCTGTCTGAACTGCTGTCTGAGCTGCTGTCTGAACTGATGTCTGAACTGCTGTCTGTCTGAACTGCTGTCTGTCTGAGCTGCTGTCTGAACTGCTGTCTGAGCTGCTGTCTGAGCTGCTGTCTGAGCTGCTGTCTGAACTGCTGCCTGAGCTGCTGTCTGAACTGCTGTCTGTCTGAACTGCTGTCTGTCTGAACTGCTGTCTGAACTGCTGTCTGAACTGCTGTCTGTCTGAACTGCTGTCTGAGCTGATGTCTGAACTACTGCCTGAACTGCTGTCTGAACTGCTGTCTGAACTGCTGTCTGAACTGCTGTCTGAACTGCTGTCTGAACTGCTGTCTGAGCTGCTGTCTGAACTGCTGTCTGTCTGAACTGCTGTCTGAACCGCTGTCTGAACTGCTGTCTGAACTGATGTCTGAACTGGTGTCTGAACTGCTGTCTGTCTGAACTGCTGTCTGAACTGCTGTCTGAGCTGCTGTCTGAACTGCTGTCTGAGATGCTGTCTGAACTGCTGTCTGAACTGCTGTCTGAACTGCTGTCTGTCTGAACTGCTGTCTGAACTGCTTTCTGAACTGCTGTCTGAACTGCTGTCTGACCTGCTGTCTGAACTGCTGTCTCAACTGATGTCTGTCTGAACTGCTGTCTGAGCTGCTGTCTGAACTGCTGTCTGTCTGAACTGGTGTCTGTCTGAACTGCTGTCTGAACTGCTGTCTGAACTGCTGCCTGAGCTGCTGTCTGAACTGCTGTCTGTCTGAACTGCTGTCTGTCTGAACTGCTGTCTGAACTGCTGTCTGAACTGCTGTCTGTCTGAACTGCTGTCTGAGCTGATGTCTGAACTGCTGCCTGAACTGCTGTCTGAACTGCTGTCTGAACTGCTGTCTGAACTGCTGTCTGTCTGAACTGCTGTCTGAACTGCTGTCTGAACTGCTGTCTGAACTGCTGTCTGAACTGCTGTCTGAGCTGCTGTCTGAACTGCTGTCTGTCTGAACTGCTGTCTGAACTGCTGTCTGAACTGCTGTCTGAACTGCTGTCTGAACTGCTGTCTGTCTGAACTGCTGTCTGAACTGCTGTCTGAGCTGCTGTCTGAACTGCTGTCTGTCTGAACTGCTGTCTGAACCGCTGTCTGAACTGCTGTCTGAACTGATGTCTGAACTGGTGTCTGAACTGCTGTCTGTCTGAACTGCTGTCTGAACTGCTGTCTGAGCTGCTGTCTGAGCTGCTGTCTGAACTGCTGTCTGAACTGCTGTCTGTCTGAACTGCTGTCTGTCTGAACTGCTTTCTGAGATGCTGTCTGAACTGCTGTCTGAACTGCTGTCTGAACTGCTGTCTGTCTGAACTGCTGTCTGAACTGCTTTCTGAACTGCTGTCTGAACTGCTGTCTGACCTGCTGTCTGAACTGCTGTCTCAACTGATGTCTGTCTGAACTGCTGTCTGAGCTGCTGTCTGAACTGCTGTCTGTCTGAACTGGTGTCTGTCTGAACTGCTGTCTGAACTGCTGTCTGAACTGCTGTCTGAGCTGCTGTCTGAACTGCTGTCTGAACTGCTGTCTGAACTGCTGTCTGAACTGATGTCTGAACTGATGTCTGAGCTGCTGTCTGAACTGCTGTCTGAACTGCTGTCTGAACTGCTGTCTGAACTACTGTCTGTCTGAACTGCTGTCTGTCTGAGCTGCTGTCTGTCTGAGCTGCTGTCTGAACTGATGTCTGAACTGATGTCTGAGCTGCTGTCTGAACTGCTGTCTGAACTGCTGTCTGAACTGCTGTCTGTCTGAGCTGCTGTCTGTATGAGCTGCTGTCTGAACTGCTGTCTGAACTGCTGTCTGAGCTGCTGTCTGAACTGCTGTCTGAACTGCTGTCTGAACTACTGTCTGAACTGCTGTCTGAGCTACTGTCTGTCTGAACTGCTGTCTGAACTGCTGTCTGAACTGCTGTCTGTCTGAACTGCTGTCTGAACTGCTGTCTGTCTGAACTGCTGTCTGAGCTGATGTCTGAACTGCTGTCTGAGCTGCTGTCTGTCTGAGCTGCTGTCTGAACTGCTGTCTGAACTGCTGTCTGAACTGCTGTCTGAACTGCTGTCTGAACTACTGTCTGTCTGAACTGCTGTCTGAACTGCTTTCTGTCTGAACTGCTGTCTGAACTGCTGTCTGAACTGCTGTCTGAACTGCTGTCTGAGCTGCTGTCTGAGCTGCTGTCTGTCTGAACTGCTGTCTGAACTGCTGTCTGATCTGCTCTCTGTCTGAACTGCTGTCGGACTGAGCTGCTGTCTGAACTGCTGTCTGTCTGAGCTGCTGTCTGAACTGTTGTCTGAACTGCTGTCTGTCTGAGCTGCTGTCTGAACTGCTGTCTGTCTGAACTGCTGTCTGTCTGAACTGCTGTCTGAACTGCTGTCTGAACTGCTGTCTGTCTGAACTGCTGTATGTCTGAACTGCTGTCTGAACTGCTGTCTGTCTGAACTGCTGCCTGAGCTGCTGTCTGAACTGCTGTCTGTCTGAACTGCTGTCTGAACTGCTGTCTGAGCTGCTGTCTGTCTGAACTGCTGTCTGAACTGCTGTCTGAACTGCTGTCTGAACTGCTGTCTGAGCTGCTGTCTGAACTGCTGTCTGAACTGTTGTCTGTCTGAACTGCTGTCTGAACTGCTGTCTGAGCTGCTGTCTGAACTGCTGTCTGTCTGAACTGCTGTCTGAACTGCTGTCTGAACTGCTGTCTGAGCTGCTGTCTGAACTGCTGTCTGTCTGAACTGCTGTCTGAACTGCTGTCTGAGCTGCTGTCTGAACTGCTGTCTGAACTGCTGTCTGGACTGCTGTCTGAATTACTGTCTGAACTGCTGTCTGAGCTGCTGCCTGAACTGATGTCTGAACTGCTGTCTGAACTGCTGTCTGTCTGAACTGCTGTCTGAACTGCTGTCTGCGCTGCTGTCTGTCTGAACTGCTGTCTGAACTGCTGTCTGTCTGAACTGCTGTCTGAACTGCTGTCTGTCTGAACTGCTGTCTGAACTGCTGTCTGAACTGCTCTCTGTCTGAACTGCTGTCTGAACTGATGTCTGAGCTGCTGTCTGTCTGAACTGCTGTCTGAACTGCTGTCTGTCTGAACTGCTGTCTGAACTGCTGTCTGAACTGCTGTCTGTCTGAACTGCTGTCTGTCTGAACTGCTGCCTGAACTGCTGTCTGAGCTGCTGTCTGAGCTGCTGTCTGTCTGAACTGCTGTCTGTCTGAACTTCTGTCTGTCTGAGCTGCTGTCTGAGCTGCTGTCTGTCTGAACTGCTGTCTGAACTGCTGTCTGATCTGCTCTCTGTCTGAACTGCTGTCGGACTGAGCTGCTGTCTGAACTGCTGTCTGTCTGAGCTGCTGTCTGAACTGTTGTCTGAACTGCTGTCTGAGCTGCTGTCTGAACTGCTGTCTGTCTGAACTGCTGTCTGAACTGCTGTCTGAGCTGCTGTCTGTCTGAACTGCTGTCTGAACTGCTGTCTGAACTGCTGTCTGAGCTGCTGTCTGAACTGCTGTCTGAACTGTTGTCTGTCTGAACTGCTGTCTGAACTGCTGTCTGAGCTGCTGTCTGAACTGCTGTCTGTCTGAACTGCTGTCTGAACTGCTGTCTGAACTGCTGTCTGAGCTGCTGTCTGAACTGCTGTCTGTCTGAACTGCTGTCTGAACTGCTGTCTGAGCTGCTGTCTGAACTGCTGTCTGAACTGCTGTCTGGACTGCTGTCTGAACTGCTGTCTGAGCTGCTGCCTGAACTGATGTCTGAACTGCTGTCTGAACTGCTGTCTGTCTGAACTGCTGTCTGTCTGAACTGCTGTCTGAACTGCTGTCTGAGCTGCTGTCTGTCTGAACTGCTGTCTGAACTGCTGTCTGGCTGAACTGCTGTCTGAACTGCTGTCTGAACTGCTGTCTGAGCTGCTGTCTGAACTGCTGTCTGTCTGAACTGCTGTCTGAACTGATGTCTGAGCTGCTGTCTGTCTGAACTGCTGTCTGAACTGCTGTCTGTCTGAACTGCTGTCTGTCTGAACTGCTGCCTGAACTGCTGTCTGAGCTGCTGTCTGAGCTGCTGTCTGTCTGAACTGCTGTCTGTCTGAACTTCTGTCTGTCTGAGCTGCTGTCTGAGCTGCTGTCTGAACTGCTGTCTGAACTGCTGTCTGTCTGAGCTGCTGTCTGAACTGCTGTCTGTCTGAGCTGCTGTCTGAACTGCTGTCTGTCTGAACTGCTGTCTGAGCTGCTGTCTGAACTGCTGTCTGAACTGCTGTCTGAGCTGCTGTCTGAACTGCTGTCTGAACTGCTGTCTGTCTGAGCTGCTGTCTGAACTGCTGTCTGTCTGAACTGCTGTCTGAACTGCTGTCTGAACTGCTGTCTGATCTGCTGTCTGTCTGAACTGCTGTCTGAACTGCTGTCTGAACTGCTGTCTGAACTGCTGTATGAGCTGCTGTCTGTCTGAACTGCTGTCTGTCTGAACTGCTGTCTGAACTGCTGTCTGTCTGAACTGCTGTCTGAACTGCTGTCTGAGCTGCTGTCTGAACTGCTGTCTGAACTGCTGTCTGGACTGCTGTCTGAACTACTGTCTGAACTGCTGTCTGAGCTGCTGTCTGAACTGCTGTCTGAACTGTTGTCTGAACTGCTGTCTGAACTGCTGTCTGAGCTGCTGTCTGAACTGCTGTCTGAACTGCTGTCTGAGCTGCTGTCTGAACTGCTGTCTGAACTGCTGTCTGAGCTGCTGTCTGTCTGAACTGCTGTCTGAACTGCTGTCTGAGCTGCTGTCTGTCTGAACTGCTGTCTGAACTGCTGTCTGTCTGAACTGCTGTCTGAACTGCTGTCTGAACTGCTGTCTGAGCTGCTGTCTGAACTGCTGTCTGAACTGCTGTCTGAACTGCTGTCTGAGCTGCTGTCTGAACTGCTGTCTGAACTGCTGTCTGTCTGAACTGCTGTCTGAACTGATGTGTGAGCTGCTGTCTGTCTGAACTGATGTCTGAACTGCTGTCTGTCTGAGCTGCTGTCTGAACTGCTGTCTGTCTGAACTGCTGTCTGTCTGAACTGCTGCCTGAACTGCTGTCTGAGCTGCTGTCTGAACTGCTGTCTGTCTGAACTTCTGTCTGTCTGAGCTGCTGTCTGAGCTGCTGTCTGTCTGAACTGCTGTCTGAACTGCTGTCTGAACTGCTGTCTGTCTGAACTGCTGTCTGAACTGCTGCCTGAACTGCTGTCTGAGCTGCTGTCTGAGCTGCTATCTGAGCTGCTGTCTGTCTGAACTGCTGTCTGAACTGCTGTCTGTCTGAACTTCTGTCTGTCTGAGCTGCTGTCTGAGCTGCTGTCTGAACTGCTGTCTGAACTGCTGTCTGAGCTGCTGCCTGAACTGATGTCTGAACTGCTGTCTGAACTGCTGTCTGAACTGCTGTCTGAGCTGCTGTCTGAGCTGCTGTCTGAACTGCTGTCTGTCTGAACTTCTGTCTGTCTGAGCTGCTGTCTGAACTGCTGTCTGAACTGCTGTCTGTCTGAACTGCTGTCTGTCTGAACTGCTGCCTGAACTGCTGTCTGAGCTGCTGTCTGAGCTGCTGTCTGTCTGAACTGCTGTCTGAACTGCTGTCTGTCTGAACTGCTGCCTGAACTGCTGTCTGAGCTGCTGTCTGAGCTGCTGTCTGTCTGAACTGTTGTCTGAGCTGCTGTCTGAGCTGCTGTCTGTCTGAACTGCTGTCTGAACTGCTGTCTGTCTGAACTTCTGTCTGTCTGAGCTGCTGTCTGAGCTGCTGTCTGAACTGCTGTCTGAGCTGCTGTCTGAGCTGCTGTCTGTCTGAACTGCTGTCTGAACTGCTGTCTGTCTGAACTTCTGTCTGTCTGAGCTGCTGTCTGAGCTGCTATCTGAGCTGCTGTCTGAACTGCTGTCTGAACTGCTGTCTGTCTGAACTTCTGTCTGTCTGAGCTGCTGTCTGAGCTGCTGTCTGAACTGCTGTCTGAACTGCTGTCTGTCTGAGCTGCTGTCTGAACTGCTGTCTGTCTGAACTGCTGTCTGAGCTGCTGTCTGAGCTGCTGTCTGAACTGCTGTCTGTCTGAACTGCTGTCTGAGCTGCTGTCTGAGCTGCTGTCTGAACTGCTGTCTGTCTGAACTGCTGTCTGAACTGATGTCTGTCTGAACTGCTGTCTGAGCTGCTGTCTGAACTGCTGTCTGAACTGCTGTCTGTCTGAGCTGCTGTCTGAACTGCTGTCTGTCTGAACTGCTGTCTGAACTGCTGTCTGATCTGCTGTCTGTCTGAACTGCTGTCTGAACTGCTGCCTGAACTGCTGTATGAGCTGCTGTCTGAACTGCTGTCTGAACTGCTGTCTGAGCTGCTGTCTGAACTGCTGTCTGTCTGAACTGCTGTCTGAACTGCTGTCTGTCTGAACTGCTGTCTGAACTGCTGTCTGTCTGAACTGCTGTCTGAACTGCTGTCTGAGCTGCTGTCTGAACTGCTGTCTGTCTGAACTGCTGTCTGAGCTGCTGTCTGAGCTGCTGTCTGAACTGCTGTCTGTGTGAACTGCTGTCTGAACTGCTGTCTGTCTGAACTGCTGTCTGAGCTGCTGTCTGAACTGCTGTCTGAACTGCTGTCTGAACTGCTGTCTGAACTGCTGTCTGAGCTGCTGTCTGAACTGCTGTCTGAACTGCTGTCTGGACTGCTGTCTGAACTACTGTCTGAACTGCTGTCTGAGCTGCTGTCTGAACTGCTGTCTGAACTGTTGTCTGAACTGCTGTCTGAGCTGCTGTCTGAACTGCTGTCTGAGCTGCTGTCTGAGCTGCTGTCTGTCTGAACTGCTGTCTGAACTGCTGTCTGATCTGCTCTCTGTCTGAACTGCTGTCGGACTGAGCTGCTGTCTGAACTGCTGTCTGTCTGAGCTGCTGTCTGAACTGTTGTCTGAACTGCTGTCTGTCTGAGCTGCTGTCTGAACTGCTGTCTGTCTGAACTGCTGTCTGTCTGAACTGCTGTCTGAACTGCTGTCTGAACTGCTGTCTGTCTGAACTGCTGTATGTCTGAACTGCTGTCTGAACTGCTGTCTGTCTGAACTGCTGCCTGAGCTGCTGTCTGAACTGCTGTCTGTCTGAACTGCTGTCTGAACTGCTGTCTGAGCTGCTGTCTGTCTGAACTGCTGTCTGAACTGCTGTCTGAACTGCTGTCTGAACTGCTGTCTGAGCTGCTGTCTGAACTGCTGTCTGAACTGTTGTCTGTCTGAACTGCTGTCTGAACTGCTGTCTGAGCTGCTGTCTGAACTGCTGTCTGTCTGAACTGCTGTCTGAACTGCTGTCTGAACTGCTGTCTGAGCTGCTGTCTGAACTGCTGTCTGTCTGAACTGCTGTCTGAACTGCTGTCTGAGCTGCTGTCTGAACTGCTGTCTGAACTGCTGTCTGGACTGCTGTCTGAATTACTGTCTGAACTGCTGTCTGAGCTGCTGCCTGAACTGATGTCTGAACTGCTGTCTGAACTGCTGTCTGTCTGAACTGCTGTCTGAACTGCTGTCTGCGCTGCTGTCTGTCTGAACTGCTGTCTGAACTGCTGTCTGTCTGAACTGCTGTCTGAACTGCTGTCTGTCTGAACTGCTGTCTGAACTGCTGTCTGAACTGCTCTCTGTCTGAACTGCTGTCTGAACTGATGTCTGAGCTGCTGTCTGTCTGAACTGCTGTCTGAACTGCTGTCTGTCTGAACTGCTGTCTGAACTGCTGTCTGAACTGCTGTCTGTCTGAACTGCTGTCTGTCTGAACTGCTGCCTGAACTGCTGTCTGAGCTGCTGTCTGAGCTGCTGTCTGTCTGAACTGCTGTCTGTCTGAACTTCTGTCTGTCTGAGCTGCTGTCTGAGCTGCTGTCTGTCTGAACTGCTGTCTGAACTGCTGTCTGATCTGCTCTCTGTCTGAACTGCTGTCGGACTGAGCTGCTGTCTGAACTGCTGTCTGTCTGAGCTGCTGTCTGAACTGTTGTCTGAACTGCTGTCTGAGCTGCTGTCTGAACTGCTGTCTGTCTGAACTGCTGTCTGAACTGCTGTCTGAGCTGCTGTCTGTCTGAACTGCTGTCTGAACTGCTGTCTGAACTGCTGTCTGAGCTGCTGTCTGAACTGCTGTCTGAACTGTTGTCTGTCTGAACTGCTGTCTGAACTGCTGTCTGAGCTGCTGTCTGAACTGCTGTCTGTCTGAACTGCTGTCTGAACTGCTGTCTGAACTGCTGTCTGAGCTGCTGTCTGAACTGCTGTCTGTCTGAACTGCTGTCTGAACTGCTGTCTGAGCTGCTGTCTGAACTGCTGTCTGAACTGCTGTCTGGACTGCTGTCTGAACTGCTGTCTGAGCTGCTGCCTGAACTGATGTCTGAACTGCTGTCTGAACTGCTGTCTGTCTGAACTGCTGTCTGTCTGAACTGCTGTCTGAACTGCTGTCTGAGCTGCTGTCTGTCTGAACTGCTGTCTGAACTGCTGTCTGGCTGAACTGCTGTCTGAACTGCTGTCTGAACTGCTGTCTGAGCTGCTGTCTGAACTGCTGTCTGTCTGAACTGCTGTCTGAACTGATGTCTGAGCTGCTGTCTGTCTGAACTGCTGTCTGAACTGCTGTCTGTCTGAACTGCTGTCTGTCTGAACTGCTGCCTGAACTGCTGTCTGAGCTGCTGTCTGAGCTGCTGTCTGTCTGAACTGCTGTCTGTCTGAACTTCTGTCTGTCTGAGCTGCTGTCTGAGCTGCTGTCTGAACTGCTGTCTGAACTGCTGTCTGTCTGAGCTGCTGTCTGAACTGCTGTCTGTCTGAGCTGCTGTCTGAACTGCTGTCTGTCTGAACTGCTGTCTGAGCTGCTGTCTGAACTGCTGTCTGAACTGCTGTCTGAGCTGCTGTCTGAACTGCTGTCTGAACTGCTGTCTGTCTGAGCTGCTGTCTGAACTGCTGTCTGTCTGAACTGCTGTCTGAACTGCTGTCTGAACTGCTGTCTGATCTGCTGTCTGTCTGAACTGCTGTCTGAACTGCTGTCTGAACTGCTGTCTGAACTGCTGTATGAGCTGCTGTCTGTCTGAACTGCTGTCTGTCTGAACTGCTGTCTGAACTGCTGTCTGTCTGAACTGCTGTCTGAACTGCTGTCTGAGCTGCTGTCTGAACTGCTGTCTGAACTGCTGTCTGGACTGCTGTCTGAACTACTGTCTGAACTGCTGTCTGAGCTGCTGTCTGAACTGCTGTCTGAACTGTTGTCTGAACTGCTGTCTGAACTGCTGTCTGAGCTGCTGTCTGAACTGCTGTCTGAACTGCTGTCTGAGCTGCTGTCTGAACTGCTGTCTGAACTGCTGTCTGAGCTGCTGTCTGTCTGAACTGCTGTCTGAACTGCTGTCTGAGCTGCTGTCTGTCTGAACTGCTGTCTGAACTGCTGTCTGTCTGAACTGCTGTCTGAACTGCTGTCTGAACTGCTGTCTGAGCTGCTGTCTGAACTGCTGTCTGAACTGCTGTCTGAACTGCTGTCTGAGCTGCTGTCTGAACTGCTGTCTGAACTGCTGTCTGTCTGAACTGCTGTCTGAACTGATGTGTGAGCTGCTGTCTGTCTGAACTGATGTCTGAACTGCTGTCTGTCTGAGCTGCTGTCTGAACTGCTGTCTGTCTGAACTGCTGTCTGTCTGAACTGCTGCCTGAACTGCTGTCTGAGCTGCTGTCTGAACTGCTGTCTGTCTGAACTTCTGTCTGTCTGAGCTGCTGTCTGAGCTGCTGTCTGTCTGAACTGCTGTCTGAACTGCTGTCTGAACTGCTGTCTGTCTGAACTGCTGTCTGAACTGCTGCCTGAACTGCTGTCTGAGCTGCTGTCTGAGCTGCTATCTGAGCTGCTGTCTGTCTGAACTGCTGTCTGAACTGCTGTCTGTCTGAACTTCTGTCTGTCTGAGCTGCTGTCTGAGCTGCTGTCTGAACTGCTGTCTGAACTGCTGTCTGAGCTGCTGCCTGAACTGATGTCTGAACTGCTGTCTGAACTGCTGTCTGAACTGCTGTCTGAGCTGCTGTCTGAGCTGCTGTCTGAACTGCTGTCTGTCTGAACTTCTGTCTGTCTGAGCTGCTGTCTGAACTGCTGTCTGAACTGCTGTCTGTCTGAACTGCTGTCTGTCTGAACTGCTGCCTGAACTGCTGTCTGAGCTGCTGTCTGAGCTGCTGTCTGTCTGAACTGCTGTCTGAACTGCTGTCTGTCTGAACTGCTGCCTGAACTGCTGTCTGAGCTGCTGTCTGAGCTGCTGTCTGTCTGAACTGTTGTCTGAGCTGCTGTCTGAGCTGCTGTCTGTCTGAACTGCTGTCTGAACTGCTGTCTGTCTGAACTTCTGTCTGTCTGAGCTGCTGTCTGAGCTGCTGTCTGAACTGCTGTCTGAGCTGCTGTCTGAGCTGCTGTCTGTCTGAACTGCTGTCTGAACTGCTGTCTGTCTGAACTTCTGTCTGTCTGAGCTGCTGTCTGAGCTGCTATCTGAGCTGCTGTCTGAACTGCTGTCTGAACTGCTGTCTGTCTGAACTTCTGTCTGTCTGAGCTGCTGTCTGAGCTGCTGTCTGAACTGCTGTCTGAACTGCTGTCTGTCTGAGCTGCTGTCTGAACTGCTGTCTGTCTGAACTGCTGTCTGAGCTGCTGTCTGAGCTGCTGTCTGAACTGCTGTCTGTCTGAACTGCTGTCTGAGCTGCTGTCTGAGCTGCTGTCTGAACTGCTGTCTGTCTGAACTGCTGTCTGAACTGATGTCTGTCTGAACTGCTGTCTGAGCTGCTGTCTGAACTGCTGTCTGAACTGCTGTCTGTCTGAGCTGCTGTCTGAACTGCTGTCTGTCTGAACTGCTGTCTGAACTGCTGTCTGATCTGCTGTCTGTCTGAACTGCTGTCTGAACTGCTGCCTGAACTGCTGTATGAGCTGCTGTCTGAACTGCTGTCTGAACTGCTGTCTGAGCTGCTGTCTGAACTGCTGTCTGTCTGAACTGCTGTCTGAACTGCTGTCTGTCTGAACTGCTGTCTGAACTGCTGTCTGTCTGAACTGCTGTCTGAACTGCTGTCTGAGCTGCTGTCTGAACTGCTGTCTGTCTGAACTGCTGTCTGAGCTGCTGTCTGAGCTGCTGTCTGAACTGCTGTCTGTGTGAACTGCTGTCTGAACTGCTGTCTGTCTGAACTGCTGTCTGAGCTGCTGTCTGAACTGCTGTCTGAACTGCTGTCTGAACTGCTGTCTGAACTGCTGTCTGAGCTGCTGTCTGAACTGCTGTCTGAACTGCTGTCTGGACTGCTGTCTGAACTACTGTCTGAACTGCTGTCTGAGCTGCTGTCTGAACTGCTGTCTGAACTGTTGTCTGAACTGCTGTCTGAGCTGCTGTCTGAACTGCTGTCTGAACTGCTGTCTGAGCTGCTGTCTGAACTGCTGTCTGAACTGCTGTCTGAGCTGATGTCTGTCTGAACTGCTGTCTGAACTGCTGTCTGAGCTGCTGTCTGAACTGCTGTCTGAACTGCTGTCTGAACTGCTGTCTGAACTGCTGTCTGTCTGAACTGCTGTCTGAACTGCTGTCTGTCTGAACTGCTGTCTGAACTGCTGTCTGTCTGAACTGCTGTCTGTCTGAACTGCTGTCTGAGCTGCTGCCTGAACTGCTGTCTGAACTGCTGTCTGAACTGCTGTCTGAGCTGCTGCCTGAACTGCTGTCTGAACTGCTGTCTGAGCTGCTGTCTGAACTGCTGTCTGAGCTGCTGTCTGAGCTGCTGTCTGAACTGCTGTCTGAACTGCTGTCTGAGCTGCTGTCTGAACTGCTGTCTGAACTACTGTCTGAACTGCTGTCTGAACTGCTGTCTGAGCTGCTGTCTGAGCTGCTGTCTGAGCTGCTGCCTGAACTGATGTCTGAACTGCTATCTGAGCTGCTGTCTGAACTGCTGTCTGTCTGAACTGCTGTCTGTCTGAGCTGCTGTCTGAACTGCTGTCTGAACTGCTGTCTGAGCTGCTGTCTGTCTGAACTGGTGTCTGGGCTGCTGTCTGAGCTGCTGTCTGAACTGCTGTCTGAACTGATGTCTGAACTGCTGTCTGTCTGAGCTGCTGTCTGAACTGCTGTCTGAACTGCTGTCTGTCTGAGCTGCTGTCTGAACTGCTGTCTGAGCTGCTCCAATCCAATCCAACTTTATTTATATAGCACGTTTAAAAACAACAAAGTTGACCAAAGTGCTTCACAATCAATCAATAATATAGTAAAAAACACATAGACTAAACACAATACAATGCACACAGAACTACAAACAAATTACGGCAGCAGACTGTAATTTTTTTTAAATGCTAGGGAGAACAGATGTGTTTTAAGATGGGATTTAATAATAATAATAATAATAATAATAATAATAGATCAAATTTATATAGCGCCTTTCATAGAACCCAAGGTCGCTTAAACATTGGGAGCGTTGGGGCCAGCCTAATGTGGGGGGGGGGGCAACTCGTTCCAGAGTTTGGGGGCTGTAACCTCAAACGCACGGCCCCCCCTGTTCTTTAGCCTGGATTTGGGGAGAACAAGGAGGGACTGGTCAGCAGACAACAGAGACCATAATAAGGTGTAGGTGCAGGATCTCGGTGAGGTAGGGTGGGGCCAGACCATTTATTGCTTTATATGCAAACAACAGGATCTTAAAATGGATCCTAAACTGCACAGGCAGCCAATGAAGGGAGGCGAGGACAGGAGTGATGTGCTCCCGTTTGCGTGTCCCTGTCAACAGCCGAGCAGCAGCGTTTTGGACCAGCTGAAGACACGACAGCGAGGCCTGGCCAACGTAGAGCGTGTTACAGTAATCCAGCCGTGTTGTCACAAAGGCATGCATAACTGTCTCAAAGTCTTTAAATGAGAGAAGAAGCTTGACTTTGGAGAATTGCTTCAGCTGGAAGAAGCTGGACCTAACCACAGAGTTAATCTGTTTGTCCATTTTAAATGCATTGTCTATTTTCACCCCCAGATTGGTAACTATGGGTTTGACACATGAGTCAAGGGGGCCCATGTCTAGAGATGAGGTACCAGGCCCGCTTGGTCCGAACATAATGACCTCGGTTTTTTTTGTCATTAACATTTTTAAAGTTTTAGAGTTTTAGGGTTTTAGAGTGTTGGGATCATCACGCTTTAAAGGCAGGTATAATTGTAGGTCGTCTGTATAAAAATGGAATGAGATGCCATGGTTCTTGATAATAGACCCTAAGGGGAGCAGATCAGTGGCGGCTGCTGACCAAATGTTTTGGTGAAGCACAAATTATTATATTAATAATACATCCCCCAATGTGTGTGTCAGTAGTGGCTGGTGAGTTAAAAAATTGGGGAGGACGGGAGATAATAAAGAAGTACAGACACAGTGTGGTTATGAAGACAGCAGACAGACACTACAGTTAAAGACGCTAGTCTTTAATATCTTAGTAATACTCCAAGGCTAGTAATAAATACCTTGGAGTAATTCTTGACACAACCCTCACTTACACACATCACAACAATAGCTTAGTCAAGAAGGCAAATCAAAAACTATTTGTTTACAGCAAGATCAGACCATTTCTCATCCTCACTGTTTCAAACACATCAGATGTGTTACACAGTCCTCATATCCGTCCTAGTTACACACAGTCCTCATATCCCTCCTAGTTACACATACACAAAGTCCTCATATCCCTCCTAGTTACACATACACACAGTCCTCATATCCCTCCTAGTTACACATACACACAGTCCTTATATCCCTCCTAGTTACACATACACACAGTCCTCATATCCCTCCTAGTTACACATACACACAGTCCTCATATCCCTCCTAGTTACACAGTCCTCATATCCATCCTAGTTACACATACACACAGTCCTCATATCCCTCCTAGTTACACACGGTCCTCATATCCCTCCTAGTTACACACAGTCCTCATATCCCTCCTAGTTACACAGAACTGTATCTCTCTCAACCAAAGCTCTACTAGTAGTCAACTTCAACCAGCTGATATAGATGATGTCTGCTCTACAGTAACTAACTCAAGAATCAAGAGGTTTATTTGTCACATACATACCAGGGCATACAGTGAAAATGCGGGACACATACACACAGTTGCAAGAGTGAGAGCAGCACATCACCAGTTATCAAGTGTATACTTCATAGACAGTCACGTTAGCTACCGGTTGTGCGGCTAGCTAACGTTAGCTCTCGATGAGACTTATTTTGTACTTACCTATAAACGCATGACACAGCCCCTCCACAAAATCCACTTGAGAACAGATGTGTAATAAAGTCCAATAGGCCCTCATTCATTAGATCCAAAGCATCAATTGCTTTTCCTCGACTCTAACGCTAGTTTAGCAGCTAATGGCTAATGGCTAAACAGCTGATTTTGTAAACAAAACAGAACGAGCCTGCCTGCATTCATTCACATGTAAATCTAACTCCTCCCCCGCGAGGACAGCTGAGCCGTGAGACAAAGTCTCTAAACAGGATGACTTTACACAAAGTAATCTTACCTTTATACAGGGCTGTACAGTGCGACATATATATTGCACGTGCTACAGCAACAGCGGTCTGTGCGATGAATGGATTTACTTCAGTAGCACTGGTGCGATAGGCATTCGGTTCATATCGATACTCTTATTTTGAAAATCCTGTCGCAGGTCTCATTTCCGCCTAAGCGCAGCTTCAGCTATAATAACTATGGCTCCGGCAGCTAGCAACGCTCATTTCGATACTCTTATTTTGAAAATCCGTGGTGTCGTGACTCATATCCGCTCCACAGCATACAGCTCTGACACAACAGTACTCGTCTCAGTAGCGTCTGGAACGCGGACATTGCAACATAGCAAGGCTAGTGTGCTTATTCCGCGACCCAAAACAAATCCCTGCTGTTTTATTCCGCAACGGGTCAAATGCATATAACATGCTTTGCAATCCTCGCCATTCCTTTATGACCACGTCGTGTTTAAGACCGGAATTAACGTCCCGTTAGCATAAGCTAACAACAAGCTAAAACCCTGTTCAGAGCGACAGAGAACAGCAGAGTGGGGACTGGGAAGGAGGGGCATTCTCCCTTCTGTGTGTGTGCGTTTGAAAAGATATGATGAAGTCAGACGAGTATATTATATTGATAGTAAATGTACTGAGTGTGGACAGATGATGTTGATATTTAAACATAAAAAATACAATACATAATAAATGTATGCATGGTCATCATGCAACATAAAACAATTGCAGGAACGGTTTGGGAGAGGAAGGGGTTTTAGGTTGCGTGTTCCAAAAAAAATTTACTTAAAGTTTAAAGCTCAATATATCAAAACGTGGCACTTTATAGTGAACAGGAGGTCTATTTGTATTAAAAACAATAAATAGTTTTTCATTTAAATGTCTGGAAGAGCTAAAAACATTTTTTCCAAATTATATTTGTTACCTTTTGAGTTGATCTAAATGTTACTGACTGCTTTATAGATACTAAAACTGTTCGCTTTTATAATGAACATGTTCTTAAAAACTCAAATTCATTCAATCTAAAAAAATAAGAGGAAAAAAAGAAAATTAAGTTTCAAGCCTGTCTCAGGCAGTTTGCAGACGGCCGAGTTCTAGTCGATATTGCTGTGCGGCTCTGATTGGATCTTAAGTTTGTCAGCACAATGTGGCACGGCGTAAACGCCAATCAATCAAGTGCGCTGAACCTCACTATCTGCCTTTTTTAAACTCAAATACCCTATTTTGATTGGATAATTATATTCTTAAGCCCAACCCGTGCAATCTTTGTGCAGTGAGTGATTGACACCTGGCCATTATGTGTTACTGTTATGGGATCGGGCCAGGTCAGAGAGCTCAGAGCTGTCACTTGGACATTTTTGAAGAAAAAAAAATTCACAGAGGAAAACATTTCTAATAGAGAAATAATAATAATAATAAGAAAAAAGATAAAGAAAATATATATGTATATTAATAATAATATATATATATTTTTTTTCTGTATATTCTAGTGAAGTACTGCCTCACTAGTTGTCATGCAATAACCTCCACTGGAGCAGATACAGAGCGAAGAGGAGGCGCGCCAGGATGGAACCTTGAGGTACCAGAGGGGGGGGGGGGGGGAGCAGATGATTGCCCTGATACACAGCAAAGCTCCTATCTGACAGATATGACCTGAACCACTCTAGAGCAGTACCTCTGATGCCCACATGGTGCTCTAGGCGGGATATGAGGATGGAGTGGTACTGTATCAAAAGCAGTTGTGAGATCCAATAGCACAAGGATGATGGAGTTCCCAGAGTCAGCTGCTAACAAAAGATAATCAAACACTCAGTAGAGCTGACTCTGTGCTGTGGAGGGCTTTAAAACATGACTGGAATACACCAAACATTCTGTGTGTATTTAAGGACTGTAGCTGGATGGTTAACACTTTCTCTAAAATCTTAGAGATAAGTGAGCTTAGAGATAGGTCTAAAATGTTAAAAGAAAAAAAAAAGCTAGTTTTTTTCTAATGGTGTCCCATTTTTTTAAAAACCGAGGGGGGAGAACATCAGTGGAAGAGCCAGATGGCTTCATTTGAGCAATAATTTTCTTCAGACAGGAGTGACATTGGCTCAAAATGACTAAAAACAGCAGAGCAATTTACAATAATAGATGGGTCATAAGAAGGGGGTAAAATACAGGCTCTAATAGTTGCAATCTTGTCAACAAAGACATTTAAAAACGCTTCACATGTTTCGGCAGACGCTACACTGCAGCTGGATTGGGGGGGGGGTTTAGAACAGAGTTAAGAGTGTTAAAAAGGACACAGGGCTTGTGACAGTTGTTTCAATAATGTCAGCAAAATACTTATTTTTCTGGGCTTTGGCAATGTTCTAATATTTACAACAACTATCCTTTAATTAAAATATCATAAGAAACCTGCAGCTTATCTTTCCTCCATTTTCGTTCAGCTTTCCTACATTCCTTTTTTTTTATCCTCTTTTTCTCCGCCTGATTTTCTATTTTTCTCCCCATCCCAATTTAGTCGCTATGCCAATTCCCCCCCTCCCCTACCTGGTTGTTGTGCACATGTTCCTCCTACTGGTCGGTACAAGGGAACCCTGAAGTCTACCACACGCTTCCTCCGACACATGTGGAGACAGCCAGTGGCTCTTTTTTCACCTGGCAGCGAGGACTCTCATTGGTGAAGCGTAACGCGTGGGAGGTCACGCTGCCTTCACCATTTCCTGCCTTTCGCTGAGCAGGCGCCCATACCTGACCTGTAGGCGTGGCTGTCCACAACGGCAGATTACCACCCTCGACTTCCCTCCCGCTAACTCAGCCAAACAAATTAGTATGACGATCGGCCCAAGCCGCAGGCAATGCTGACTCCGGGAGTCGAGACCACAGCATATTGCATTGGTGACGAGCGCAATCTCCGCTACGCCATCCGACCGCCCTAGCTTTCCTACATTCCTGTCGGGCAGCCTGAGTTATATCATTCACGCATGGCTACGTTTTTGGCTTGGGGCGCCTGTCTTTGAGTGGAGCGAAGGTGTCAAGCGTGTTTTGACAGATGGTGTGAAATCTAGAGTTAATCTCCTCTGTTTTACAGTCTGAGAACTCTGAGATACTCTCGATTGTATTATTAAAAGCAACAGAGAACTGAGCGACAGTAGATGGGTTAATCACACGACAAGGCCGGGAAGGTGCACTTTGTATAGTAATATGACACGGGATACAAGTCTCAAATAAGATAAGATAAGATATTCCTTTATTGATCCCCTTGGGGAAATTCAGGCATCATAGCAGCATGTGGGAGGGGGGAGGGGGGGGGGGGGGTACAGGTAGTATAAGACATGGTACAGGTGACATAATTATAGTACAGTGGAGAAGTAAAAATAAAATAGAATAAAAAAAATTCTAAATAAAAAAGCAGTGTAAACAATATAACAAATCAAATCAATATAAGACAGGCTTGTGATCAGAAATAATGGCATCATGGGATCGAATCCAGCTGTCAGCGGTACCTCCGGCTTGGTCAGCCGTCCCTTCTAACACAATTGGCAGTGTTAGCAGGTGGGAAGCCGGTGGGGTGTATGTCCTGGTCGTTGTAAACTGCGGTTCCTACTGGTCGGTCGGGGTGCCTGTTGAGCAGGGAGAGGATCGGGGGGAAATAGCATGAACCTCTGCACGCGTTACATTCCCCCAGTGAGACTCCTCGCTGTCAGGTGAAAAGAAGCAGATGGCTGACTCCACATGTATCGGAGGAGGCATGTGGTAGTTCTACACCCTCCCCAGGCCGACAGTGGGGCAATGCGCGCAACAACCACGAAGGGAATAGGCACAACGATTAAATTGGGATGGGAGAAAAATTCAGAAAAAAAGTGAAAATTTAAAATAAATAAATTATAAAATAAATAGTGGCATCACAAATTTCAACGTTAGAGACAGGTAAACCACAGGATAAGATCAAGTCCAGGGTGTGTCCATGTTTTTGTGTGGGACCAGTCACAGACTGCACCAAATTAAAAGAGTCAATACGATTTAAAAAGTCCCTTGCTAACGGCTTCATAGGACAACAGACATGAATGTTCATATCTCCTAGGATCAGGACACGGTCATACTTTGGCATTATGTCAGACAGGAGTTCAGAAAAGTCCTTGATAAAGTTTTTGTTGTACCTAGGCGGGCGATATATCAGCGCGCAGAGGACAGGGTGGGAGCGGCCCAGCTCAAACTAATTCAGTTCAAACTATACATCATTATAGTATTTTATTTGAAATAAAGAAAAGAAAAATGGTTTGACATGAAACTAGACTTCAAGAGATGCACGTGCCAGTCAATTATAACAACACACAGGAGGGGGACAGGATGAAGTCTCTATCTGTGTAATAATGGATCAAATAATTGGCAATAGGCTATAGTAGAGGCCTGGCTCTGTCTTTGAACAGTGATCAAAGCTGACCTACAGCTCTACCCTCATCTCTGGTGGCAATATATTCTAAAATCAAGAAACCCTTTGTAGCCTACCTTATTCCTGAAGGTACCGTATAGGTTACCTAATAAAGTACCAAATAGGCTTTTTTATTCCCAACACATGTATGGGTTCTCCCTGCCTTTTCCTAAGCCCATCAATCACTATTATGTCATTTGTGTTACGAAACAAAATCTACACGTGGT
Organism: Notolepis coatsorum; assembly: GCF_963971535.1. NCBI lineage: Eukaryota > Metazoa > Chordata > Actinopteri > Aulopiformes > Paralepididae > Notolepis > Notolepis coatsorum. The sequence goes on from NC_140166.1 coordinate 116,301,542, forward strand.
ATCGATATGCATTATATATGTCCTAGATAATAAAAGCTTGAAATTGCGCCAATTTGAATTTGTAGGAGAGATGTGAGTTTAAAAATAACAAAATAAATAATTAAGATTTGTTTCTGACGCACATAATAAGCATCATGCTTAGACTTTTTCCTGCTCTATAAAGCTGATTTTGTTTTCAGAACATAACACAAATATTAGATTACATTAACCACTAATCTAATTTTAAACAACAACATTTTATGGCCAGCCTACATATTATAACACACACTGGGAGGGAAGGTGGGGTTCATTTGTCTTCCTGTTAGCAGCAGCTAACATAGTTAGTAACTATGGCAATCGACTTCTGCTCTTGGGATCATATTTGACAGGGGTGTCACTAGAGTTTTAAGTTCAGGCAGTTGAACCCTTTGAGTACTTTTTGTCACTTGGGGGGTGGGGTACAGCCTCTGACCGTGGTAATTTTGGTCAAACAACCACCTCCCCCCACCTCTGCCTCCACCCTCTCCTCTCCTCTCCTCTCACTCGTACTGAGAGCTCAGAGGAGGACTGATGTGCCTCAATCAACTGAGCCAGTGTTTCTATTGATCGCCCACTCTGTGGCTGTTGTCCCTTGAACAGAAGGTGCGCACATTTTTCATGGATGAAACAATGCAAAGTTACTGTGATGCAGGAATGGCCTAAAGGTAAAAGAGGCCAGCCAGTAACCGAAAGGTCTGGTTTGATCCCCGGCCCCCGACGCGTCTATGCCTTCTACAACGCTGTTCGGTTTCCGGGTTCCTCTGATTGGCCACTAAGCCCACGTGACTGCGCGCTAGCACGCCCCCCTTATCGGCCACTGTCGCGCTGTGAAGCGGAAGCGCCAGCGGGGCGAGGCGGTGGTTTCTCCCCGGCTCCGTGCGCCGCTGACTCGGTCCAGCTCCAGCGGCCGTCTTCCGCCTGTGGTATCCTCTCTCCGAGGCGGCTCGTTCTTATTAATCCCCCATTGTTCAGGTCGACATGGTCGCACAAACACCCGTTGGAGGAGTAGTGGGGGAGAAGAAGAGGAATATTTTTAAATAGCAAGAATTATCGACTGGCAACTCTGTGCTCGTCAGACATGTTAATGTCATGTATGTTGTGTATGTCATAAATGTCGATATGAATTGAAAATGGGGGACCCTGATGTAAACAAGACAAATGTCTTTCTCTGGTCTGCATCCCCTTAACAATTGTGTGTATTGCGCCGTACTGTATTCTACCCATTCTGCAATCTGTCATTCATTTATTCATTAATTTCTCCCCCACTACTCCTCCAACGGGTGTTTGTGCGACCATGTCGACCTGAACAATTTGGGATTAATAAGAACGAGCCGCCTCGGAGAGAGGATACCGCAGGCGGAAGACGGCCGCTGGAGCTGGACCGAGTCAGCGGCGCACGGAGCCGGGGAGAAACCACCGCCTCGCCCCGCTGGCGCTTCCGCTTCACAGCGCGAGAGTGGGCGATAAGGGGGGCAGCTAGCGCGCGGTCACGTGGGCTTAGTGGCCAATCAGAGGAACCCGGAAACCGAACAGCGTTGTAGAAGGCATAGACGCGCCCCCGACAGGAGGGTGTATTCCAGCTGTGAGCTGGTGACGGATGGGTGGCTGGTATTACATCTACGGTGCCCACCATCTCTGCCTAAGTGCCCTTGAGCAAGGCACTGAAGCCCAAAACTGCTTCGGGGGCACTGCACTGCAGGCGACCCTGAACTCTGACCTCTCTGATGAAATGCATATGTGTGGAGGACTGTGTATGTGAAACTAGGAGGGATATAATGACTATGTATGTACTGTAGGAGGGATATGAGGACTGTGGGGCGAATTCACAAAGGGATTGCGCTGCTTTTTCTGACACTATGCCGGTGCAAATAGCTCTGAAACACAGTTTGCTATTCACAAAGCAAGCGCAAAGGGTGAAATACGGTGGTGATTGCGTTGCCCTCAGCATTGCGTCTCGGTGCGTCGGTGGTATTTGCGGGTATTTAAATGAGGTAATATGGTCGGAACATGTTCCCCTTTCTATGCGAATGAGCCTCATCGCAGATACACTCCCAATTCACAAAGATCGGTGCTAATTGCCACATGCAGTTACGTCTTCAGGGATTTGGTGGTAACAAAGCGGATTTATAAATGGGTGTCATTGCCAGCGTCTCAGGTGATCATGGCAGCAGTAATTGTTGCCATGCGAAGGCCTCGTAATGCCAGGCGTGCTCGTGGAAGAATATTTCTAATGAGAATATCACTTTTTGATTTAGGCAAGACCGAAATCATCCGGAGACACAGGTTGCCACCTCAAGCAATTCTTGATCTACTAGATGAAATCAAGGATGATATTGAGCCAGCTACCCAGAGATCCCATGCAATCATATTTATTATTTAAATATTGCTATTTAGCGTTGTCGGCTTTCCCAATGTTGTCGGCGCTTGATTGATAATTTTTTTTTATCAACTTTTTCTCCTTATTTTCTATTTTTCTCCCATCCCAATTTCGAGTTTTCCAATTCTCCCCTCCCCTGTCTTGAACGTTGCTCGACTATGCCCCCCACTGGTCAGTTGTAGGGAGGATAGAAGCCTTGCATCACGTGTCCCCTCCGGTACACGAGGAGGCAGCCTGTCACATCTTTTCACCTGCCAGCGCGGACTCTCAGTGGCGAGGTGTAACACATGGGAGGCTCACACTACCCCCGCTACTTCCTGTCTCTGCTGTGCAGGCGTCCCCCAACCGACCTGTAGGAGTCGCTGTCCACAACGTCCAAATCCCCACCCATCGACTACCACCCCCTAACTCTGCCAATGAGTTAGTGTTAAATGTAAGTAATAATATGATTGAATATAACTGCACTTTAACTGTTCCACAAGAGGGCGCTATAGGCGTAAGGAGACGCAGCTATAGCAGCTGACGTCAGGTAGCAGGTATAAGGGAATGTTCCCTCCCCCTCTGTCTCTCTCTCTCTCTAGCTCTCACGGAGAGCAGGTCTCGTGGTGGAAATGTACATATGAAATAAACCAGGCCAGTTAAGGCTAAAGAGGACCTTGTTGTCATGACCAGTTATTTTGCTCCCCAGTCAAGTCAAGTCAAGAGTCAAGAGTTTTATTTGTCACGGCATACGAGTATACAATGAAATGCGGGTGGTCTTGCCCGCAACGATGTGCAATACAGTGGGTACAACATATAATAGAATCCAATACAAAACAAATTGTGCAATAACAGGTAACAGGTAACATGGTGTGACATCAAAATCAGTATCTGTACATAGTTATTTACAGAGCATATAGGACATGCTAGGTAGCTTTGGTAGTGCAATACACTGTTACTGTTGCTAATACTGATTTAAAGTGGCCTTTCCTTTTGGCAATAAGAGTGAGTGTGTGCGCATGAGTGTGTGCCCGCTCATGTTGAAGTGTTAAAGTGGCTGCTAGTGTGTGAGCGTGCACAGCGTGCGTGTCGTGTGTGTGCTCATGTGTGCTTATGTGTGGATAGTTCAGTGTTCTGTGGTACTCAATGTTCATTGTTCAGGACTCTGATGGCCTGGGGGAAGAAGCTAAGCCTAAGCCTCTCTGTCCTAGTAGCTGGGGTTCGCAGGCGTCTGCCTGACCTCAGCAGCTGAAACAGGCTGTTATTGGGGTGGTGGGGGTCTTTCATTATTCTGCAGGCTCTGGATTTGCACCTCTTGTTGTATAGAACCTGCAGGGGAGGTAGTGCAATACCCGTGGTACGCTCGGCTGAGCGCACCACTCTCTGTAGGGCCTTCTTGTCCTGTGCCGTGCTGTTTCCATACCAGGCAGTGATGTTTCCGGTCAGGATGCTCTCTACAGCTCCTGAGTAGAAGGACTGGAGTATCTTCCCCGATACTCTGAACTTCCTTAACTGTCTCAGGTGGTAGAGGCGCTGTTTCGCCTTCTTTACTACTGTGTCTATGTGTGTTGACCATGTCAGGTCCTCTGAGATGTGGACCCCCAGGTACTTAAAGCTGCTCACCCTGTCCACGGTAGCCCCGTTGATCATCAGTGGTGTGTGCGTCTCCTGCTGTCCTCTCCTATAATCCACGATCAGCTCCTTGGTTTTACCAATGTTCAGGAGTAGGCTGTTGTCCTGGCACCAGCGTTCCAATACCTCAACCTCCTCCCGGTAGGACTTCTCGTCGTTGTCCGAGATCAGCCCCACCACCACTGTGTCGTCTGCGAACTTCACTATGGAGTTGGAGCTGAACTTGGCCACACAATCATGTGTGTAGAGTGAGTACAGCAGGGGGCTCAGAACACAGCCCTGGGGGGACCCGATGCTCAGGGTGATGGTGTTGGAGGTCTGACCCCCCACCCTGACCGCCTGGGGTCTTTCGCTCAGAAAGTCCAGTACCCAGGCGCTCAGGGCGGAGCTCAGACCTAGCTCGATGAGCTTGTCCACCAGTCTGGTGGGGACTATGGTGTTGAACGCTGAGCTGTAGTCAATGAACAACAGTCTCACATAGCCCCCCTTCTGACGGTCAAGGTGCGAGAGGGTGCTGTGCAGTACCTGGGAGACCGCGTCGTCGGTGGACCTGTTTGTCCTGTATGCAAATTGCATAGGGTCCATATCACTGGGGAGGGAGGCAAAAATGTGGTCCTTGACCAGCCTCTCGAAACATTTCATGACCACAGAGGTGAGTGCCACCGGTCTGTAGTCATTTGGACATGTTGGGGAGGGTTTCTTCGGTACAGGGATGATGGTAGACATCTTGAAGCAGGCAGGGACCACTGACTCCGCCAGGGATTGATTAAATATGGCGGTGAACACTGGGGCCAGCTGGTTGGCACAGGACTTGAGTATGCGTCCTGTTATGCCATCTGGGCCAGCAGCCTTCCTGGTGTTCACCTGCATAAATGCTCTTCTCACACTGTGTTCCGACAACGAGAGAGCGTCCCCGCCCCCCCGCGGTTGCCCCCCCCCCTCCACAACAGCCGGCGCGCCAGTGACGTCACTAGCCGGAGAGCCAGCAGCGCCACTGTCTACACCAAACCGAGCGTAGAAGGTGTTGAGCTTGTCCGCGAGGGAGGCGTCGTCGCTCCCCATTGAGGGGGCGCTGACTTTATAGTCAGTTATTGTCTTCAGTCCCTGCCATAATCCTCTTGTGTCGTTTTGTGCCATTTGTGTCTCCAGTTTGTCAGCATATGTCCTCTTAGCAAGTTTAACAGCCTTGCGTAGAGTATAGACTGAAGCCTTATACTCCTCCATGTTTCCTGACTCTCTACCCAGGTTGTAGGCGGTGGTGCGAGAGTTCAGAGCTGCTCTAATAGTGCTGTCCACCCACGGTTTCTGGTTTGGGAAAACCCGCACCATTTTCGTGAGGACAATACCATCAGCTATTGTTGTTATGTAGCTCACCACTGTGTCTGCGAGCTTGCTGACGTCACTGGCGCTTCCTTGGAACATATCCCAATCCGTGTCTGCTAACACGTCCTGGAGCGTGGCCTCTGATTCGTCGGTCCACTTCTTTGTCTCACGTGACACGACGGCGTCACGTGATCTTTGTTGATATGCGGGAAATAGCAAGATGGAGTCGTGGTCACTCGAGCTTGAGGGCCCCGTTAATGGCGGAGCGGCTACTGCCTTGTAGCCGGCTCTGAACGGGGAATAACAGTGGTCGAGTGTGTTCTTCCCTCTCGTGGAGCAGGCGATGTGTTGAAAAAAGGACGGCATCACTTTCTTCAGGTTTGCCTGGTTGAAATCGCCGGCCACTACCATCGCTGCCTCCGGATGTTTGATCTGGTGTCTGTTGAGGTGATCGTGTAGTTCTCCCAGCGCTTTGCCCGTATTCGCGTGTGGGGGAATATATACGGCGGTCATGATGACCGCGGTGAACTCCCTGGGGAGGTGAAACGGACTGCACAGGATAGAAAGGTGTTCCATGTCCAGGGAACACGAGTTCGAGAGAACCTGCACCCCTTCGGGATTAACCCAGGAATTGTTCGTGAGGAGGCAGACCCCGCCGCCGATGCTCTTTCCTGAGGCAGCCGTTCGATCTGCACGTAGTAGGGTGAAGGCGTTCGAGGGAGAGACGCTTTTGTCCGGAGTCGCCGACGTGAGCCATGTCTCCGTGAGACACATGATGTTGATGTCTCTCATCTCCCGTTGGAACCGGACCCTCGCCCTAAGGTCATCCATCCTACCCTCCAACGAACGGGCATTCGCCAGAAAGATGGATGGAATTGCTGGGCGGTAAGCAGCTCTTTTTAGTCTCAGCCTAATACCTCCACGTCTCCCTCTGTGTCTCTTCCTGCCGTACCCTTTGTTCTTTTCCTTGCCGCCATTCTCCCGTCTGATTTCTGCTGGCCATTCTAGGTCTAAAGTGTCTCCAAACTCCTCTTTGAGCCCGGGGTTTAGGTCCATAAGTGTCTGACGGTCGTATGACGTACCCGCCAGTGTTGCTTTAAATAAAAAAGTAGAAAAAACAAACATAATAACTAAAAGTGTGTACATCGTTGCGGAGCTAAAACCAGAGGCGTCTGACTCGGGGTCGCGCCCTCAGATAGGTGACAGGTGACTCTGTCAACAGGTTATGGGCCCAGATCACGGAAGAGCAAAATAACGATAGCTAGTTAGCTGAAAAGTTTAGGCTAGTTTAGCAGCGGGAGAACCGCGAGACGCTAAAGCTAAGCTAATGGGCAGCTAAGCTAAGCTACAATCAAAAGATGGCAATCAGAGGCAGGAGCAAGTGGCCCATGTTTAATGGAAGGGCAGAAGAATACGATCTCTGGGAAGAGCGGATGTTGTGCTGTATGCACGGAGTGGGGCTGAAAAAGCTGCGGAAGTTCGAGGCCTCAGAAGACTCAGACCCGGTCGCCGAAGAGGCGGGAGAAAGGGTAATGAAGGCCCGGGCAGCGCCAAAGAAAAAGACCGGACCCCTGACGGAGATGGCGTGTTGGCGATGTGGCGAAAACGGTCACCGAAAAGATAAGTGCATAAAAACCGCTTGGTGTAGTTTCTGTGGAACTTCGGGACACGCGGACAGAGTGTGTAGAAAGAAGCGCGAACAGAGCGCTCGGTACGCGCACATGCAAGATGGCGGCTGTGTGCAAGATGGTGGCAGCGGTGGACGTGAGGCGAGTCGAGATGATGCCCGGAGAGCAGCGGGAAGAGAGGACTTCACCTTCGGGGCGCAGACAGCATACGTCAGCCAGTCAACGCAGCAGCAGCAGGTCCAAAGGAAGGGACTGATCGTGGACACAGTCAAGTCAAGTCAAGAGTTTTATTTGTCACGGCATACGGATATACAATGAAATGCGGGTGGTCTTGCCCGCAACGATGTGCAATTGGTACAACATATAACATATAATAGAATCCAATACAAAAAATGTTGTGCAATAAAATTGTGCAATAACAGGTAGCAGGTAACAATAAATGTATGCAATGACGGGTAACAGTTGACAGTTAACAGCAGGCACGCGGGAACTATAAAACGGCAGGGGGTGCTGGGGGTCGCCAGATATAAAAAAAAAAAAAAAAAAAAAAAAAAAAAAATTTGGTCAGGCCACTGAACTTAGAAGCAGGCCAGTCCAGTGTTTCTATTTGCACCAGCGCAATAGTTAGATAACCTAGGTGGGGAACAACCAGGAGATCACTGCAACTCACACAAGTTGGAGAACTATCTCTCTCTCTCTCTTGCTCTCACACACACACAAAGGGAGCCGCATGTGATTGGTGGTGGCGGGATCCTTACGAAAAACTGCTAATCATTGACACATGCTAGCCTGTAATAATCCCCCCCAGAAAAATTTACTTTGCATTTGATATATTGCAAATATATGCCATCACACACACTGGCATTTAAAGGGTTAGAATTATCAAATGAATATGTGGTGTTATGATCAGGGCTGAAGTTGAATAAAATATTGTATTTATCAATTACAAAAAACTGAAAATCCATAAAAATCTGTGTTGTTGCTAATCATACATATGCTAGCCTGTTTTTTAACAATAAGTTGTGATGCCATCACAAACACTGGCATTTAAAGGGTACAAATAAAAAAAAAATGCCTGCACCAGAATGCAGGAAATTAAGTCTTTGTAACAAAGAAATTCCTGGTGGGGGACCCCAGACCCCCTGCTTAAAAAGTGGCCTGACTGGGGCTATATTTCCTGGCCTGAATGATTTCCCCAGTCCGGCCCTGGTTAAAAGCCTCCAATGCTTATTAGTGTGTGTGCGTTTGAACGTTTGCATGTTTCAACCATACATTTCCATTTAAAATATTTTTTTTTACCTCCTATAATAGTGGGGGTCGCGGCTCTCTGACACCGTTTTTTTTGGGTCGCGGCCTGAAAAGTTTGGGAACCCCTGGTCTAGCCTGTACCCCCCAGACATGTTGCTGGCCCCGTCAAAACAGTATCCTATCAGCCTCTCCATGGGCAGGTCGAGGCGTAAAAGTATTTTATACACAAAAACAGCGTCTCGGCTGTTGTGTCTGGGCCGGGCATTGTAAAAACCCCAAAAGAAGTTCTGAGCTTCCAAGTTGTCATCGGCTAACTGTATATTACACGAGAATTGTTCTTTTCCAGTGAGTGACATCAGTGGTTCCGTCAGCGCTCAAGCCAAAGATTGGGCTTTTGGATGCTTTGCCTCTAATTTGTCGCTGAATATCATGGGCAAGCAGCTGTAAGATTTCGTTTTGGATGTTGTTGGACATCCAGTTGTCTCTCTTTTGGAGCCAATTCTTCAACTCGGGATCAGACTCGGTGCGCACTCTTTCCATCATGAGCTGCCATAACACCCCATCCCTATTTGCATCACCCCTCAGTGGAAGCCCCTGGCGCCCGAGGGGGGGTATAGGGGAACAGACTCAGTTAACTCTTCAATACCTGATGCTGCGGCTGAACCTGTCGTCTCTGTCTCTCTCTGACGTTTATCAGATTTAGTGGGACTGTCACTGGGACCGGCGGGACGTTTCGAAAATAAATCTGATATTTTTCTTTTCTGCGAGTGAGACATTCTGTGCTAGCAAAGTCTGACTACTAGCTCAAATCGACTGACTGCGCAAGCACTGTATCACAGTAGCTCAGTGGTTCGTGGCGCGTGGGAAGGGCGGGAGACAGGAGGTGAATACAATTAGTTGTTTCACCTGTCATTCAATCAGTCTGTGACAGTGCTTTGAGCAGGATAAACTTATAATATACAGTGTTACAGTTATACAGTTACAGTATATACAAATATATAAATACTGCCAAATTTTTTTTTTTTTGCAATAATTGAGAGGGGGTGCTGCAGCACCCCCCGCACCCCCCCTTCCCGCGTCCCTGGTTAACAGTAGTAGTAATAGTAGTGCAATACACTGTTACTGTTGCTAATACTAATTTAAAGTGGCCTTTCCTTTTGGCAATAAGTGAGGGTGCGTGCGGCCTGAGTGTGTGCCCGCTCATGCTAAAGTGTTACAGTGGTACTCAATGTTCATTGTTCAGGACTCTGATGGCCTGGGGGAAGAAGCTGAGCCTAAGCCGCTCTGTCCTAGTAGCTGGGGTTCGCAGGCGTCTGCCTGACCTCAGCAGCTGGAACAGGCTGTTATTGGGGTGGTGAGGGTCTTTCATTATCCTGCAGGCTCTGGATTTGCACCTCTTGTTGTATAGAACCTGCAGGGGAGGTAGTGCAATACCCGTGGTACGCTCGGCTGAGCGCACCACTCTCTGTAGGGCCTTCTTGTCTTGTGCCGTGCTGTTTCCATACCAGGCAGTGATGTTTCCGGTCAAGATGCTCTCTACAGCTCCTGAGTAGAAGGACTGGAGTATCTTCCCCGATATTCTGAACTTCCTTAACTGTCTCAGGTGGTAGAGGCGCTGTTTCGCCTTCTTTACTACTGTGTCTATGTGTGTTGACCATGTCAGATCCTCTGAGATGTGGACCCCCAGGTACTTAAAGCTGCTCACCCTGTCCACGGTAGCCCCGTTAATCATCAGTGGTGTGTGTGTCTCCTGCTGTCCTCTCCTATAATCCACGATCAGCTCCTTGGTTTTACCAATGTTCAGGAGCAGGCTGTTGTCCTGGCACCAGCGTTCCAGTACCTCAACCTCCTCCCGGTAGGCCTTCTCGTCGTTGTCCGAGATCAGCCCCACCACCACCGTGTCGTCGGCGAACTTCACTATGGAGTTGGAGCTGAACTTGGCCACACAGTCGTGTGTGTAGAGTGAGTACAGCAGGGGGCTTAGAACACAGCCCTGGGGGGACCCGATGCTCAGGGTGATGGTGTTGGAGGTCTGACCCCCCACCCTGACCGCCTGGGGTCTTTCACTCAGAAAGTCCAGTACCCAGGCGCTCAGGGCGGAGCTCAGACCCAGCTCGATCAGCTTGTCCACCAGTCTGGTGGGGACTATGGTGTTGAACGCTGAGCTGTAGTCAATGAACAACAGTCTTACATAGCCCCCCTTCTGACGGTCAAGGTGGGAGAGGGTGCTGTGCAGTACCTGGGAGACCGCGTCGTCAGTGGACCTGTTTGTCCTGTATGCAAATTGCATAGGGTCCATATCACTGGGGAGGGAGGCACAAATGTGGTCCTTGACCAGCCTCTCAAAACATTTCATGACCACAGAGGTGAGTGCCACCGGTCTGTAGTCATTTGGACATGTTGGGGAGGGTTTCTTCGGTACAGGGATGATGGTAGACATCTTGAAGCAGGCAGGGACCACCGACTCCGCCAGGGATTGATTGAATATGGCGGTGAACACAGGGGCTAGCTGGTTGGCACAGGACTTAAATATGTGTCCTGTTATTCCATCTGGGCCAGCAGCCTTTCTGGTGTTCACCTGCATAAATGCTCTTCTCACACTGTGTACCGTCAATGAGAGAGCGTCCCCACCCCCCCGCGGATGCCCCCCCCCCTCCACAACAGCCGGCGCACCAGTGACGTCACTAGCCGTTGGGCTAGCAGTGCCACTGTTTGCACCAAACCGAGCGTAAAAGGTGTTGAGCTTGTCCGCAAGGGAGGCGTCGTCGCTCCCCATTGAGGGGGCGCTGACTTTGTAGTCAGTTATAGCCCTCAGTCCTTGCCATAATCCCCTTGTGTCATTCTGTGCCATTTGTGCCTCCATCTTGTCGGCATACGTCCTCTTAGCAAGTTTGACAGCCTTGCGCAGAGTGTAGACTGTTGTCTTGTACTCTTCCATGTTTCCTGACTCTCTGCCCCGGTTATAAGCAGTGGTGCGAGAGTTCAGGGCTGCTCTGATGGTACTGTCCACCCATGGTTTCTGGTTTGGGAACACCCTCGCCTTCTTTGTGCGGACGATAGTATCAGCCAGTGTTGTTATGAATGACACTACAGCGTCTGTGAAATCGCTGACATCACTATTACTCCTCCTGAACATTCCCCAGTCGGCGTCATCCAGTGCGTCTTGAAACGTGGCCTCTGATTGGTCGTCCCATTTTTTTACCTCGCGTGACACGACGGCGTCACGTGATCTCTGTTTATACGCTGGGACCAAAAAGATGGCGGCATGATCCGATGTGTTTGTTGCTCCCGCTAATGGTGGAGCCGGTACAGCCTTGTATCCGGCTCTAAACGGGGTGTAGCAGTGGTCGAGTGTATTTCCTCCCCTTGTGGAGCAGACGATGTGCTGGAAGAAAGACGGCATGACTTTCTTCAGATTTGCCTGATTGAAATCCCCGGCTATGATCATGGCTGCGTCCGGATGCTTGATCTGGTGCGCGTTCAGATGGTCGTGTAGTTCCCCTAGCGCCCTGCCGACATTCGCCTGGGGATGGATGTACACTGCCGTCATTATCACTGCAGTGAATTCGCGCGGAAGATGGAAGGGGCGACATTGGATCGTGATGTGTTCCATGTCGGGAGAGCATGAACGGGAGAGTATCTTCACTTCCCCGGGGCTAGTCCAGCCGTTGTTGGTCATAAGGCATAGCCCCCCGCCGATGCTCTTCCCGGAGGCTTCTGTACGATCCGCTCTGAAGATGGTGAAGGAGTCGGAGGGAGAGATGCTGTGATCGGGAGTCACTGGTTTCAGCCAGGTCTTGGTGAAACACAGGATATTGCATTCCCTCATCTCTCGCTGGAATCGGACCTGTGCATGTAAATCATCCATCTTACTCTCTAGCGAACGGGCATTCGCTAGGAAGATGGATGGAATAGCCGGACGGTAAGCAGATTTCCTTAATCTTAATCTGATCCCGCTCCTCTTCCCCCTGTGTCTTCTCTTTGTCTTGCGTCCTTCTTTGTCTCCCGGCGCGTTGTCTTTGTCCCGCCTGATCTCCGATGGCCATTCTTGGCATGATAAAGTGTCTCTAAACTCCCCTTTGAGTCCGGAGTTTAGGTCAATAAGTGACTGACGGTCGTATGACGTCCCCGCCAGTGATGCTTCGATAAAAAAAGTAATAAAAACAAACATAATAACTATAAATGTGCACATTCGTTGCTGAGCAAAATCCATGGCGACTGACTCGCGCCACAGGTGCGTCGTCCCACATTATCAACGACAGGAACCGATTCAAGAACTTTGACAGCACCTTCGAGCTGTCATGTAGGGCATGACAAGGGCAGCCCTGTTTTCTAGTCTATTATCCCGGTAAGGGGAAAGTGCAAAAGCACAGGTTAGTAAAGTTTGTCACAAAGACAACATGTGAGAACGAGACACAGACACAGGAGCCAGAGCTGACGAGAAGCACCCTAGGGTGACGTCACGTGCCTCATGCAGTGGGAGATATCCCTCCCGGGAACATAAACCCCCAAAGTATCTGAAATACTATGCCCAGAGAGAAAGTGACGAGGATGACAGTACACTTACCAGCATATATTACTGCTACAGAGTAGTGAGTGGTGTACCTCAGATCTTTAAAGAGGCCATGATATCCCCTAGTCAGGAAAATAGGAGAGAGCAATGGATGAGGAGATGAGGTCCCTAGAGGACAATCATACTTTACTCTAACAAAGTTACCAGAGGGTAGACAGACAGTGGGAGGCAAATGGGTGTACTCAATCAAGGAGGGTATTGAAGGGCACGACAAGTACAAGGCCAGGTTTGTAGCTAAAGGCTACAGTCAGAGGGAAGGAATAGACTACGGTGAGACATTCTCCCCTACAGCCAATCTGACCAGTGTACGGGTAGTGATGCAGAAGGCAGCTGAAGACAACTTGATTTTACACCAGATGGATGTGAAGACAGCCTACCTGCACGCACCCATTGATAGAGAAATATATATGGAACAACCTGAAGGTTACGAGAAGAAAGGAGAGAAGCTAGTGTGTAAGCTAGAAAAATCCATTTACGGCCTGAAACAGTCTGGGGGCGAAATTGGAACGAGATGCTTCATACATGTCTAATTGAAGATCACTTCATACAGAACCCAGTAGACCCCTGTGTTTACACAAAGGAGTCAAAAGAGTCAGGAAAAGTGATAATTGTGATTTGGGTGGATGATTTAATCATTAGAGCAGGTGAAAGGTATGCTTTCACCTGATGATTCAAAATGAAAGACCTAGGTAGGTTAAAACATTTTCTAGGCATGGACTTCGAACAGTCTGCCAGTTGTGTAAAAATATCCCAGAAGAGATATGTGGAAAAGATCCTGAATCGTTTTGACATGCAATAATGTAGAACTAGGGAAACACCATGTGATCAAAAGCTAGACTACAAAGAGGATGCTCAGAAATTTACAGATGTAAAAATTTACAGAGAAGCTGTAGGCAGCTTCATTTATTTGACAACATGTACTCGCCCTGACCTGTTTTGTAGTGAGTAAATTATCATAGCATTTTGCTGATCCCACAGAGGAGCACTGGATTACAGCAAAACATGTTTTTCGTTATCTCAAAGGCACAGCAGATAAACAGCTTTGTTGCAGAAAGAGCAGCGAGGGCTTAGGGCTTCAACCCTATAGTGATGCAGATTGGGCGGCAGACGCCACAGACAGGAGAAGTACCACAGGGTATTGTGTGAGTATGGGTACAGACAGCTCACTGGTTTCATGGAAAACAAAGAAACAGCCCACAGTGGCACTATCAACTTGTGAAGCCGAATATATGGCTCTAGCTTTGACAATACAGGAATGTATTTATCTAGAACAACTGCTCGAAGGAATGGATACCTATGTATATAATAAAACTGTTGTTTATGAAGACAACCAGGGAACCATTGCACTTGCCAGAAACCCTGTGTGCCGACAGAGGTGTAAACATGTGGATATAAAATATCACTTCATTAGATCTGTCATCAGAGAAGAAAAGATGACACTCGTTTACTGTCCTACAGACAACATGGTTGCAGATGCTATGACCAAGCCTGTCTCCAAACTGAAATTGAAAAGATTTGCAGGGGTCATGTTTGGTGTGTAAAAATATTGCCTGTTATGTAATATTGACTGCCATGTTCTTTTGATGTTTTGAACTGTATTCTTTTCTTGGAAAAGTTGTACAGTATACACGTCATTCATAAGTGGGAGTGTTAAATGTAAGTAATAATATGATTGAATATAACTGCACTTTAACTGTTCCACAAGAGGGCACTATAGGCGTAAGGAGACGCAGCTGTAGCAGCTGACGTCAGGTAGCATGTATAAGGGAATGTTCCCTCCCCCTCTGTCTCGCTCTCTCTCTAGCTCTCACGGAGAGCAGGTCTTGTGGTGGAAATGTACATATGAAATAAACCACACCAGTTAAGGCTAAAGAAGACCTTGTTGTCATGACCAGTTATTTTGCTCCCCAGGTGACTCTGTCAACAGTTAGTATGACGACTGGCCCAAGCCGGAGGCAATGCTGACTGCAATTTGTATTTGTGTTATGCATTTGTATTTCTGCTTGTTTTATTATGTCTTCATTAGATAAAGCACTTTGAACTGCAATCCTTGTATGAAAGGTGCTATATAAATAAAGTTTATTATTATTATTATTATTGACTGCACATAAATTAAGCGAACATATTCAATCAACACAGGTAGTGTGCAGTGCCAGTAATATAATAACGAATGTGGTTGCCAGATTCCCTGGGTCTACTTGCCGTGCGTAATCCTGCCAACCTTGGAGAGGCGGTGTACAATCAGGCTCACATCAGAATGCGCAAAACACAAAACACACACACACACACACACACTATAGAGCTGAGCAGTTTCTCACGTTAAGAATAAGAGAGGATGTAATTCCCTCGAAGCACAGGCAGACACAGTACATGTATTTTATATGTGACAAATAATAAACAAACTTGAAAACAAGTGGGTTTATTGCTACAGGTTTATTGAAGCCTTGTTACTCCAATCCACTGCGAAAACTTAAAGGTGACATGCATTATAAATGGCGGATTGCTCTCATTCAGGTCAGACCATTTCCTGCTTCAGTTAATTAGGTCATTCTGATTTGACTCGCAACGTGACGTCACGATGCACCGGTGGAGTATTTTCATTGTAACCCGACACTTCCCCAAACAGGGTTTGACAGGCAGAGAACAGGGAGAGGGAGAGATAGACCCTCACGACAGAGCACACATACACACTGTGCCACGCGCTACAGCTGCTCCCGAATCGAGAGAGAGAGAGAGAGAGAGAGAGAGAGAGAGAGAGAGAGAGAGAGAGAGAGAGAGAGAGAGAGAGAGAGAGAGAGAGAGAGAGATCACTGTGTAAACACTCTGCGTGCAGGTCCCCTTCTCTATCTCTCTCTCTCTCTCTCTCTTGATTCGGGAGCATAAGCTGTAGCGCGGCACAGTGGTAGACTTCCTCGAACGGGAGAGGGAGAGAGAGAGAGAAGGGGACCTGCACGCAGAGTGTTTACACAGTTCTCTCTCTCTCTCTCTCTCTCTCTCTCTCTCTCTCTCTCTCTCTCTCTCTCTCTCTCTCTCTCTCTATGTCTGCCACTCGCAGACTGTGTGGATGACTGCCACTGAAAGTGCTTATGGGCGGAGCCAGGCCAATAACAGGCTGAAATCTTGAGGCTGGAAAATGATGCTTTTGAGTACTCCATATAAAACAATGATTTTTCTTTTTTTAATAAACCTTACAGATGTCTTCCATAGACTCACAGGAATTATGTCAAGTTGCCCAAATAGTGCTAGGAATAGCAATGCAGGTCCCCTTTAAAAAGAGAAACCTAAGCCACGTTAGTTCAACACAAAATAATGCACAGCATGTGAAACAACACTTTACCAAAGCAAAATACAAACAAACTAAATACCCCATTGGCTGCATGCTACACAAAGGGGAAAAATCTTCAGTCTTCTGTTCTTGTAACCGCCATATAAGTTAAATGATCAAACTTTCACCGGAGCATAATGCTGACGCTGACCATCCCTGCTGGTTGCTTGCAGGTGTCGCAATTAGTCCCAAAAAACACATGCGAGTGCAGCCCAACGGGACACTTTGTAGCAAATTAAATAACAAAGCAATAAGAAATGCAACAAATACATTCTCAAATATTGCATTAGGGTTACAAAACTTAAAGAGCATATAAATTATGAAAATCATATAATGGCCACAGTTACAGAGGAAGAGAGAAGGAGAGGGAGACAGAGATAGAGTGGGGGAGAAAAGGTTAGAGAGAGAGAGGGATGGATAGCAAAGGGTAGAGAGAGAGGGAGAGTGAGGGAGTGAGATAAAATGGTAGAGAGAGAGGTAGAGTGAGGGATGGAGAGAAATGGTAGAGAGAGAGGGGGAGAGAAAAGGGTAGATATAGTGAGGGAGGCAGAGAAAATAGTAGAGAGATAGTAAAGGGTAGAGGGAGAGTGAGGGAGGGAGATAAAATGGTAGAGAGAGCGGGGAGACAACAGGGTAGAGAGACTGATGGAGGGAGATAAAATGGTAGAGAGATGGGGGAGAGAGTAAAGGGTAGAGCGAAAGTGAGGGAGGGAGAGAAAAGGGTAGAGAGAGAGAGGCAGGGAGAGAAAAGGGTAGAGAGAGTGAAAGAGGGAGTGAAAGGGTAGAGAGGGATGGAGAGAAAGGGGTAGAGAGAGGGAGAAAAGGGTAGAGACAGTTTGACGCTGACGAACAGTAGAGAGAAGGAAGCCAGTGTGGAGAGCATCTCAGCCAATCACAGCATGATATCGGAGGCCACAGCAGTTTGTCACGCTATGGGGTGGGGTTTTGAGCTAAACTTGCTTGGGAATAGTTAGGACATGGTCTGAACACAGCGGGCGAAGCACCCACTCTGCAACATGGAAAGAACCGATGAAGACAGTCTTTGTTGATGAATTTAAGCAACAATTAAGCTGTTCAGAACAGGAGAATCTTAATTTGTCTTAAAGGGGAACTATTTTACTATTTCTTTCACTATTTGGGCACGTTTACACAATTCCTGTGAGTCTATGGAACACCTCTGTAATATATATATTTTTTTTATTCATTGTTTTGTATTTCTAATCAAGTCCTCAAAAACAGCATTTTTCTACCTCAAGATTTCGAGCTGTTTTGAGCCTGGGCTCCTAAACCACTGCGCCGGGCCTGCTGAGCGTCGTGTTCGCCTGAACATTAACATGCAGCAGTGACTATATGACATCACATATAGGCACATTTTCAAACGACTCAGTTCAGTGAGGGTGAATATTGTGAGAGGAGAATTGGAAGAATGCACCAATATGAGAATTTTGAGACATAGATCATATTAATATAAGTTCACATAGCTAGGAAACAATGCTAAACACTCAAAAAGGCCATTTATAAGATAGTTCCCCTTTAATCATCAGGGGGAAATTACAAAGCATCATTCGGCGCGGCTGCAAACAAAACCACAGTGGCCCGAGACGCCCGGGAAATAGAGAGGGAAATTAATTGCACACTAATATTGACAACGTTACCGTGATAAGGAAAATGGCTATGGCTGATGGCTGGGAGAGAGGGGGAGAGACATAAATAAAGAGAGAGAGAGACAGAGAGAGAGAAAGAGAGAGAGAGGAATATAGAAAGAGACAGAAAAAGAGAAGGGAAGAGAGAGGGGGGAGAGGAAGAGAGGAATAGAGAAATAAAGAGAGAGAGGGGAAGAGAAAGAGAGAGAGGGGAAGAGAGAGATATGGGGGAGAGGGGAATAGAGAAAGAGACAGAAAGAGAGAGAGAACAAGAGAGGGGAAGAGAGATAAAGAGAGAGAGGGGGAAGAGAAAGAGAGAAAAGGAAGATAGAGGGGAAGAGAGAGATATAATAGCTTGAATAGCTTATAGTTGTCATTTATATGATGTTTGATACTATTGACTAGGAATCTATACTATTTGTAATGGTTTAAAAAAGGTGGGTAAACTGAAGAAGATAATACTAATCAGATTATATTAGATTCATTAAGTACAGCACAATAAAAATAGGTTTGGCATCCAACCAGAGTGCAAATGTAACAGTAAAGTGCATTAACAATATACAGTGTAACAAGTGATTAAATGTGATATATATAACAAGCTACTGAGTAATATACTGTATGCTAAACAGATTTATGTACAGTATAATTATTGTGGCAGATATCCCCCGTCCCATGGCTAAGTGAAGGATGGGAGATACTACTGCCACGGGAGGAGGAGAAGCAATTAGGCAGCTGATTAGGACTGATAGAACACACCTGTGCACCACGAGATCACCCACATCCCACACACACACACACAGCAGGAGGGAAGCCCCCCCCCCCCCCCCACCCAGATAATTCTGGGAGGCACCCCGGTGGCCTCTGTGGAGTCCTGCCGCTTCCTCGGCATGACACTCTCCCGGGACCTGAAATGGGAGCTGAACACCATCGCTCTCAACAAAAAGGCCTGAAAGAGGATGTTCTTCCTACGTCAGCTGAGGAAGTTCAGGCTGCCGAGGACTATGATGGTCCAGTTTTACACCGCCATCATCCAGTCCATCCTCACCCTCTCCATCATCACCTGGTTCCCTGCAGCCACGGTCAGGGACAAGGCCAAGCTGCAGCGGGTGATACGATCAGCGGAGAGAGGGTGACCGGCTGCCCCCTTCCTTCCCTCGAGTCTCTACATTCCACCAGGGCTTTGAGGAGGGCGGGGAGGATCATGGCAGACCCCGCCCACCCGGGTCACGGCCTCTTCGTCATGCTCCCCCATGGCAGGCGGCTACGGCTGCCCAAGACATTAAAGTCCCGCCATAGACTCAGTTTCTTCCCCTCAGCAGCTCGCCTGATAAACGAGTCAGGTGTCCCCCTGCTCCGCCCATCCCCCCCTCTATGGCGAGCTGCTAGGTCTGGACCTCTGGACTTGAACTGTGCTGCACTGTATCCATGTCCCCAACCACTGCACTTTACTGTCTTATTGTTGTCTCACTGTTCTGTCCTGTTTTGCACTTATTTATTTATTATTATGTTTATTCCTATTTGTGAAAAAATCATGCACTGTAATGTCGAATCACGTTCCATTTGTATATACAATATGGTGAATAAAGTAATCTGAATCTGAATTTGAATCTGCAAAAGCACACGTTTGCTCCCCCAAGTTCAATTGTGGGGATACACCTGCTCCGTTTGCTCCATTGCTCAGGCGCCCGTGAAGATAGGTATACATTGAGTATATGATGGGAAATTAAATTATCTAGTCTATTTGATTCTATGCTATAACCTGGATTGAAGACTTGAATGAGAACTGTCCAACAAAATTGTGGTGCAGTGGCTCAGGGCCTAGCTACATTGATCGACTGTGTCTGTCTGTCTATGTCTGTTTTTAATAGTTTTTTCAAAGAGAAACTGTTTGTTGGACAGGGCTGGTGGTGATGAGGAGTCTCTGTTTGTTGGTCAGGGCTGATGACGTGTCCAGTTTGTATGACAGGGCTGATGACGTGTCCAGTTTGTTTGACAGGGCTGATGACGTGTCCAGTTTGTATGACAGGGCTGATGACGTGTCCAGTTTGTTGGACAGGGCTGATGACGTGTCCAGTTTGTATGACAGGGCTGATGACGTGTCCAGTTTGTATGACAGGGCTGATGATGTGTCCAGTTTGTTGGACAGGGCTGATGACTATTATGTCTTCAAATAACGCACCGGACTGCGGCTTAACGTTTGCCGGTTTATTTGATCCGCTCCACCAGTGCACAACACACACACACCATCTCCCGTTACCACAACGCTTTACGGTATATCACAGCAGTGTCGCAACATTACTGTGCCATCTTAAAGGCCCGGTGAACACCGTTGTGATGCACATACACAACATAGTCCCCCCCCCACAGGGAACCCCAAAGAACATCCCCATACACTTTAATTCATATGTAATTCATACTAACAGTCCCTGCAGCCTACCTAGGTGAACCGGGTAGACTGCCAGTCACCGACATAGTCTTGTGGATTATTCTGCCACGCAACAGACTATGCTCTGACTAAAACGGTCAATGAATAAATATAAATAATCTGTAACATAAATAGTCTATCTCTCAAGTAACATAGTCTCTCAAGTAGGCCGGTCTATTCCGGACGCGGACTGGCCGTGCGTCCCGGCGAACCTGGGGCTCGACTGGCAATGGCAATGGTGAGCCCCGCTGGGCGCGGTCTGGAGAGGCCTCCAGGTGAACCTGGGGCTCGGCTGGCAATGGCGAGCCCCGCTGCGGCTCATCTGGCAAAACCCAGTCCTCAATGTCCAGCTCTGAACCCTCCCTAGACTCTGGGTCCGAAATGGGGTCGTTTGCCACCTTCTTAAGCCGGTTTGCGTGCCACCGTGATCCATCGGCCAGACGAAAGGTGGCCGGGCCCAGCCGGGCCGTGACCCGTATCGGTGCCGACCAGAAGGAGAGCAGCTTGTGGTCCTGGTGGGGACGACGAATTCGGACCCAGTCTCCTTCTGTGAAGGAAGGCGCTTTCACCCTCCGCCTCCTATCGAACCGCTGCTTCATTCAACGCTGAGCATCTGCGACCCTGGTGCCCTGGCAGGGTATCACTGCCGGCGCGATACTTGCCGGGACCCTCAGCCGATCCAGGGGAAGCTGCAACTCGCGTCCCATCATCAGGAGGGCTGGGGAACTGCCCGTAGTTGTGTGCGGCGTCGCCCTGTAGTGAAGCAGAGTGCGGAGTAAAGCGGCTGAGAAGGGCAGACCCTCCGTCAGGTGCGCTCTGATGCCGTTCTTCAATGTCTGATTAAACCTCTCCACCCCCCCGTTTGCCTCCGGGTGGTAGAAGGCTGTACGGACGTGGTTAATCCCCCTGGCCTCCATGAAAGTGGCAAAGTCAGCAGAGACAAACTGCGGCCCATTGTCCGTAGTGAGGGTGTCAGGAATGCCCCACCTCCGGCCACTTGGAATGGAGGTCATAGGCCACCAGGAGGAAATGCTGGTGGTGTGGGACACCATGGAGCTCCCCACAGATGTCCAGCTGGATGTGCTTCCAAGGTGCGGGTGGCCATGGCAAAGGCTGCAGAGGCGCTGGGGTCGGCGGCCCCGTCTTACCGCTGAGAAGGCAGGCTGAGCAGTCCCTCACCATTGTCTCTATATCCCGGTCAATGCCCGGCCACCACACCAGATCCCTGCAGCGCTGCTTCACCGTCACGATGCCCAGGTGCCCCTCGTGCGCCATGGTCAATATGCGTGCTCTGAGGTCACTGGGGATGACTGTGCGAAGCCCCCGAGCCACACAAACACTGCTCCAGCAGGACAGCTCATCCTTGACCCGATGAAAAGGCGCCAGCACCTCCGGGACCTTCACGGGCCACCCCCCCCTGATGTAGGTGCGGAGCTGGGCGAGCGTGGAGTCTTCCTCCGATGCAAGCTGAAGGTCCTCCAGGGAGAGCAGGTCAGCCACTACATTCTCCCTGCCGGGAGTAAACACTGTGGTGAAGTTATATGGCTGGAGCCTCTCAGACCAGCGGTGAATCCTCAATGGCTTGTGGCCCGACCCGGATGTAGCGAGCAGGGCGGTAAGAGCCTGGTGTTCCGTCCGCAGCGTAAAATGACGTCCGTACACGTACATGTGCCACCATTCACACGCCCAGACACAGGCCAGAGCCTCGCGCTCCCCCACCGAGTACTTCTGTTCCGCTGGGGAGAGAGCGCGGGAGGCAAACGCCACTGGGCGCTCCACGCCCCGCTGGACCTGAGACAGCGCAGCCCCGATCGCCGTATTGGACGCATCACAGGTGACAAACGTCGGGCTCGCCAGATCGAAGAACGCGAGCACTGGTGGTGAGGTGAGCTGCGTTTTAAGTTGGCGAACAGCGCTAGAGCAGGCTGGGGTCCACTCCCAGACTGCGTCCTGCTTCAGGAGCCTCCGAAGCGGGGTGGTGGTTGTGGAGTATTGGGGAAGGAAGCGAAGGTAGTAGGCTGTCATCCCTAGAAACGACGAGAGCTGCGCTGGGCAGGACGGCTCAGGCAGGCGCAGCACGGCCTCCACGTTAGACTGGAGCGGGCTGAGGCCATCAGCAGACAGGCGGAACCCCACAAATTCGATGACTGGGACAGAGAAGGTGCACTTGTCCCCATTCAGTGTGAGGTTGTGACCGGAAAGGACATCCAGCACCCTCGCCAGGCGCTCGTCGTGGATGGCTGATGTTGCACCATGGACCACTATGTCATCCAAAAAAACGATCACGCCCGGGATGCCGGCGAAGATGGTGGCCATTATTTTTTGAAAACAGCTGGGGGCCGAGCTGAGACCAAAAGGCATGCGGGTATACCTAAACACTCCGACATGCGTCACGAAAGCCGTAAGGTAGCGACTGTCAGGATGCAGTGGAACCTGCAGTTAGCCCTGGCGAAGGTCCAGTTTGGTGAAAACTGAGGAGCCGTAAAACTGTGCCGCCAGTTCCTCCACTGTGGGCAATGGGTACTTATCCGGAATCACTGCTTTGTTCACCTGCCTGAGGTCGACGCATGGACACAGTCCCCCTAATTTCCTTTTGACTATCACCAGGTTGGAAACCCATGGTGAAGCGTCGACGCGCTCGATGATGCCCGCATCCAAAAGCTTCTGCAGCTCGGCGGTGACATTGTCGCGTAGGGCGAGGGGCAGGCGGGGCAGCGGCTGGATCATTGAACGCACCTCCGGGATGAGGAGAGGCTGGTGGTGAAACGCAGTGAGGCAGCCCAACCCACTAAACAGAGCAGGCCAGCGCTGGTGCCAGGGCGAACCCACAGACAGAATGTCAGCCCCTGTATTGTCCACCAGGGAGAACCCGAGCCCACAAAACAAATCGTAGCCCATGAGGTTGGCTCCCTGATGAGACACTTGGAAAGTGAATGAGGGAAGGGCCTTGGTCCCGTAGCACACGTTGAAGGTGATTGTGCCTGCCCTTCCTATCTTAGAGTGTCCATACCCATACAGGTCCTCTGCGTTGGCGGTGAGCGTCCGGCGCGGGAAAAGTCGTCGAACCGTGGAAATGTTCAAAAGTGACTTGGAGGCCCCCGTATCCAACAGGAGTGGGAGAACCACCCCGTCCAGTTCCACCGTGCACCAGCTCATCCTTGACCCGATGAAAAGGCGCCAGCACCTCCGGGACCTTCACGGGCCACCCCCCCCTGATGTAGGTGCGGAGCTGGGCGAGCGTGGAGTCTTCCTCCGATGCAAGCTGAAGGTCCTCCAGGGAGAGCAGGTCAGCCACTACATTCTCCCTGCCGGGAGTAAACACTGTGGTGAAGTTATATGGCTGGAGCCTCTCAGACCAGCGGTGAATCCTCAATGGCTTGTGGCCCGACCCGGATGTAGCGAGCAGGGCGGTAAGAGCCTGGTGTTCCGTCCGCAGCGTAAAATGACGTCCGTACACGTACATGTGCCACCATTCACACGCCCAGACACAGGCCAGAGCCTCGCGCTCCCCCACCGAGTACTTCTGTTCCGCTGGGGAGAGAGCGCGGGAGGCAAACGCCACTGGGCGCTCCACGCCCCGCTGGACCTGAGACAGCGCAGCCCCGATCGCCGTATTGGACGCATCACAGGTGACAAACGTCGGGCTCGCCAGATCGAAGAACGCGAGCACTGGTGGTGAGGTGAGCTGCGTTTTAAGTTGGCGAACAGCGCTAGAGCAGGCTGGGGTCCACTCCCAGACTGCGTCCTGCTTCAGGAGCCTCCGAAGCGGGGTGGTGGTTGTGGAGTATTGGGGAAGGAAGCGAAGGTAGTAGGCTGTCATCCCTAGAAACGACGAGAGCTGCGCTGGGCAGGACGGCTCAGGCAGGCGCAGCACGGCCTCCACGTTAGACTGGAGCGGGCTGAGGCCATCAGCAGACAGGCGGAACCCCACAAATTCGATGACTGGGACAGAGAAGGTGCACTTGTCCCCATTCAGTGTGAGGTTGTGACCGGAAAGGACATCCAGCACCCTCGCCAGGCGCTCGTCGTGGATGGCTGATGTTGCACCATGGACCACTATGTCATCCAAAAAAACGATCACGCCCGGGATGCCGGCGAAGATGGTGGCCATTATTTTTTGAAAACAGCTGGGGGCCGAGCTGAGACCAAAAGGCATGCGGGTATACCTAAACACTCCGACATGCGTCACGAAAGCCGTAAGGTAGCGACTGTCAGGATGCAGTGGAACCTGCAGTTAGCCCTGGCGAAGGTCCAGTTTGGTGAAAACTGAGGAGCCGTAAAACTGTGCCGCCAGTTCCTCCACTGTGGGCAATGGGTACTTATCCGGAATCACTGCTTTGTTCACCTGCCTGAGGTCGACGCATGGACACAGTCCCCCTAATTTCCTTTTGACTATCACCAGGTTGGAAACCCATGGTGAAGCGTCGACGCGCTCGATGATGCCCGCATCCAAAAGCTTCTGCAGCTCGGCGGTGACATTGTCGCGTAGGGCGAGGGGCAGGCGGGGCAGCGGCTGGATCATTGAACGCACCTCCGGGATGAGGAGAGGCTGGTGGTGAAACACAGTGAGGCAGCCCAACCCACTAAACAGAGCAGGCCAGCGCTGGTGCCAGGGCGAACCCACAGACAGAATGTCAGCCCCTGTATTGTCCACCAGGGAGAACCCGAGCCCACAAAACAAATCGTAGCCCATGAGGTTGGCTCCCTGATGAGACACTTGGAAAGTGAATGAGGGAAGGGCCTTGGTCCCGTAGCACACGTTGAAGGTGATTGTGCCTGCCCTTCCTATCTTAGAGTGTCCATACCCATACAGGTCCTCTGCGTTGGCGGTGAGCGTCCGGCGCGGGAAAAGTCGTCGAACCGTGGAAATGTTCAAAAGTGACTTGGAGGCCCCCGTATCCAACAGGAGTGGGAGAACCACCCCGTCCAGTTCCACCGTGCACCATTTAAATGCACGAGAGGTGGCGTCCACTGAATGGATGGTTGTCGGCATAGGTGGACGTGGCGAGCGTGGCGGCGTGCTATCAGCACCGGGAGCAGAGCGGCAGACCCGGGAAAAATGGTTCTGCCTGCCACAGCGTTGACACCTCTGTCCCCTGGCAGGGCAAACTGGAGCCCGGCTGGGGTGTGATGAGGAGCCACAATTTCCACACACGGCCCGGCGTGCTGTTGACGCGGTCGTACCCCGGCGTGCAGCGAAATTTACCTCCAGGCTGTCCTCCGGGAAAACCGGTTCGGGAAACTCCCCGGACGGCGCCACTGTTTGAGTCAACATCAGAGGTTTGGGGAAAACATTACTGGAGGATGCTAGCTGTGCTGCCAAACCTGCTGCTGACTCGAGATGGAAAGCAATATTAACAGCCTTTGTCAATGTTAATTCATCTGGCATCATTAATAGCTTATCCCTGAGCTTAGGGTTGTTAGTATGTTCAGCTAGCTGATCCCGTATCAGTTCATCTTCCATCACTCCAAATTTACAGAGGCTAGCCAGCCCCCGTAGGTCAGCTACATAGTGGTGGATCGACTCACCCACTTGGTGACGTCGCTGACGGAAAACGATCCTCCGGAGCATGACGTTTTGTGGAGCAGCGAAATGTCCCGACAGCAGTGTGACACAGTTTGCATAACTCGGTGCAGCTCCGAGAGTCCTAAAGATCCGTTGGCCCTCGGTTCCTAGGTTGTGAATGAGCAGAGCTCTCTTCCGAGCAGCGTCAGCGTCGGCGAGCCCGACGGCTATTATGAACATATTAAACGCTTCCAGCCAGTGAATCCACGGAACCGGTGGCTCGCCAGGCAGGGCGAGGAACGGAGAGAGAGGTGCAAGTAGGGAATCCATAATCCCATCCTCGTCGCCAATATTATGTCTTCAAATAACGCACCGGACTGCGGCTTAACGTTTGACGGTTTATTTGATCCGCTCCACCAGTGCACAACACACACACACCATCTCCCGTTACCACAACGATTTATGGTATATCACAGCTTACAGTAATCACACATATTATACTGTATATACAGAAACATTTCTTCACACAAACACTCGCACATAATACAACAAATTGTATTTCATATTTCATATTGTTCACTATCCCAGCGGCGTCCCATATCAAATAGTTTTTAAATTATTTACATTCAAAAGAATATTGCTCTATTTAACGAGCACACCCACAGTTCAAGGCTAAATGCACTTCAATGCTCCCTATAAACCCATGCCAGCTGTATGGAAATGAGCTCCATCAACCAGTAACCAGTCACGTCTCTTGTGTGAAATCTTGCAACTCTATTCTTCCTCGTTTTCCTGTTACCTCCACTAATCATCGTACCGAGTCTCCATGTTTTCCTGTGCCTCGTGTTAATCACCATTTGTCTACCTCAGCGCCCTAGCCTGACTAAAGAGAGACCCGTCTTTGAGTTGCCCTTCCAGTGGTCTCTTCCATTCCACCAAGACTTAGGCGTCGGTTACACCTAGGGTGTTTTCGTTTCGTTTTCAAGATGAGTTTCGCTTTCCAGAGCGCAACGTAGTGACAGCCGAGTTAGACATTTGTTTTGCGATCTGAGCACTTTTGTTTTGTCAGAATGAGGCGTGGTCAGACCGCAACGGATCGCGTCTCGAATTCAGCACTGAGCATGCGCGGGGAGGTAGTTACCTTGGATGTGCCAATACACTTCCTGCAAAAAAATCAACAAGCCACCATCTTTAAATGCCTCCGTGAGCTATTTAGCCAATGTAGCACTTATTTTTCAGCAAAGAAAGTGCAATAAAAGTGCAATAAACAAAACGGATACATTCACTGTGTGTTCTGCCTCTCATTTGTTGATGAAACAAAACTAACATCAACACAATTGACCACCAAGAGTGGATAGTTTAGTCTCACAAAAAGACTCCGATGTTGTTAGCTACATGCTAATGTGAATGGAATATGCCAGTAGAACAGTATAGCATTGTGGCTAGCAGCTAACGTTAGCTCATATTAGCCAGCCAGCACCAAACTGATGATATCAGGAACTATCAGTAGCTAGATAACATTAGACAACGCCTCATGTATTAAACAAAAATGAATAGATGACTGGGCCATTTTGTTTAATGCTTGTTAAGATTGAAAGAGGAGCTCTGAGCTAACAGTGTCTGATAGCTAACATTAGCTCACATTAGCCAGCTGCTTATGCAATTGTTAATGCTAGCAGAATGAATGCATGTAAACTTTATTTAACATATTGCAGAATGGGTACAATACAATACGGCTCAATACAAACAATTGTTAAGGGAATGCAGACTGTTGTAGCTTGGACTGGGGTCCTTATAACAATAACTTGACAACACATGGTAGCTGCTGGGACAGCTCTGTCGTCACCGGACGTTGGTGAGGGCACGCAGATGTCGGTATCTACTGCACATGGGCGTTGAGCAACAACGGCTCCGCGCAGATTACATGACACGTTGTCTGCGAGTTTTGGCGAGTATCCAAAACGAAAACACCTTTTCAGCGTTGTCAGTAGGGCAACGCGTTTTCCTGCCAAAACGGCATTTCTATTTAACTAGGACAGCAAACGTATTCATTCAGCAACAAAACGAAAACAAAAACACCTAGTCTAACCATGGCCTTAGTCAAATTGTTATGCTCTTGATTCCATGCTGAATTCAACTCACCTTTATTTCAACTCGCGAGACACCAAGGTAACCGTCATTCACAAGCTTACAAAACAAAGACATAGTTTACCAGCAGTTTCATACATATAGGTACAACAAATAAGAATAAACAATAGAAATCAGCTAAGATGGTTACAAGTTGACACACAGTGGTCAGAGATCATACTTTTAAATGCAGCAAAAGAAGGAAGAACCTTCAGCTTCATAGTCAGTTGGAGGTGTAGGAGCAGTTTTTCCTCATTCAGAGCAAACCAACCAGGTCATTTTAACGTGTATTGTGATCAGTGATGTACTTGAACGCGTTCAATGAGCGATCGTTCATGAACGCGTTCATATTTTGGGCGAACGTGAACTGAGCGTACTGTATTTCCGCTAGATGAACGTAATTGAGAGCGCATTCATTCTCAGCGATGTATAACGGCGTTCAAAAGTGCGTTCATTCTCAGCACTGTATTATAACGGCGTTCAAAGGTGTGCCAGATTTCATATGCCTTTCAGCCGAAAACCCAGTTAAAACATGCTTCAAAATAATGCGGAAAACCACCCAATCTGGCAACGCGCCTGTCACTACTGGCTGTTGCACTAAAATATACGTCATCAGACTCCTCACAACAAACAATGTGGAACCGCGGAATCGGCGAGGATTAGTATCATGGACGAAGCCGAGAGCAGCTTTAGCAGCACTCGCTCAGAGTCAGACTCTACGGCGCCGGCGTAAGAGCATTTAAAAGAGTTTAACGTTAAAGTCAGTACTGACTCAGACAGAAAAAATCTAACGTTTGTCTGTAAACTTTGTCCACCCGGTTTGAATTAGCAAGTCCGTACATCGACGACGTCGACAGCAAACCTTAATACTTTGAGTGCCAGCGACGTGTTATGTCGGTATTTCATGCCCCCCGTTGAGTACCAACTGAATTCATATTTCATCAACCGAGTCTCCCGTTGGTACAGCAGCCCCTCTAGGAGCTCCGATGGGAAAATACCGCCCCCTATCGTCTATCCCTGTGTAACTGCAGGTCATTCGATTACACTGGTGGATCTGTGGGGGGGGAGCCTACTGGCTTCACTATGCTGGCGAGGGATCTGATGAAGAGGGAAGTGATTGCGAGATGGAAAGCAGCCTGGAATATAAATTTACAGCAGCCAATAATCAATCAATAAACGTGATCGATATTTGGAATGACGATGAGGAATTGGAATAATCTTTTTGGAGAACATCTGATCTAAGGTAAGGAGTCTATGTTACCAGTTTTAGGATAATCAGAGCTGTTTTCACTGAGATAACAGCATGTCCCGTATGTGTATATGGGTGTGTGTGTGTGTGTGCTGTTGAGGAAATAAGATAATCGATTTCTCAGCTCGCTTCTATAGCGTGCATAAGTACACATATACTATCGATAATCTAGCGTTTATTTGAAAACAATTCATAAATAGGCCGACAAATGACAACGTGTCTAGTGTATTCGAGAATATTCCAATAAATGCTGTGTATGATGGACGTTTTCGAGAAAACGATAGCTTTTCGAAATGCTATGAAAAGGATATGAATCGATAAAAAAACAATCCGTTTCGACAATGTTGACTGCAAACAAGTCATTGATAAGCGAAGGGCAGATTAGACACAATTTAAAACATAGATTATGCATTTTTAACGCTATCATTGAAGTGGGTGGCGGCATTCAAGGGGGTAAAAAGGAAAACATGGCCGGCACTGAAAGTGTTAAACGGCACATTGAGAATAAGAAAAAGTCCTGTTTTTGTTTTCATAATAAAGACAATTCAAGCAAAGTTTTTCCTCATGTTTTTGAAAATATACTGTAGAGATGAAAGCTGCAGCTGCTACTAGTGTGGACTGAATGGGTGGCAGCAACAAAGCGTTATGGAAATGCCAGTATTCTGATTGCTGTCTGTGGTTCTATATGGGTTGTGGCAATACTTTTTACAAATAATAGCTCGCAGCAACGTATTGAAAAAAGAACTATAAACTATAAATTAGTTCATTTTTGAAACCATGAACTTTAGTTCAACATTTTTTATTATGAACTATGAACTGAACTAGTTCATTTAAAAAATTGTCAACTGTGAACTGAACTAGTTCATGTAGAAAGTGAACTTTCCCAACACTGATTGTGATGTACGTGAATGAGTTATGAAAGGAGATGAGCACCTCTCTGGTAAGCACACGTTAAAGAGGTCTTTATGCAGCATGACTGCATGGGCTCCTGGAAAGTTAGGACGCGTTAAATTCTTAAACCTCTGGATTCTGTCTATCATTCTACTGACAGATATGATACTCACCACTGTCCTTTATGAAAAGGTTGGATGGCCTTCTCTGGTTGAAAGGCATAACTATCATCATACCACTGTTGGGATGGAATATTGGAAACCTGTTCTACATGTTAAAATGACTAATTGGTTATTAGGGTTCCACCAGTTTGCTCTGAACTATGAAAAACTGCTTTTTCCTTTGATGCTTCCAACACGTGGAATGCCCTCCGACTTTTAAAATGATTTATTCTTATTTATTGTGCATATATGTATGAAACTGCTGATGAAGTATGTCTTGATTTGTAAGCTCGTTGTCGTTGTAAATGAGGGTAACCTCAGTGTCTCACGAGGTGAAATAAAGGTTTGAAATTAAATTAAATGAAAAATGAGATGAGGACAAATTCCTGGTATACAGTATATATATATAAAATAAAATGTACTTGATAATGAATAGATTCAAATGCTAAGGTTCCCTTAGAACACCACAGTCCTGCTGCTCTTCACAGAAACCTCCTGAAAAATGAAAAACAAGAGCTTCTCTCGGTTCTGCATTCATTTTCTTTTTATAATTTTTTTTTATTACTTGTCATTATCTCAGCGGGACCTGGGATATTAAATCCCTCTAAATTCTTTACATTTGTGAGATTACTAAGACTGAACAGGCGCCTGCAGTTACATCCCTGTGCTACTCACACACCCTGCAGTAAAGCCATGACAGCGGCGTCATTTAAATATGCTAAATATACCCGAAATGCATATAACACAAACATACACACATACACAACATCCCTGTGTACCTCATTTCAGAGATATCAAATGATCCAGCACCTCTCTCTCTCTATCTCTCTCTCTCCCCCCTCTCCGACTGTCTCTCTCTCC
This sequence comes from Notolepis coatsorum, assembly GCF_963971535.1. Lineage (NCBI taxonomy): Eukaryota > Metazoa > Chordata > Actinopteri > Aulopiformes > Paralepididae > Notolepis > Notolepis coatsorum. The sequence goes on from NC_140166.1 coordinate 116,332,508, forward strand.
ATATATCTCTCTATCTGTCTCTCTCTCTCTCTCTCTCTCTCTCCATAGCTCTCTGTCTATCTATCTCTCTCCCCCTCTCTGATTGTCTCTCTCTATCTCTCTCCCTCTCTGTATGTCTCTCTCTCTCTCCATATATCTCTCTATCTATCTGTCTCTCTCTCGTCTCTCTCTCTCTCCATATATCTATCTCTGTCTGTCTCTCTCTCTATCTCTCTCTCGATATATCTCTATGTCTGTCTGTCTCTATCTCATCTCTCTTGCTCTCTCAATATCTCTCTCGCTCTCTCAATATATCTCTATATATCTCTATATATATATATATATCTATATATCTCGCTCTATCTCCATATCTCTCTCTCTCTCTCTCTCTCTCTCTCTCTCTCTCTCTCTCTCTCTCTCTCTCTCTCTCTCTCTCTCTCTCTCTCTCTCTCCCTCCCTCCCTCCCTCCCTCCCTCCCTCCCTCCCTCCCTCAGAGGTTTTTATTTGTCATTATCCCAACAAAATCCGATATAAAATATGCTTATGAATGCTCTGCATTCCCAAGATGACCCTGGGAAAGCTGACACACCCTGGGCTTGGTCATGAAATCATGGCTCATGTTTAAAGCCATATAATTTTAACTGTTTACTATTTAAAAAAAAAATGTACCCATGATTAACAGTAATAGCATAATCTCAATATATCTCTCAACAGATTACTCATATTTATGAATTATAACCACTCAAACCTGTGTTTGTTTGATACAACGTGTTTTTTCATCGAAAAAACGGATAGATGTTGTTTTTTACCATATTTCTCATATTTTTTTTAAAAACATTACATTTAGAAATATCTCGACGAAATACCTCTGAATACGAATCAAAAAAGATATTAAAGATTCGATGACTAGTTCGGCCAGAAACGACGTTGAGGCGAAACGTTACAACGTTTTTTTTCATCGGAAAAAACGGATAAATGTTGTTTTTTACCATATTTCTCATATTTCTTTTTAAAACATTACATTTAGAAATATCTCGACGAAATACCTCTGAATACGAATTAAAAGAAATATTAAAGATTCGATGACTAGTTCGGCCAGAAACGGCGTTGAGGCGAAACGTTACAACGTTTTTTTTCATCGAAAAAAACGGATAAATGTTGTTTTTTACCATATTTCTAATTTTTTTTTTTTAAACATTACATTTAGAAATATCTCGACGAAATACCTCTGAATACGAATAAAAAAAAATATTAAAGATTAAAGATGACTAGTTCGGCCAGAAACGGCTTTGAGGCGAAACGTTACTAAGCGCTCAACTGACCCAAAATGTGGTGCGGGCGGTTCCAAGTTGTTCTGCGGCAGAAATCTTGGGCTCGCCTCGCTGTTGGGAAGAGAACCAGACCTTCTCCGTGCAGGACACTTCCTCGTTGGCGCGCGCCGGCGATGGGGGGCTTGTATTTCGGCGTGTGGCGCGCTGTCGACTGCGCGGTCCGGTTCGTCTCTGGTTCTGTCTCAGAAAATCCACTCGCCCCCCCCCACCACCCCAAACCATGTCTCCGGAGTTTCAATCATCGGCAGCCCGGTACAGCCTATGTCACCTCCCTTGAATTGTGGCAAAGTTATCTGTAGAGCGATTACGCCACCATGTGTTTTACATCGGTAACAGCACATCCTAACCTAGACGGGGTTCTTAGCTTGTGGACTATGCAAAGGTTTGGTAAAAAAATCGAGAATTGAACGAATAAGAGCAGATTTAAAAATGGTTAAAAATGCCGTTTTAACATGGGAGCGGACGGAGAGTAGAAAACATGACCAGGGGTAAACAAGGCACTAAATACTGTAACTATTTTTCTAGAGTGTTTCATGTTATAAGCTTTTGAGACAATGAACATATATGTAAAATTAAGATATTTACCCAATTTCATGAAATAATAATAAACACAGACACCGCTGTGCTCACACACACACTCAAACTATCTCAAAAAAGTAGTTTTCATGACCAGGGGTACACAAGGGTTAACGGGTACACACACCGTTACACCCAGAGCACATTATTGACTTCCCTGCTATCAGTGACACATATCGTAATATAGAACACTAAAAACTAAATATCTCCCATGTAACATTAAATGGACCAGAAACACACACACACGCGCACACACGTGCGCACACACACACACACACACACACACACACACACACACACACACACACACACACACACACACACACACACACACACACACACACACACAGATATGAAACATACACACATACACACCCCCAGTCTCTGCTACTCATTTGGAGACAGCGCGGTGATGTCAGAGCGCTCCTGTTGGCTGTGCGGAATTGTGGTGTAATGTGATCTGCAGCTTAACTCTCTCATCTGAATGTAATTAGCGCAGCAGCAAGCAGCTTAGCGCTCTGCCCCCGATCCCCCTGCAGGCCTCCCTAATCCTTGCTGCCTAATGGGATTAAACCTCAGAGGGAGAGCCAACCCATGTCAGCCCCGCTCTCTGTCTCAGTGTCTCTCTCTCTCTCTCTCTCTCTCTCTCGTGCGCGCGCACAAACTTTCTCAAAGAGTACCGGGGAGGAGGAGGACATGTACAGAGGCAGACAGAAATAGAGACGGAGACACGCGGAGAGAGAAAGCCTTGAGGAAAGAAGATACTGGAGAAAAGAAAGAGACAGACAGACAGACAGACAGACAGACAGACAGACAGACAGACAGACAGACATACAGACAGGCAGACAGACAGACAGACAGACAGACAGACAGACATACAGACAGACAGACAGACAGACAGACAGACAGACAGACAGACAGACAGACAGACAGGCAGACAGACAGACAGACAGACAGACAGACAGACAGACAGACAGACAGACAGACAGACAGACAGACAGACAGACAGACAGACAGACAGACAGACAGACAGACAGAGAGAGAGAGAGAGAGAGAGAGAGAGAGAGAGACAGGCACGCCCCCTCCCCCCTCAACAAGGCATACAAGCACACGCAGCCTTCAAGACAATCTGTCTTGTCAACAAAGTCCAAAGCACACAGCAGGCGAGCGACGTCACCTGGCGATGCGATCGGCTGTCGCTCGCTTAGCACCCCACACCAGACACGACCGCTCAGGTAAGCTGGGGGTGTTGTTTCCCCCCCGGGAGATATGGGAGGACGGACCGGATGTTAGGTTATCGTGAAGCGAGCGTATTAGTTCTAGAAGACGTGTTGTGAGAATACTAGTATTAGTAGAACTGTTCTGTTCTCAACCATAATTTTCTTTGGACAATAAACCTTACAAACAGCTGCGGCCTGAACATTAAACTCAACATCCACAACTTATTTTGTTACCCGAGTATAAAAACATCTATAGGTTCATTGTGGCGCATTGTCAATTTATTAGTTAATGACAAGCGGCCACTATACCTTCTCCAACTAACGTTATTTATTTAAATTGTTCCTGTTAATTAATAATTAACATAAGTAGCATGGTAATATACGTAGGTTATTGATCAATGAATGTATTAATACATTTATTTATATTACAATTACAAATTATACACCAGTAGAAGTCATGTTATTTCCTAATTGTCCTTGCTGTGTCACCTGCCATCGCCTCAAAAAAATAGGATTGAGTTGGTATTTAGCCAGGCGACAGAAGTTGCTGCGCGATCGTCGCTCGTAAATCTCCAGCCGTGTGGGTTGTCTCATTCATAACAATGGAAGCGATACAATTCTGTCGGGCGCCTGGCTTAAAAAGTTGGTTGCCTGGCAAAATTCGCCCGCCGTGTGCGTTGGACTTCACAGCTACGATCACAGACGATCACAGCTACAAATGTGTATGTATGCAAATGTATGTGTATGTGTGTGTGTCTATGTGTGTGTGTGTTTGAAAACCGTTTTGTACCTTTTCCTTTGTATCAGATCAAGATTACTCACAGTGACTAAGTACAATGACAGAAAAGATGAACATTTTACTTGTAAAATAAAATCTGATAACGGCTTCAATCACTGTCATACCTGTAGCTCTCTCTCTCTCTCTCTCTCTCTCTCTCTCTCTCTCTCTCTCTCTCTCCCTCTCTCTCTTCGCGGGTTTACACTGAACCAAGAAAAGACGCCACAATGCCGCCACCGTTCGTGCGTTTAAACAGAAAGCCATGTCGTATGCAGATAGAAACAGCGTGTCAGGCAGTGGTTCTGAAACAGGTTTGACACGTAGGTATTTTGTCCTTCATAATTTTTTTGGTGGCAAGAAACCCTGCTTTCATCTCCACTCCCTCAGACACTGTAGGTGTCACTCTGTCACTGCCTGTCTCTCTGTCTCTCTCTCTCTCTCTCTCTCTCTCTCTCTCTCTCTCTCTCTCTCTCTCTCTCTCTCTCTCTCTCTCTCTCTCTCTCTCTCTCTCTCTCTCCTCTCTCTCTCTCTCTCTCTCTCTCTCTCTCTCTCTCTCGCTCTCTCTCTCATTATCACAGGCATAGAGTTCAGGTGTGCTGGAGCCCTAGGAGCAGCTGATTGACGTCTGTGTGCCGATTGTGTCACATACAGTACATGTATATAGCCCCACCTCAGATGTCATGATGCTACCAGATCATAACTTCATGTTTACCAGTCAGTCATAGTATTTTGTGCTTGTTAGTGATTATTATGTTGTGCATGTACCCGTGTCTAACCCTGTGTTGTCCTCCTTTCCCTCAGTCCACTACGTGGCTCTTCATCCTGTTCTCGTGCTCTTGGATCCTGTGTATGATCTCTGCATGCCTGACCATTCTCCTTGCTTATTCCCCGGACTGTATGAGTATCTGTTCCTGTGTATGACCCCTCACTTGTTGGACTACCCTGGCCCCTTGCTTACTCCCCGAACTGCCTCAGTACCCGTTAAGTTCTATGACCCACGCCTGTTTGACTACCCTGCCCCACACACACGCCCTGGACCTTATGAGAA